>NW_022900948.1:19818709-19868401 GCF_012274545.1 Fukomys damarensis
AAAAAAAAAAAAAAAAAGAAAAGAGAAAAAGGGCGTGGGATTTAGCTCAGTGGTGCCTCCACCTGCTTCCGAAGGTGAAGGTCCTGAGTTCGAGCCCCGGTTCCAGAAAAACAAACAAAGTTAGACAGGATGGTGAAGAGCTGATTTACGACAAGCCCTCCTACCAGCAGGACAGAATATTGCTGTTTCCTTTGTATTTTCTTCTACCCAAAGGAAAAGGAAATAGGAGAGGAAAGAAAAGAGAAAGATTTGACTGGGGATTTAGCTCAGTGGTTCTGACGCCTGCCTCGCAGGCACAAGGGCCCAAGTTCAACCCCTGGTGCCAAAGAAAAGAGAAAGATTAGAAAAATAAGACAAAGCATCTTAAAAGAATAATGAGGTAAGTGTTGATTAATCCTCATACCAGCAACTATTAAAATACTGGGAGGAAGTGAAATAATGTAGAGCCTGAGAAAGAGAAGTGATAATGAGAATAATTCAGGAGTGGGAGGGTTCATGAAGAAAACAAACAAACAACAAACAAACAAACAAAAACACCAAAAAACCCAAGGCCCTGGAGAATTTAAGCAGTGTCACACACATAGGTTAAAATACAAACACAAAATGTAAATAGCTAATAATTCAGACACCTGGAGGTCTGTTGAGTTTGTGAAATATGGGAATTGAGTATAAGATTTCTAAGACTATCCAAAGAAAATAGTGTGAGGCTCTTCCCTATAAAAGAGGAGGGAGGAAGAGAAACTGATGTAAGTGTGCACTTGCAAGAATGCAAAAGAGAGGAACTTTATGTGAGTTTGATTAGAAGATTCCTTACAGATCTATCACATGAAGAAAACCGATGGGATTTCTGAACATCCATGGTTCTCTTCATCATTCTGGATCTTTGGACCTGGCCTCAGTGCGTCTCATGTGCTACATTATCTTTACCGGCATTGCCTTGGCATATCCCTGGCATTATGACGTTGGGCAGTCTTAACCAGTCAAACATTCCTCTGAAAAGTTACGGAATGAGTGACATTGAGACAGACCCGTAAAGCAGAGTAGGGCTGCAGCATTACCCTTGACAGCCTAATACCTTCTTGTCATATTTCCGAATTTTATAATAGATGCATATAAAGTGAAAAAGTCAACAAGATTTCCTCTCAGGCAAATAAAAGATCAGAATCTCTTCTAGTTTGGAAATATTTCTCAGTTTTAAAACCTGCTGGATCTTAAAGCAAATAAATATGAGCTCTCTTTATCAAAATAGTGTTCTAAGGGAATACACATTTTCCGGTGTCTCTTAGTTAAGTACCCCATGATTTTAGTCTCGGCTCTTACTATGACTTAAGCAACCAGGATGGAGGGAAAAGTTCAAGGGATTTTAACCAGTTAGTTTAATAATGGATTCCTGATGGCAGCATCTGGAAACTTAGGTCTCACCGGTTGGTCCCTGAGATTGTTGCATGCTTTCTACAAATGTCAGATGTTCGGTAGCTCTAGCAGAGAAAGTTGATCTAGGAGTGATAGCTGGATACAATAGACCACTCACAAGCAATACATTTTCTTTAGGGCTCTACTATTATGGACAACTGTATTTCTTTCCAGTGCATGTTGAAAACTACAGGCTAACCAATCTGGCTTGGTAGAGGACCTTAGGAGAAGATGCTTCTAATTGTGTCTGTAATTGTCTCTCTACATTTATATAGTTTTTGTCTGAAAATAATTTAAACTAAAAAGTAATAGGTTCCTAATTAAGGAAGATTTATTTTAATTCTAAAAGAGATTAGAATGTGGATTTAAGTAAATTGGTTTAAATCTTCCCCAACAAGGTACCAGCTGAATGACTGTAGACATACTATTTACTTTTTGAGATAGGAATTCTTATAGTTATTAATATTAAATATTATAGACTTTAAATACCTCTGCTAGGGTCATGACTCTATGAAATTATAGTAATGGTGGACAGGAATGCAAAGTTAGAATGATATCATGTAGCCTCAAGTTCTTGTAGAATTCTCCTAATGTCCTGGGATGAATCAGACATCATCACCAAGTAAGTCACACCTTCATTTCTTTGAAGAGATTTTTCTTCTAGTCTTTCTTTGAAGCTTTTCTAGTGTCTCATGATACATGGCACATAATATGTTCTTAATATGTAAAAAGTGCATAACTAGAGCAAGTCAGGTGTGGTGGCACTTGCTTATATCCTAATACTTCCTCCTGCTGAGGATTGCCATGAGTTTGAGGAAAACTTGGCCTATATAGTGAGTTCAAAGCCAGCCTGAGCTACATAGCTAGACTCTGTCTTAAAGTAAAGAAAATGCATTTACTATTTAATGAAAGGCCAATGGATATCAGTATTTCTTGACTGCTTAAATATAAAGATGAAAATAGCTAGGAGGGGAAAGTGACTTTTGCATGTTGGATCATCTGTTAGCATCAACTGAGGAAGGAACCTAGAAATATCTGCAGGTGCCAGAGGATAATCATTAATAAAATGGGTGCTGGCTCAATGAAGAATGACTATTGAATATCCAGGTCAAAGGAAAACAGACAAAAGTATGGATACTTAGATGAATATATCCTCTCCTTTTGGGAGAATAAAAGCAAAGAATTTTAAGTTTTCTGAGAGCAGTGTCCTCTATTTTTTTGTCCTTTGTCTACAAGGGCTCTACTTAATATTAATAAACTTCAGCAAGTATTTGTGAATGAACTAATCAATTACTGTTTGTTTGATAACAGGTCTTACAGGACACAGGAATGAAGCCCAGAAGCTACTCAAAGAAAAAAGTCAGCATTCTGCATCCCACTTGGAACTAGAATAACTTCAGGACTAGGATCAGTTAGCTAAAGGGTCAGAGATGTCCGAAACCAAGGAGAACATGACGTCTGTCACTGTCTAGACTCTGCCCATAAGCATGGTCACATCCTAATCTAGAAACAGCAGGTAAATCCTTAAACTTTTATTCACTTTTACCAGAGTCTCGTGTTGAGAACGCAACAGGGAGGAAATGTAGGTAAGACTAAAATTAATTTTGAGAAATGAAAGTAAGTTTTGTATCCTAATGGTTTAAAAACATACTTTTAAGGCTTTTATACTGTATTATTTTATCTGGATAATTCGTTGCAGCATTATAATTTTATAAATATGTCGTAGCTAATGTTCTGCAATTCAGCTGATATCTTTCGTGCACATAACATGCAAATTCCTTACCCTGTCATAGCAGCCCTGTGTATGTTATCAAATTAGCTATTTTTCCTGAATCTTCACAAGCCCTTTTCATATGCAATTATGCTCCAACTGTACTTAATTTCTTTTTCAGGTCTTAATAAGTTTGCATATATTCTGTGCCTGTGAATTTGCTCTAAGCCCGAAAACTTCTATTCATTTATTAAGATCTATCACCAAATCTTTAAGAAGTGTTAAATATCCCCTTCTCTGTGTATCTGACCATATCTTTGTTCTTTAAAAAATACATATTCCATTGTTTTATAATCATTTCCTTATTTTTATCCCTTAGACTTTCAGCTTCAAAATGATAAGATTCATATCTTTATTTTTTTCTACTCACCTCAGTTCAACATTGGCTGAACCAAAGCACCCAGGCATATGTAGTTATGGGACACTATCAAAATAATATGCCAGCTATAATTGTTCCAAATAATTAGCATTTAGTAAGACAATGTCTAAATAAATTGTTGAAGATCATACCATGAACTTGATCCTCAAATGGTTTTTCCTACATTTAGTTAAGATGGATATTTACTCTGGCATGTGGAAAAGTGGAAAGAAAAGAGTGCCTTATACCTGTAATTATGTGTGTGTAGTTTGCCATGAGAAATGATTTTTCTAGTCTAAAAACCTTTACTAAAAATGTCATGTTTTTGGTGATTTCATTAACATTTTAAAATGTTAACAGATCTGTCAGCCCAAACTGAAAATGGCCATGTGAGAAATGAAAGCTTGCATAACTTCGACACCTACTAGTCGTGGCTCATTATCCTCCCAGCTTTTATTATGGAGTGAGGAAGTGAGGTCAGCGTCACAAAATTTAGGAACAATTAAGAAAATCACTATATGCAGATGTGACTTATGGACTGAGAATAACTAACTTTCTAACAGCCTGAATTAAACAAAATAAATAAGGACGATGAAAAATCCCCAGATGTTTTATGGCTTAACACAGCTTTAAACTTATTCATTATAAAGACTGTTCCTAGGGTTTTACCCACTTCCCTGACCTTTTCCTGAACACTTTGAAACTTTCTCTTTGACTGTTTTCCTCAGGGAGTTTAAGAAGTCCTAGACATATTTTCTGAAGTTCTTTGAGTTCATTTTTCAAACACATTCACGGGGATGGAAATATTGTCACTGACCCTTGTATATCGTGAACTGCTGCTGGGTTCCGAGCCTCACACTCTTCTTTTACAACTTTCAAAGTTTGTGGAATAAAAATGTAGAATCAGCCATGAGGGCAAAGGTTATCCACTAACCTACCATTCTCTTAAAAAAAAAATAAAGAAAAGAAAAGGAAAAGGAAAGTAAAGGAACAAAACCAGAGAGTATATTGGTGAGTACAAAAAAGAAGTCTATTTTTAATTTATCTACCAACTACTTATTTCTTCTACAGCAGCAGATGATGGAAGATATAAATACAATAAAAAGTCTCCTTTTTTCTGTCATAATAAATTTCAATAAATAAACTATTAAGTGTCTGCTATATGCTAAGCTATGGACTGGGCTGAATAGTAGTGCCTCCATTTAATAGAATTTATATTCTAGTTCAGAAGTCAGACACACAGACATATAATGATGATAGAATGAGGTAAGTAGAGTCATATAGTTTCATATATTAAGTGCCATGGGATCGTTGTGGAAAAAAGGCAAGTAATTTTAATATAAATTCAATCTTGGGGAGCCAGGAAGATCGTTTGATTTTTTTTTTCCTAGCACTGGGATTTGAACTCAGGACCTTACACTGGCCAGGCAGGTCTGGAGTTGCTGAACTACATTCCCACCCCTAGATCAATTGATTTTGACACAATGAATCCTTAAGATGTGGACAACCTCAGTTAAAAAATATTCTTCCTTGTAATTTCTAAACATTTTTAGGATCCAAATGGAATAATTTTTCTCATGCTCTCTATTTTACATGAGACAGAGAAATGCTAAACAATTTATTATAATTTTCTCGAGTGTTTTTTTTCTATTTATGATTTTCCTCCCAAAATAAGTATTTGAAATTATAAATCAAAATTTAGCTTATGTGTTTGTTGTGGAGAATGTTTCTTGTCTTAGATAAAATCCTGAGCCTCAGTTATGTGCTGTTTTCCAAACTGTAGATTAAATCTAGATAGCAACTATAAAATATGCAAATGCTTTAAACTTATGGAATTCAAATACATATGGGAAAAATGGAAAGTTCTAATGATGACAGAACATCTAATTTTATCACTAGTAGATTTCTCAAAAAACAAATTTGAATTATTTTATATTTTACTAACAACATATTTTAAGGTGTTTGTAGTTTGTGCTCAGTTTTTAATTCTGTCATACATGTGGCACATGGCATGGTATCTTGCACAGAGCAGGGGCTGAGTCCACACATGCAAAATTAAATGTAAATTTTGAAGACTCCTCCACTCTTACCGAATATTCAAAAGTAGGATATTATGAGATTATTTGGTGCTCCTTAATGTAGTCAAACGTTACTCTTTGAAGATGAGCGCCTAAAGATGAGAACTAGTCTAAGGGCCAGATTTTAACTCTGAAATAGCAGTATTTTCCTAACTTGGCCACTCTCACTACAGATGATATTTTTCTTGAAGAAAATCTAGGCTTCTATAAAATATACTCTAAAGTTATTCTGCTTTTCCATATGAGGGGTTATTCTTTAGTTTAAATGGACTTTTTCATTCTAGTTTCTGAACTAGATTGAGGTACTAAGCAGGGAAGGCATCTATTCAGAATATGCATCCATAAAATTATTTATATACAAAATAAGAAACCACAATATATTAAAATAATACGATGATAATACTCCTGTGGATTTCTTAGTTTTATCTATCTATCTAATCTCCTATCTGTCTCTCATCGATCACGATGATTCCATAGGTTAAAAGGTCCAGTATACGCATTTTTTACAAGTAGATATAGAACATAGGAAACTAAAGCTCAGTGAAGTAACTTGACTAGGACATGCAGGTAGTCGGTAGCAGACTGTACTGCCTTAAGGCCAGGGAATAGAGGAAAAAATTTCTCTAGTCCTGTGTGACTATTTTTTCCCCTGCAAATATTTAGAGAGATTTGTTTTCAGATTATCGATACTGAAAAGAGTTGGGAAGGAAAGAAATATTTGTTGTGTGTCTACATGAGCCAAGCATGGTGTTAGTTTCTTTACATTTATAATTTCATTCTATCCTTATTGTACTATATTCAGCTAATAATTATCTGAATTTACTAGTTAAAAATTGATACTTAGAGCTTTTAAATAACTTGCGAAGAACACAATGGTGAGTAGGGGACTAAACCAAGGTTTAAAAGCAGGACTGAGTGCTTGTCCTGACATGGACTTATAAATGTATAGGTCAAATTGCAGATGATAGATCATGAGATACTAGACTTAAGTAACCCCCAACCCTCCCAGAAATATCGTTGGATTGTACAGCTATTCAGAGTCAAGATTTCTGCAAACAGGAGAAATAAGAAAATTTTACCTCCTGTCACAGCCCTATGAATGGAAATATAATGTACGTTTTGCATCCTACCTTGATAAATATTGTCCTGAAGTGAGATTTGTAGTTTTCACATCCATGCAATTCATCGTGCTGGGAATGAGAGCAAGTTCTGGCTGAATCATGGTGGCTGTAGCTACCGCTCTTGCGACTAGCTCCATGGCGTCTTGTACATAGTACTCAAAGAGAGATTGTGATGTTTTTCCATGAGCAATTAGCCCTAAGGGCAGACCTTCTGTCCTCAGTTCTTCCACATTCTGAGAGTCTCCCAGCACCCAATGAAGTTCAAGGGGTGTTACCCCAAACTGGGAGGAGATTTCAAAAATCTGTCGGATGCTTTCCATGTCACAGCCAAACATCACTACTGTGGGTGTGCTGTTCTTTACACTCTCAAGCTGGACTTGTAGAAAGCTTAAGAGGTCCTTGGCGGAGGACAGGTTAGCACTGATGTTGATGATAGACCCCAGGTGGAACTTGGAGTTATTCTGAATAAAGAGGAGGAAGTCGGTGATGTTCCAGTCTTCCTGGCATAGTAACAAGCTAAAATTGTACCAGTTGTTCATGGTCAGGATTGAGACAGTGACATCAGCGTCAGAACTTAATGAATTTTCTAAACTCAGCTGTAGGTGAAGGGGATTCTGTATTTAAAGATATGAAAAAGAAGAATTAGAAAGCATTGGTCAAAAACTGAGTACTTTTATTTTTTATAAGATTAAATCCTTCATTTTCCTTCTGATATTTAAATATGTCTGGGATAAAATCTCATACTTTGGAAAAAAAATGCTTTCTGTATAATGAAGCTAATGGTATGTTGCATTCGGTTTCCTGGTGATGTTTACTAAGAGTACCAAAGACTTGGTGTAAATACAAGAGGTGACATAACTTTAAATTTCATCTTGAATTTTTATACTTTTCTTCCTTACAGAAAGTTTCCTTCATACATCCTTTTTCTTAGACTGCTGTTAATAACTCGTTTGTTAAACTTTTCCCTTCTGTGAAATAATTGAAGACATTACCTCCATCATCTTCAACTGGAACAAAGAATCAAGGGTTCTGTGGGGGGATTAGGAAGTAGCCATGAAAAGCACAAAAAACATGAGGAAGGATGATGTGATTTTGATTGATGTTGGTGACTTTTCCATAAGAATCTCCAGTGGTTTTCATCCATAAGAATCTTTAATGGTTTTGTCTTTATTCTTTCTGGCACAGAAAAAGAAACCTTCACACATGAAAATTTCCATTATAAAGGTAAATTTCTCTTGCAGAAGGGTGACCTCTGCTCTGTTTTCAGTGCTTCTATGCCTGTCATTTCTCAAAATAATCCTCATACAAAAGGGGTATTTTTGAGGAGCGGCATATTCCACTCTTCCACAGTATATTTGATTGTTGGAAATAACACTAAAGATGAGGTATAATGGCCTCCTAAGCCATACTATTAATTTTAAAATTTGTCCTATGGGTAATTCAGAGGTTATGGTGCTGGAAAATGATATGGTCATATTTATATTTTAGAAAGAAAATTGGCAACACAATAAGGGGCTGAAGCCAGGAAAACATTTGGGAATAATTTGTTCTTGCCAAATAAATGTAGAGCTTTCCTTTCATTATTGTTTTCTGCTAAAAGAGGATTAAGGTAGAGGAGGAAACAAAAGTACATAGGAAAGAAAGTTGAAAAAAGGAGGATGGAAAAAACTCTCTGAGCAATTCATATGCATTAAAATGAATGAGTAGGCAAAGCTTTCATTCTTCTCATTTTGAGATTTTATCTGGCATCTCAAGCCTACAAACTGATGGCCACCACTTCTGATTTTTGGTATCTTTCTCTCTTCCACCTCTCACATCTGATCTTGTCACTAAATCCTTCTTAATTTTTAAAGTGTTTTTTATTGCCCTTTCCTCCATTACCAACATGAACTTCCAGTTAAATTGCCTAATCAAGATCTTGAACAAGTTTTCTTCCTTCTCCCTATTGAACACTACCTATAGAGAATCCTCCCAAAACTCTGCTTTTATTATAACAGGTCTTGTTAAAAAGTTTAACTTAGAAGAATAAAAGTCAAATTCTCAGAACACATTTTTAAATTCCACCCTATCTACCATCATGGGAGCTCTCACTTTTTGCAAATGGTCACAGTTTTTCTCCTGAAAACCCCCTTGGAATCCTCATTCTTTGTTCTGTACAAATCCAAAGTCTTTTGGTGCTCCATGGAGTTCAAAGTTCAGCCCAAATTTATACAGAAAGCATATTTTTCCGGAAATATGAGAAACTGAGAAAGCACTCCTCATCTTTTGAGATACAGTGTGTATTATGGATGTGAATGTTTGGCAAATTCTCAAAAATAGCTCAGAATTTCCCCATTGGAATCTATGTAATTCAATTCAACCAATATTTATTAGACACTGAAAATGCAGATGGCATTGTTCTATGTATTCTTAGGACCTTATTGTTAAAGGATAAATATGTTAAATGCATGCTCTTGAAAAGAATAATCAACACGTGTTAATGTTGGAAGACTGTACTTCATATGATTAATAATTTTTGACTCCTCAAATAATGTACTTTTCCTCTTTTGAGTTGGTGAGTTCTATACCTAGAAGACATTGTGTCTGAAGTTATATAAATGTGTTTAATGACACACATTTCACAGCAAAAATCCATGCTCAGTAGATATGGCAATATAATGAAAACTTCAACATTGGACTATACACTTAATCTTGATTTATATACTAATTATTCCATATGTGTTATAGGCATGGTGAGCTAGCAGTTTAGGAAACTATAGTCCACTCATCTTCTACCCTTCTTCATACAAGAAAATGCAAAAGAATATAATTTAAATTCATAATCCTATTATATGTTAAAAATAAATTTCATTAAACAACTAAAGATATATGTAAAAAGTCACTAAAAATAGACCAATAGGTAAATATGGCTTGGAAATCACAGTGATAAAGAGAAATATATTAAAGTAAATATTGTAATACATTGTTACTGGCATTAAATACTCATCATGAAACACAGATAAGGGAACATAAAAAACAAAATATTTTCAACAAATTTTGTAGAAAAGAATTTATGTTCACAAAATACAGAGACTACTAGTCCAGAGGGTACTAGAAACCTTTATTTAGTATTCATTTAATCCAGAAAAGTAATTTTAAACTTATTGAGAGTCATGTTCTCTCTAGTGCATTTTGTATTGTCCATGCAGTGAATAAAAGATAGACAATATGTAAGTAACTAGAAAAAGGCTTAACATAACTTATGGAAATTACCATGAATGAAACTAAATAGGGTATGACAAGACTGTGAGAGTGTGAAGAGCATTCTAGAAAAAATGTAGTAGGGGCAAGCAAATCAATAAGCATTGCACCTGTGCTCTCTAACTGGGATTTTAGAAAGAAGACAGTTTCTCACTACATAGGTCAACCTATGCAGTGATTTACTATAAAACTTAAACATTTAATAAAAATTTTCTTGTAACTAAAAGTTTTGTTTTAATAGTGCACTCATTTTTAAAATTTTATTTTTTATTAGTATTTGCAGTACACAATAATTACATTCCTTCTTTGACAGCATTCATTTCTAGCTCCAGGTATGTGATTGAGTCCACCACCTGCACCTGTATTTTGTCTGATGCTGCACTGTTGTTTTCAGTAATGTCTGCCATGTTTTAAAGTTGATCTCAAGATCTCCTTGCTGCTGGAGCCACTGGCTTCTTCAAGTAGAATATTCTCCTCTATTCAGAGAGGCAGTATAGTTCAGACTTAGTAGTGAAGGCAATCTATGCTTAAATTACGTCTCCATCACTTACAAGCTATGTGACCATCAACAAGTCATTCAGCTCTCTGAGTCATACATTCTTCATCTCTAAAATGAGGGCATATCTACCTTCTACGTTATAGGTTCCTTATGAGAATTAAATGTGAAAATATGATAATTTGTAGAAAATAGCTGTCACAGAATGTTATGGCTTATATCTAAATCCCTCCCCTCAAACCCTCATGTAGTCATGGGTAGGGCTTTTGAGAGTGGCTGGATCATGGAAATGTAATACTAGATTAGCAGAATGATTAGTTTAGCATAGTTCTGGGTGTGGATGATGGATTTATTAAAGAGAAAAGACCCATCTAGGTGTGGGTGGCACCAACCAATAGGTTTGGAGCTTGGATGGAATAAAAAGGGAAAGAAGAAGTTGCGCTTCCTCCTGTTGACCTGCCATGTACTGTTTCTTCTCAGCCGTGCCACCCTGCCTTGGAACCAGCTGACTATGGACTGAAACCTCGGCAAACTGGGCTAAGATAAACCTTTCCTCTTTTAACTTGTGGGTGTTGGTTATTTGCCCCAGCAATGAGAAAGTAAGACATAGAATAAGGGCACAGTACTTACAGTTAGTAGGAATTTGTTTATGGAATTAAGTCATTGTGTTGCAATATGTAATATTTTTCTTTGCTATTGGTCTTACTCCTATTTATCATGTATTTACACACAAGGTTTCAGGAATAGATATTTTTTACAAATGCCAACTATATAAACTCCTTTGCAGGAAAACAGAAGCTCTATCTCATGCTGAGAAAAGCTATTTATTTGAGAAATATTATGCCCACAGTAAATATCCCTACCCCTCCCAAACTCTTCTGGATAACAAGTTATGTACCACTTCACAAACTATGGAATTCTTGGTGCCAACTTCTGGAGGTTTCCCCATTAACCTTTGGTCTCCCAGGGCAAACACATTCAACTATTTTCTGTAGCAGTAAAACTTTCAGTAATAGAATTGACTGCAGCAAAGAGCTTGCCAGAGAGTTCTGAGATACACCTTGACAGAAGAAATGAGCTCATGAAGCTGTTTACTTTGAGAATAGAGAAAAGACCCAATTATTGTGGTACACACCTGAAATCCCAGCTTTGAACTCTGGGAAACTGAGGCAGGAAGATTGAAAGTTCAAGGTCATCCTGGGCAAATTAGTGACTTAGCAAGACCCTGTCTCAAAATAAAAAATAAAGAAGGGGCTGGAATATAGTTCTGTGTGAAGACCCTGGGGTTAATCTCCAGTACTGCAAAAAGGAGAGAGAGAGAGAGAGAGAGAGAAGGACAGAGGGAGAGAGGGAGATTTTCTTTTAGTTCTTTCCTGGGCTACCAGACCCAAATGAGGAATGGCAAACCTCAGAAAGTTCAAGGGAACATAATATCACCACTACTTCCAATCCAGATGAAATTCCTTCCTTTTCATAAGGTCGATGATGATTAAACACGTTTGAAGGGTTAAAGGGCTCAGAACAGGCTTTGCATGCTGCTATCAATTTTCTTCAGCCAAAGAGGCCACACGAGGCTTTCTGTTTCTCATTATCTCACACCTCATTTGACTTATGTTATATAGAAGGCCATTCCTTTCCTGAAAATTAAAGCTTATTCTTTCAGAAGCCCAGGCTTTTAAATAAATTAACTGTTTTTATGGTTGTATTGAGGATTTAGGCAAACACAAGGTATAGTCCCTGCCCAGAAATTGTAATCTAATAATAATTACAAAGAATAAAGAGCCAGTGTGTACTGTTGTCTCAGTTTCATTATGCACATCTTCTCACTTCCTGCTCACAATGGCCTCATGAAGTGTTTACACTGATTTGCCTCCTGAGATTGAGGTTCAAAGAAGGTGACTAATTTTCCCAAAGTGGCACCCCTACTAAAGAATAGAGCCTGGATTCAAAATCCTGAGTCATTAGACGAGAAAACCTGTGCTTTTAACCACTACTCAATATTTTTCTTTCCACTTGGTAAGAACAACACGTGAAGTAGACCCTGGATATCTGTGGATTCAATGTGTACAGCTTCAGTCGCTTGCAGGGAATTGAAGTCAGTTTTCCGGTGTGCCGTGGTATGGATCCGGATGGTGTAAGATGATGCGTCCAGTGTTGTTTGTCCATCTGCTGCTGCCCGGTATGCACTTTCCCTTGCAGCCATTTTCTTCTGCTCATTCTCCCAAGGGTGGCAACGCTTGTGAAATGATAGCTTGCATCTTCATGGACACACTTTTTATAAAGAATGACATTTATATAATTTCTGATTTTGACTCTGACTTTTAAATTAATTAATTAATTTTATTGGTACATTTTCATTGGAAATTTGCACCTTTACTTAATCCATCTTGGTTCTTACTTTTTTCCCACTCCCCTTCCCTCCCTTCAACCCCTCCCTCCCTCCCTCCCTATCTACAAAGACTTTGCTTCCATTTTTTTCTTGTTCTAACATTAATTCCATTCCCCTCTTTCTTTTTCCCTACCCCTCCCACTTCCTCTTGCCCTTTGCACCGTTTCTTCCTATTTCACATATCTATTATACCATTTAGTCCTTATTTACGCTTTCAGTTTCTCACACTAGAGAAACTATTCCGTATTTACACACATGTCCTATTTATTTCACTTAAGAGTACAGCTTTAATGTGCATCCATTTAGCTATAAATGTCTCTAGTTCCTCATTCTTTATGGCTTAGTAGTACTCCATTTTATACAGAAACACAGGATACTTCACATACATTGAGAAAACAATAAAAAGTTTCATTTGAAACTACATTTTGTCTCAAGCAAGAGTAAAATATATTAAGGACCATCCTACTAGAAAAATGGGTCATCTATAATAGCACTGAGAAGACTGAGGACTAGATCTGAGATTAGGACTCTTTTGGGGGAACTTCAGACTTTCAGTTTTGCAACTGTGACAAAAGTATAACATGAGCTGTCAATCAACTGTTTCAGGGAAATTTGGAGACCATAAAATATTATCTAGTAAACTGCTCTACGAAGTGGAGAGTACCATGCAGACAGAGGACCTGGGACAGTTAGATACCTTTTTCTAGATAGTAGGTATGTTGGGATCAATAACCCAGGAAAGGGTAAACAAGGCAATTCTGCAGTAGAATAATAAATAAATTGGAAATAACTTTCAAATTCTACGATGACTTTTATGTCTTTATACTACAAAGGGGAATATTTTAAGAAATTTTAGGATAAAGATGTTGCTTTAGCTCAGATTTTAACTCCTATTTAATCACCTAGGTATTGGTCAAATTTAGCAAAGAACATACACATTTGTGTGTATAATCAAGCAGACAATTTATAAGGTCATTAAAATATTTCAAATATTCAAACTACTGTTATAGACATTATTGGTGACAAATGCAGGCACATTTTCTTATAATGAGAACTATTGAAATATGCACCAGATAATTAAACTGTCTAGCACTGAAGCTAAGTTTCCTATGGAAATTGGATTACTTTATGTCGATGCAGCCCGAAACTATTGTTAAGAGATGGCTTATGTCACATGCTAATTTGTTTTATTGCACTAAGAATGAAAACTCAGCTAAATGCTGATAATTTCTTTTTTAAAGACCTAGAATGGACACCATAGTTGATAAACATTTTGCTCACTTCCACAGGCCATTTTGTTTATTGACACAGTACACATTTTTCATATTTAAACCATGATTCACTTAATTGTGATGCAATGTGCCATTTATTTACTCTGGCTTATCACTTCAGATTAATTTCATAATTACTAAATCTATTAATTGCATAATGAGTTCTCATTTTACTTGGGAATTAAAAAATGTTATTAACTCATATTCATTGCTTGTACCTGACACTGACCAGCTTAACACTAGAAATAATATTAGTAGGCCATGAAACAATATCTCAGTACATTTCCATTTTAGCACCTTATTTCAGAACTTATGATGTACTAAGTATGATTAAGCTTTGCTACAATGACATTTTATTTCAGTTGAATCACTAGAACATTAGTGTAATTAATTCTTTGTACCTTTCAAGTCCTTGTTCAAAATAAGATGACATTGGCAATGTTGAATTTAGTTCTTAAAAATATTTGATCACAGAAGCAGTACTTTCCCGTGAGCCAATGTTTAAACTCAAATTCAAGATGAATGGTGATGTCAGGTCCAGGACAAGGAAGCCAGAATGAGTAGATGTTGGTTCTTTCAGGAAAGTCTGTATGAGCACTGTTCAGAATATGCAATGAAAAAGGCCCAGTTGGCTAGTTTTCAAATCTAAGATTTGAGTTGTATCTGGCCTTGTTGTAAATTCACTTTGTCAAATCATTGTCTGTGTAAATGAACACCCACATAATCAGATAGAACAAAATATTAACTTAATCTACAACATGCCTATTAGTGTAATTATGATTTTATAATTTGGTTTTAAAGGGAACTTGAAGTTCACATACTCCAGAGTTCTGTACAGTTTATAAAGTGCCAAGTAATAAGGGTCAACAGTGAATTTGAGATATTTATCTTCTTCCTACAAAGGTTAAAAATTCGTAATTGAAGTAGTCTGTTCTCATTGCAACTTTAGTGAATATGACTAAGTTTGATATATACTTATTTTTAATTTTATGTCCTGAATTTTAAAAAAAAGCTTCAGGCTCAGCCAAAATTTGCATACTCTAAAACTTCTTTGTGGTGCTTACGCTACAAATCAATGCCCCTTATAAAAGAGGTAGAAAGAATACACAGATTTATGAATTTACTAATTTTTCTTCTCTCCTATAACAAGTATGTGTGATCACAACATGTTTTGTGAGCACAGAAGCATTAGTTAACAATGTATTTAATGCAAAAAGTGTAAAATAAAATTAACTTTATGGGCTTACCAATGATTTATGCAGGGATTTTGGAATTATCTCTGGAATTATTCACTGTTCATATACATTTATTCTATTAGCATTATTTAGCATATTTGGAATTATTTTATTTGAAATTCTCTCATGTTTTGCCTAAAGCTTTTTAGATTTTAAAATGAGAAGAATCTCTAAAGATCATTATGTTTCATAAGTCAGTACAGCGAGCATAGATTCTTAAGGAGAACAAGAGCCTTCAGAGATCCTTATTATTTTTAGAAAGAAAAAAAAAAAAAAGAAAATTACTAACCAGCCTGTATACAATAGTGTAGCATCTGAAAACACTAAAGGGACAATGCTGATTTTTTAAAATCCTTCTTGTGTGAGTCCTGGGTGATCCTGAACATTCAGGATCTCTTGCCTCCCTTCCCAGATTATGCAGGCACCATCAGAGCAGGCAATTGCATCTCTGTGTACCCCAGCCCTGGCATGTTTATCTCCTTTGAAACAATAATGGTGTCACTCTGACCGGTGTATTCACTTATCTAATTATATACGAGTTACCTTTTAGTTACCTTGGAAGCCATTCCCCAAATTCCTGAATTGCCCAAGTGCTCCACGCTCCTTTGCCTCTCCTTCCATGGGTTGGTCTTTTTCTTTGCCCCAAGCTCTCGATCTCATTCTTTCCTTGTGGACGCCCAGACCCCTTTCAAAGTATTCAGTTTCATATCTCTCTTTAAGCATCCCTGTCCTCCCTCACTTTCAAGTTGGATTACTCACCTCTCTTGATCTGCTGCCCACCGCCCTCAAGGCCTTCATCTTTCAGTCATTTGTTGCACGGTCTAATCATTATTGGTTTATTCATTTCTCTCCTTCTCTGGATTGTCTAGGGGGCAGAAGTGCTGTTTTTAAATAGTAAAACCCAACTAACAGTACCCAAAAAACAACAGACTCACAGTGAGGAATTTTTGGTTGGATAAATAAATGGCGATGTGTAGTTTAGATTTAGAAAGAGAAGTCTGACCTTCGGCCAAGGTGTATGGCTATTTTTTATGAGTCTTTTTCCTTCCAATTTGACAATATGGTTTCTCTAGAGGACAGAGTAATTATTTTCTGCTTTCCCATAAAATCTTATCCTTTCAGACTACACAAATCTTTTCTGATGTCAATCAGAAAAGTGGCACCTGAATGCACAGCAGATTGACAGACTTGCTCAAGTGCGCACATGCCTGAGGCACTCATTAGAGACACAAGTGAATTGTGATAGGCACAAACTCGATGTGTGTCAGTCATTTTCTGTGCACTAAAGATGATTGTGAGGAGAACATTTATCGTACCTTATAAATAATTCGTAATTGAATTTGTTGAAATGTTCAACACTGATGCATTTAAAGTGTGATTCAGTATACAAAGGTATCAACATTGTGTCAACCTCTCAATTGTCTTTTAACTAAAGTGAGGTACACCTGAACTGGAGAAGTGACCTTGAAATCTCAGTGAAATCTTGAAAAAATACACATACATATATCAGGAAAAAAAGGCATGAACAATAAGATAAAGAAGAGATAAAGGAAGATGTCAGAAGTTTTTTCAAGGTTTTAAAAATCAAATTGACATCCGATTGTCCTTATGCAAAAACAAGCAGCCTCCTGTCTCCTTGAATTTGGAGACACCATTCTTCCCAGCAGGAAGAAAGGGGAGAAGGGAACATGGACTACTACAGAATAAACTCTCGCCGTTTACTACTCCCAAATTGCTGGTTTACCACTGCGTGTACATGTGGGAAATGTGAGGATCCTGGATCCTAATTTTTTAACAGAGACACAAAATTCAGGTTCCTGTAAATTGAAGTAAGAAGCAGCCAGAATTAGTTCTGGAAGTACCTGAGAACTCTGAATTGCAAAGATAATTGAGAGTTTTTTCATGCTTCTCTCTTACCTTCTCAATGACTGTTCTGAATTTGCATCGGAAGATTTCTCCTCCCAGGGACTGCTCATCAATTATAAATATCCTTAAGATCATCTTTTCCCCTTCCTCCAGTTACTCTTTCACATTTCAGCCTTCTTTCAGCACATATGTACCAACGAGTTCTCCTTCTTCACTTTGCATTGACTAATCACACTTTTAAATTCACCATGAAGCAATTTCAATTAAAGCAGTTGTATGCCCTTCTCTTCTTTTTTCTTTTCTTCTCTCCTTTCTTCCTTCTGTCTTGTCCTTCTTTCTTTCCCTCCCTTCCACTTTTCCTCCCTCCCTTCCTTCCTTCCTTCCACTTCTCTGTCACTCTCTAAGATAGGGTCTCCATATGCCGCTGAGACTAGTCCTGAACTCCTGTAATACTCTTCCCTCAGTCTCCTCAGTAGCTGGGACTGTTGGGACTATAAATGTGCACCACCAGGTCTGCTCCTTGTTTTTCTTTTGCCTTACCAATTAATTCTTTTCATTCTGTCTTTTCTCTAAGTTTTAATAATAGGGCTATTATTCTAAATGCACATTATTTGTTTGCCTAAAACTCTTTAAGAGCACCCCATGACAATTGTTATGGTATGTATCTAGATGTCCCCCCAAAGCGCCATGCACTTATAGGTGGGGCTTTTGGGTCATAAGGTAGTGATTAGTCCTCTGATGAGTTTGGAGCTAAATGTCATGTTAGGAGATGGAGCCTGGTCAGAGGAGGAGGATCACTGTGAGCCCAACTTGGACAAGACTTTCTCTTTTCTTAACTCCCACCTTGACTTTCTCCGCTGTCCTGTTGCCATGCCACAAGCCATTATTCTTCTGCCATTCCCCTCTGCCATGCCGTCTTCCCTCGGAGTCAGCTGATGATGGACTGAAACCTCTACATAATGTGAGAGAAATAAATCTTTCCTCCTCTAATTTGTGAGTGTTGGGCATCGTGTGTCAGTCATGAGGAACGTAACTAAGAGAACACTAAAGCAAAATGCAAGCACTTTATCTTCTGTCCTAAATGACTGGGGCCTGCCAACTATTCTCACCCGCCTTATTCTACCCAATTGGTCTCAAAGTGAGGAGGATGCTCAAACTTGTTCCAGTTTCATAGCCTTGTAGCTGCTGCTCTTTCCAATTGGAACATTCTTCTTCCAGATCGCCACATGGCTGACTCTTTCTCAATGCAGTTCTCAGCTCAGACTTCAGAATTTTCCACTTTTACATGACAGTCTTCCACTATACCACCACCATCAAATCCAACATGTTCTTCATATAACACTATTTGATCTTCAGAGCACTGGTCAATAACTGAAATAATTTTACTTAATTCTTAATGAGTTTGTCGTATACTTTTTCACTACTAAAATACAAGTTTCTGGAAGGCTTAGACACTTACTTCTCACTAGATCACCCAGGACCTAAACTAATGTTCTGGTATTTGGTGACTGACTTACTTATTAAAGATGCCTCTGTATCATGCATTAAAATTTATCTTTCTACTGAAATCTTCAAATGCTCCTGTTTTGATTGATAATATACATCCCAGAAATTATCCCAATGAAATTGTTTTGAGGCTTATTGTTAAGTGTTTCTGGTTGACCTGTAGAAATCTGTCCATCCGTCTCTGCCTGGCACTCCCTTTGCTTCCTCTCCTGCTTCGCTATCTTGATCCTGCTCTGTACCTGTCTGTAAACCTCTCTATCTTATATTTACCTTCTTCAGCCCTCTATCAGTTTTTTGTTTAAACATAAGGCAAAGGGCTTCCTTTAAAACAATCATAATAATGGCAAACAACTGTATTTAATGAGCATTAGAGATCATTATCATCATATTCAAACAGTTTGCTGCTTTAGCTAATGTCTTAGAAAAATGAGACATTTATCTATTATTATTATTATTATTATTATTATTGTTATTTTAAAAAACCTCATTATGCATAGCTCTTTAGTGCAAAATTGGATATCCTGTGGATACAATCACATTTCCTAAAATATTCTCATGTAGAATTTCTTAGTGGAATAGGCTAACATGTTCGATATCTTAATAAGACATTATACATATGTCCAAATTATTCCTTTGGTGTTTACAGTTATATGCACTTCCAGAGTGACTCATGTTTCTGGGCAATTAGATTTATTGATTTATTATGTAAATGTTCCTTGAATCCTTACTATATGCCAAGCATTATGACACCTATTGGGATATGTAATGGTATTGAGAAAACAGACATGTTCTCTGCCTCCAGGGAATAAAGCAGGAGGCAGCTATTAATAAAAAATCATACATTCATAAACTTTTAAAAAAGTGAACAAGAATATCTACTTGTGCCATGAACTATTCTGTTCTTTATAATAATTAACTAATTCAACCCTTACAACTCTATGATAAAAGAACTAGTAATTCTAATTGTTACAGAGGAAAAAACTAACTTTATTTGACTAGTTAAGAAGCCAAAAATGCAATTCAAAATTGTTCTAGAAGTTGTATTTTTAACCACTACATTTTACTGTGTCTCTGTTAAAAATGAGAGGCAAGAATCATTTCAAGTTAATTTATAACAGTAAATTCTGTGAACCTAAAGTAAAGACTACAAAGAGACTTTATCCTAAAGTGACCAAGTAGGGAGAATCAGCGAAGATTTCCTTACATGTTAGAAGTGAGATGAGAATGATTTAATTAATTTCTATATCATTCTTTCTAGCCCTGTTCTGTTCTACCTAAAGCTTCTTGAGATTTCTTTTCAAAGAGTTGTTGTCAGTTTGTAATTTAATTCATACTTCTGAAATTTCCAGTGTGCTCGTGCATGCCATGTGCTTTACTATTGCTCAACATAATGCAGAGTGAGAACAAATGAATTCAGGTCTGAGGCCCTTAACTTCTGTGGGTGGCTGTGGTCTGTCATCAGGATGAATGTGAATTTCTGACACCTAAGAAGTGAACAGTATTAACTCTGATTCTATGGTGACCTATCTTAGCCCCTTGCAGGAAAAAAAAAACAAACATTGTTTGGACAGAAATTAAAGATAGTTAAAAACATCAAAATCAAATTGTATAATTAGAGCATAGGAATGAGCAATATTATTGCATTTAATCATGATATTTTTATAGTAAGCCATTTCAAGGAAATAGCGTCTCTCTTTTTAAAGCTGGCCATGAGGAAAACCTTCCCTTACTGTGCATATGGCACAGCACTAGAATGTGCTGCGGGAGAAGGTCATCATAGGTTCTTTTAAAGTAACAGCTCATTTAATTCCCTGATGGGCCAGGAAGCTTCACTTTGTTCCTTGGACACAGATTTCATCCTTCACCCTAGCACTTATCTAAAAATGTGGAATGCTCTACACAAGGGAGACCAAAAGAAAAAATGAGAATGAATATATTGCCAAATGGCCAAGTTTTATAGTCTCTAATGTCCAAGCAGATTGATCTCCTTTTCTTCCCTGTCACTTTTCGGCGAAACTCACAGATTTCAGAAAAGAAATCTCAGACTTGCAGTGAGACTAAAGTAGCAAACGATAAGCAACAAACATCCCCATAGCAATTATTCAACAGCGGCTAAAATTTGCAAAAGATGCCGGTATTTCCCAGGAGAGTGAACAATCATGTTGTTGAAATGTCAACTGTAGAAATATCAGGTTAAAAAATGCAGTGCTAAATTTCCCAGCTGTATATTTTGTCTTATGGAGTGTAGCCTTACACACAGTAGTTCATAAGTAGCCCCAAGCTTGTAGCTACATCAGCAGAAATATTGTTAGTTCTCTGTCCATGGTAATTGTAAAATGAACTAAACTGGAGAGATGCTGGCTAGCTTAATTTATCGCCACCGATTATTGTTTACTTCTAATAGCGTTAAATGATGGAATTCAAACCTAACTCTTGTGTACATACATTTGACTGCTCTTTTTTATGGCTACTTAATTGTCTTTTAATGTATACCTTTGGCACAATAGGAAAAGGCTTCTATTTTGGCCCAGGTTGGCACATCCTCTGATGTAAGACATGAGTACAGATGAAAATCATATATTTAAACAGTGACATAATTTTCGAAAAATTTATCTACCTAGTTAAAGTAAATACCTTCTTTGGTGTTAGTGCTTTACAACTGTCTCTAGTGACAACAGAGACAAACATTTGTAACCCTGCATTTGTGTCTATAATTTTAAGACAATGTTAAAACAATTGTCTTGCCCTTAGCTGTGGCAGGTAACTCATCTTAAGAATTTGGGAACAGTGGATAGTGAACTTTTAATTCCTTCTTGGAATGCAATTGAGCCTCAATATCCATGAGGAATTAGTTGCAGAGCCCTATGTACTTCATAAGTTTCCAATTGGATGCTCCAGTATCATATGAAAATGATACAATATTTGCATATAACCTGTTCATGTTCTCCTGAGTACTTGAAATAATCTCTAAATTATTTACAATACCTAAAACCATGTATATGCAAGTAGTTGCTATACCATATTGTCTAGAGAATGATAATAATGTCTCTTCATGATTAATATAATTTAAAGAATAATTTCTGATCTTCGGTTTGTTGAATCTACAGATGTGAAATAGGCATAAGAAGGGTGAGTGTGTTCCTCTTGTGAAGTCTCTGTAAAAGGGCTTTGCTCACTATGCTTAATGTTTAATGCTTTGGCTGGGAAGAGAGTGAACGGAGTGTGAATCAGAAATCTCTCAGTTCTCTTTTGATTTTTCTTTGGCAAGTCTTTTCCCTTCATGTCAACCAGTTGCACCTTGGTGATTATCAGATAAGGAAAGAAAGAAGTCCATATTTTAGGAAAACATGCTTTAACTGAAAAGCCATCAGAAAATCTATATCATCTGTCTTGGAAAGATATTTTGGAAAGAAATGTATCATGCCGATCACTCCAACTTTGTACAGATTGCCTAGAATAAATAATATAAAATCTCTAAATAGTAAAAAACACCATACAAGTTCTAAACAAATAGTAATAAATATTATTAAATCCCTAGTTGAGGGGCAGTCTATAGCAAATATGTAATAGACTTAAATAAAAGGAGAATGGAAACCATTCTACAATTTGGATGAAGTTTATAAAAAGGAGCTTGTTTATGAGAGTGAAACATTTTTCATTTCACTTCCTTAAAGATCCTGAAGCCATGTCAATGAATCATAGCTAATAGCAGTTAATGGGTCACTAAGTAGCTAATGTGATCTGATTTAAAGACTTGAACAACAAATTGGGTTTTATGAGTTTTTAGAGATTGAACGTTATTTGTTCTGGGCAATGTGTTGTCCAATGTTGGGGAGACTGGCATCATATATCTTCTAAATATCATTCCAAACAAGATGATGTAGTTTTTGTGAAGGTTTTATAAATAGAGCTAATTAGAGCATGTTTTTCCTCCACTGGCACCACGTGGCTATTTGCTAGACTTGGTAAGCCATAGCCGTAATTGAAAGCTCTGTAAAGAAGAAGTGAAGAAGCCTTGTGGTGTAGTTCTCCAAGTAAGTTTGATGTCATAGATACTGATGTGACCTAGAAATAGCTACCTGATAAACTATAAACCCAGTAGGGTTCTGGTTTATAGTCAGTAATGGTTTTTTTTTTCTTACAGGTCCAGAACTCAATTTATCATCTCTTTTGAAGGTAAAAGTCTTCAGAAATAATGAAATTGGGATTTGTCTTATGTCCATGGCTGCCCTGACATTTTTATATCAAATGAATGAGCATCTAGCGCTCACATTATGAGGTCCACACTAGTGTCTTACAGATGTTTATTAAAAGTCCCCAAAGTAACTTTTCAGGCTCTCACAGAAAAGTTTGCAGTAAATCTCTAACATATGAATACATCATAGAATGTATTTTATGAGTCACATAATAGTAGAAAGCACAAGATTGAATTTTTAACTGTTGTGAATATTTTCAAAAACCTTAAAAAGAACATGAAGTGTTCATATCACACAGCAAATTTCAAAATGATCCTCTGACCTCTGGTTATGGAATCACACTTTTAATGGCATGTTCACATGGTTCAGTCATAAACTGGTTTCCAATTCTTTAAGTGCATTTTTTTCTCTTTGAAACTGATTTTCCTGGGAAGGTGAATTGCTTAGCATTTGCACAGGATGGACAGGAGTAAAAGAAGCTAATGAATATACTAATACATTTTCAAGGTCAAAGAGGCCTCAGAAAATTTGAGTCATTCTTTTCAGTAAGAAATAAGACTCACTCTTTAACTGTCTCAAATTTTAAGATACTGAGAAGTAATATAAAGGCAGCTTTAAAGAACATATCATTTATTAAAACAGAAGACAGCAACTTTCTGCTCTGTGAGTCTTTCAGTATATCCCTGGTGTTCCTGAGGCAGCAAGGCCTGGTGATTGAAATCCTGGGTCTTTGAATTCTGAGGTTGATGCTACAGCTACTTACACAGTTACGATCCAAGGTCTCAGAGCAAAAATCTCTATCTGCAGTGATTTAGGACAAAGAGGAATGGTTTTAAAAATCAGAAAATTTTTCTTTTAGTATTTGCTTGGTACAATAAACTTTCTGAGGCTCAGCTCACACATTTGTAATTTGGAGAGTGGACTATGGTTTGTCCCCACTGAAACTCATTGCCACTGTGGCAGTGTTGGGAGGTGAGATCTCGCCTACCACATTAGTGTCATGGCAGTGAAGCCTTCATAAATAGATTCATATCTCTCTCCTGGGAATGGGCTCTTGCACTCAGGGAACCACTTTAGTTATCATGAGAGCAGGTTGCAATAAAGCAAGACTATTTCTCTTGTGCTCTCTTTTCTGTGTGTTCCTGCCTGGCTCTCTACGTTCCACCATGAGATGCTACAGCACAAGTCCTTCACTAGAAGTTGAGCAGAGGCAGCCACCTCACGTCAGATTTCCTAGTCTCAAAACCAGAAGCCAAAATAAAGCTTTTTTCTTTTATAAATAAATGGCTAAGTCTCAGGTATTCTGTAACAGGGACAGAGAAGGGACTAAGAAACTCCTTCCCTTCGAGTTGCTGTAGGTTGTTATGTACATGTGAGATTATGTTATTGGAATCAATTTAGAAATGTTGAAATCTTTATCAAATAAGACAGCTATTTTTTATTATACATGTACCCAAGGGTCTAGAGGAGTGAGACATTTTATCTTAAATTCCAACTGAATTTATTCCTCTTTTAGTTAAGAAGGCTCTTTTACAGAATATAGGAATGAAATTTTCATGATCTACCAATATAATGATGTAAGGAGCCTGTGGGAAGGGTAGGGGAAAGGGAATGAGGGAAAAGAAAAAGCATGAGAAAATGAAAAAATGGAAATAAAGTGTTTGTAAATGGGGAGGGGAGGAGGGGGTGAAGGGAGGGCAGGGGTAAGGGGGAAAAATGAGAATCAAGACCTGTCATGTAAAGGTACAAGATCCCAACAATGAATGTAACTGCACTGTATCCCTAAAATGTACCAATAATCTCAATTAAAGCTGAAAAAAAAAAGATGTGTCATGTAAAGGTACAAGATCCCAGTAATGAATGTAACTGTACTGTATACCTAGAATGTACCAATAAACTCAATAAAAAGAAAAAAAAAGAATCTAATATCTCAACCAACAGAAAACAAAACAAAAAAACCCCACAAAAAGTATTGTTTGGATGCCTCAAACTTAAAGCTATTTTATATGCAACCTATTTGTTTTACTATTGCTCATCAAAATTGTTTCTTAGAGAAATTCTTTGTTTTAGAGATCTTTGAGTGAATCCCAGTAACTTAGGGATTTTGAAGACTGAGCTATGAAGAGGTTTGATTTAAAATATTTGCAGCATCAGCCTAGCATTTAAAAACTAGATGGTATTTTCAGATAAATGACAATTGACAGTCTAGGCAGAGTGGGACTAGATGAGTGGAAATTAAGATAATTAAGGTTATAAATCTCATGTCAAAAATTAAAATGACAGTGATGTTTTTATATTCCAACAAATTTCTCCATCAGAGAATTTTTATTTTTTGTCACAAGCATAAATGAAAATTAAGATAAAGCTTCATTTATTATTGCATGTAGAATGCCAGATATATGTAGATATTGTTATTCTTATACAGATCTGTGGCTATGTTAAGACCTGGGCTATGACTGATGCTCCAAGTCTATACTTAAAAGTAATAATTTATATTCTGAACAGAGATCTCTGCTATTCTAGAGATCTGCAATAGGCTGACACTTTTCAACTTCCACCCTGTCCCATAGATCCACACATTGTAATGCAGCAAATTCTATTTACAGCAAACTTGCACTATCAGTTTACCCAAGTTGCTTTTCCATGGGAGAGGTTACTGAGGAAAGTCAGCCTCTGCTAATTATTTTCCTAAGGGAGGAACTTTGCCAAAAAATTTCAGGGACATTTTATGGAACAAAGTCAATTGGCAACCAGGCACTGTTCCAGGCAAGCTGAAAGACAAAGTGGATGGCTCAAAATAAATAAATTACATTAATATATTTCTTCTAGAGTTGGAATTGATTTATCTTGCTATCTATTTAGTTTAGATGAATTGAAAAATTGCACAGTCTCAGCAGCCTGAGCAGTTATGTACACATCTAATGTACTAAATTTAATGCTGCATAATAATAATTTTATTGAGAATAAAACAAGGCAGTTTTGAGCAAAGAAGGATCATTTACTTATAATTGCATCTCACGGTGAGAAGAAACCATGACATCAGAGGCAGAGCTTTGGAAATACAAAATTTGAGCTTAATTCTTTGCTTGTGCTTTTTACTAGTCTCATAATTTTTAAGATAGTAAGATTCCTATCTACTAATTTTTCTCCAATTAGGTAGGGATTAAAAATAATAGCTACTTGAGAAGATTGAATAAGATGTAAATAGTAAGATTTTAATACCTGATGCCTAACACATATTAAAGTTCAAATAATGCCATCAATCATTAACAACTATGGTTTTGATTCTCTGAGTGACTTGCTGTGCCAGATATGGCTCTTGACTCCCGATTCTAAGAACTTTCTTTCTTCCTTTTCTTTTCTTTTTTACATTTGGGATGCTGGAGCTAGCATTCTAAAAACCGTAGGTTTTCTTTGCCAGCTGGATCCTGCCAGGGAGGTCATTAGGAGGAGACTGCAAGACTACAGGAAGGAAAGGGCTTGCTTCTTCCCGATCATTTTCTCTGTGCTTCTTGAGCGTTTTCTGTTTGCATTTCCTTTAAGCATTATCCCAGCAATGTTTCTTCCATCATTCTTTAGGGCAGCAGCTGAATGTAGTGTAGTTTTCCCAGTAGTATTTGCAACTGTGTCATCAGAGACTATCACCACCAACCAGCTGGCTTGAGAGGTCTGCTCCCAACTTCCTTGTGACCCCTCCTTGGACTTTAGAAATGTCATCATCAACAGAGCAGCACCTTCGTCTTAGATGTCTGAGTTTCAGATTTATAGGACTCCTACACTTAAGCTTCTAATTATTACTATTTTTAGTCTCCTATTGTTTTCTCATGAATAGTAACTGGTTTGAGAGTTTGCCATCTTCATGACATAGAGTTACCTAATTAACAACTGTGTGCTCAGTTAACAATTCTTCATATTGAATTTTCTCTCTCTAAATAAATGACTGGCCCTTGGTAATACTCTTACTATCCGATAGTTTATTTAATCACTCGGGAAGCCTAGAAAGCTCTTTTCTTTTTTTTTTGAGCTAAAGTTCTTTTTCAGTGACCTGTCACTCTAAGGGCCTTTGAAAACACAGAGAGTGTTCTTCTTCCTGGACACCATATTGCAATGTTTCAAAACAGGTTATGGGTTTCATCTTATTTCAGAGATTCTCCAAAGACACAGAACTAAATGGTAGGAGAAATGAGGTAGATAAGGCAGCCATAGAAAACGGCATGAAAACATGGATAGAGATGAAATGATTGACTTCCTTTTCAACAGAAGCCCACCTTAATGGATCAGTATTTTGAAACTTATCCATAAAATTTAATAAAATTAAGAAACTAGTCTGGCGTAGTATTCCTCATCTTTCCTCTAAATTTCAAGTAAGATAAAAATATGAAAGTTCATCACTCTAAAAACTTCTATTAACAATCCATCTGTTATTTGAATGGAAGGTTAGTCAACAAAACGCAAGTCAGTGGAACTAGATGGAAGAAAATGTGAATTGATACTGTCTTTAAAATAACAATGAGCAACAATTTTGACTAAAATATAAATCAGGCAATTCTTAATGATGTCTATAAATTATTTCACTTAGAGTTCCTGAAGACTCAGTAAGATAGGTTCTAATATTCCTATCATACAAATGAAGAAACTAAGGCTAAAATTTAAGTGACCTTAAGTAACTTACCCTACTGCCTTTAGATAGTAATTAGCAAAGATGGGGTTCACCAAGGTAATCTGGGCCCTCCAGGTCTTAATTCCTGTAATGATAATCATTCCTTCCCTCCTATCCTTTAGTTCACAGGGAAAAATCACTATGGGCCTCTGCTGAGGGATTCTACTTTATGGAGGTAGTCAGAAGTGCCATTTGATCACTTTCTTCTCCTGGTTACCATTTTTATTTCTAAATCTAGATAGAAATGGCATCATGCGAAGAGTTTTCATGCAAGAAAGGTTTAATTCCCATTGGAAAATCAGCTCAGGAGGTAGCAGGTGATAAATTTTCTCTGTATCCATGGAAACCGAAAGATGTTTAAAAATATTTTTATACATTGAATTGGTTCAGATCACTGATTTTCAACCAAGTGAGCACATTGGAAATATCTGTTTTTTGTTTTTTTTTAGCAACTCAAACATGTATCTTAAGATTTTGAACTAAGAGGTCTTGAATAGAGTCTAGGCATGTATTAAAAATAATTATTAGGTTGAGGAATTGATTAAGGATTTTTAGGGGAGTTGTAGATTCCAGTCTGGTTCACAGGATCACATCATGTGTCTGATGATTGTGGGAGAGTGGAATTTGGTTTAGGCAATGAGCACAGCAATTTAGCATTCACCTGTATTTTTTCTATTTTTTTTTTTTTTTTTTTGGTACCGGGGATTGAACTCGGATCCTTGTGCTTGCAAGGCAGGCCACCGAATCGCTGCGCTAAATCCCCAGCCCTCACCTGTATTTTTTAAAAAGTGATTTAACTAGTGTATAAGTGAATTAGCAACTTAATTAACACTTGCTGGCAAACAGAAGTATATGAATAAATATCTTATTGCTCTAGAAAAAGAACTCTTTCTCACTACCCAATTACAAAACATAAACAAAACAGCAGGAGCCCTTTACCAATGTTATAGAACAAGGCAAAGAAAAAAGCCATATTATGAAAATGAGCTACTTGAGCTGAAAGAAAATTGGAAAAATAAAAACCCTAGAATTTAAAACCAAGTAGGATAATTTGACATTTATGAGACATAAAGATTCTCAAAAAAGAGAACATATTGAGATATATAATAATAGAATGGAATGAAAAAGGATGTGTTATATGGAAAGGACTGGAGGAAATAAAAATCCAATGACAAAATTCAAATTATGTTTTGGAAGCACAAAAAGCGTATTGCACAACACTGAATTAGTGGAATGGGAGAGAAAGTCTAGAAAATCTTCTAGGGTATAGTATAAAAAGTCAAGAATTGCAAATAATGAGAGTAATGATGGACTGTGCTTCTGTCAGTTCTCAGTTTCTGTTTTATGCCCATTGTCCCAGGTAATTACTGTATTAACAGTGTTCTCTTTTCTCTATAAAAATTTTCCTGGTTTGGATATATGTAGTCACTAAGTATGGTGGGCAAAAAAGGAAACAGAAACCTAAGAATTATAGTGTATCTAAGAGAAAAATCACAATAACAAAAACTAAAGCACTAGACAAAGACATCTCTGAAGAAAACATTTCTAGATGTACTTTGATGGACACATCATTCTTGACAGAGTCAATGAAAATGAAGTATACCTAGACATATCTGATAAAATGTTTTAATAAAAACCTGTCAAGCATTCAGGAAGAAAGAAAATTAAAAAGGTAACCTTCAGAAAAATAAATATGAATACCATGGCTTCTCATTTCTGCTCCATTAAATGCCCCAAATGGTAAAGTGATATCTAACTGAGTTTGCTTGGAAAAGAATTTTATGCTTTGTTAATCTGTCTTTTATTTGTAAGAAAAATAACAAAGACGTGCTGGGATACCTAAGGATGCAGAAAATCTGGGTAGACTCAATATAAAAAGAATCATTGGAATTATCTGATTAATTACTATTTATTTTCCTCTTCCAGAAATCTGTGTTAAGGAAAAATATACAATGTCGACAAAAA
Source organism: Fukomys damarensis (assembly GCF_012274545.1). NCBI lineage: Eukaryota > Metazoa > Chordata > Mammalia > Rodentia > Bathyergidae > Fukomys > Fukomys damarensis. The sequence goes on from NW_022900948.1 coordinate 19,848,275, forward strand.
TGTCTGTGAACAAAGACCTTCATTGTGGAATATTTTAAGAAAAAATTGTAAAAAACTTATATGTTAACATTCCAGGCATGTCCAATAGTTTGGCATACTATGTAATTAAAAAAAAATCGTGGCCACAATGAGTTTTCCATTATGTGAGGGAAATGTCATCAATGCTATATAAAATGGAAGATTCTAAATAAAATTCTGCATGTTTAAACAAAAAAATATAACAAAGCGAAGAGGGAATACCTTAACAAGTTAAGGTGATTGTCTCTGGAGAGTAGGGTTTTTAAAAAAGTTTTTTTAAGCTTTTCCATTTTATAATCAGAAAATAGCAGCAAAATAGTTAGAGGAATATGTTGCATTTGGAGTCTGTGGAGAATTCTGAAAATTTCATGACCCAATGAAGCAAGCAAACCTGAATACAAACTTGATTGTGTATTAAAATTTCCTTGAGACCATAATGTTAAGTGAAATAAATCAGACACAGAAGCCTAAATATCACAACTTACATGAAATCCAAATTATACACAAGGAGCAAAATAAAAGATACATATAGGAAGTAGAGAGAATAGATCTTTCTCAAAAGGAAAGGAGATCAAGAGGGAGAAGTGAGGTAAAAGGGAGAGAGAGAAGGGAAAGTAGATGAAAAGAGGAATTAAAATGTGTAATACATCCCTTATACATCCGTATAAGTCATGTAAACATTACTACAAATGTGTGCTAATAAAATATCACTCATTCACTCATTCATACATTCATTCATTCTTCTCTTCAAAGTTCATTCATCCCTAAAGTTCATTCATTCCTTAAACAAATATTGGAGTGACTGCTATGTGCAAGGTTTATAGTAAGATGTTGGATAATTATAGAGAATAAGACAGAATCAAAAAAATCAACCAATAACAAATGTTGGAGGGGTTGTGGGGAGAAAGGAACCCTTCTCCATTGTTGGTGGTAGTGCAGACTGGTGCAACCACTGTGGAATTCAATATGGAGATACCTCAAAGAACTACGACTAGAGGTTCCATTTGACCTACCTATCCCTCCGCTGGGTATCTTTCCAAAAGAATCAAAAGAACCATACCACAGTGATATATGCACACCCATGCTTATAGTGGCACAGTTTGTAATAGCTAAAACTTGGAAACAGTCCATTTGCCCATCAGTTGGAGACTGGATAAAGAAGATGTGCTTTTTCTACAAAATGGAGTACTATTCAGACATAAATAATGAGAAACTAGAGTTATCCACAGGAAAATGGATGCATACTGAGGCCATATCCTTTTTCTTTTCTTTTCTTTTCTTTCTTTCTTTCTTTCTTTCTTTCTTTCTTTCTTTCTTTCTTTCTTTCTTTCTTTCTTTCTTTCTTTCTTTTTTTTTTTTTGGTACTGGGGATAGAACTCAAGTCCTTGTGCTTACAAGGCAGGTGGTGGACCCAGTTAGCCAAATCCCTGGCCCTGAGGCCATACTCTTAAGTGAAATAAATAAGACACACATGTGTAAATACTGAATAGTTTCTCTGGTATGAATAACTAAAAGTGTAAATTGTATAACTATACACAAATTGTATAACTGATAATGTGAAATAGGAAGAAAAGGGCTAAAGGTGTAGAGGAAGTGGGAAGAGTAGGGGAAAGGGAATAAGGGACAAGAAAAATATGAGAAAAGGAAAAAAATGGAAACAAAGTCATTGCAGATAGCAGAAGGTGGATGGGGTAAAGGGTGAGGAGGGACAAGGGGAAACAATGAGAACCAAGATCTGTCATGTAAGGGTGCAAGATCCCAATGATGAATGCAACTGTACTATATACCTAAAATGTATCAATAAACTCAATGAGATTTTTTAAAAAAGAAAATAAAATAGAAAATAGGAACCTAACAGGGATAAAACAAATTGTGCTTAGGAAGACAAACATTGGAAGGAAATTAATGTCAAGGTGAAATTATTAGTCTTTGAAATTGTAAATACATTTTAAAAATCACCATTACATTGCTTCTATATAAATATTTTAAGACAATGTATAATAAAATGAAGACAACCTTTCTACATCACTGTGGCTCAGAGTATTGTCCATAAGAATTTTGAGAAGTATTTGTTTGGCAGTTTTCTTTGCATAGGATTTGGAATCATGAACTGTAGAGGAAGAGATATTTCTTGCAATGGGCTTACCTCACTATCATCACTGCCTTGTTAGTGACTCATTGTAGAAATGTTACATTCAGTTCCTTAAAAAACACACACACATGAGAATTAGGGGAGTTTTTCAGCTTTTTACCCTAAACTTGCTTTTTAGCACCTGTTGAATTTCAGGTGAGGAAATAAAGGCCTAAGGAAAGGCTAAATAAAAGAGCTAGCATTTATTTCATTTTTTATTTTTATTTTTGCAGCGGTTGGGATCAAACCCTGGCCTTGCACATGCTAGGCAAATGCTCTTCTATTTTGGTATACTCTTTCCCCTACCATATTTTAAAATGGACTATATGTTATATTAAATGCTCTTGTTAATCCATTTGATAGGAACTATTCTATTTAATCAATATCTCAAACATTATTTAATCAATACCTCAAACTCCGAGTAGTGACCATTATCATGTTATCTTTATTTTATGAGTAATTTTTCTAAAATTCAATTATGGGCACACATGGAATAGACTCATCTTGTATCTAATTATACATTATCTAGATCATACTCATTATCCTTTAGTGCTTTTTTCCCTTTTGTTCTCTTGCTTCCAAGTGAGGGTGTGTACCTCTTTTTCAAAATTTTTTTATGGTACTGGCGACTGAACCGAAGGCCTTCACCCTGAACTGTATTCCCAGCCCTTTTTTTTTCTGTGAGACAAAGTTTCATGAAGTCACTAAGTTGCCTGGGTGGCCATGAATTTATGATGCCCCTGTCTCACCCTCCTAGGGTACTGGGCTTACAGAACGCACCACTCTGCCTGGCTGTCCCTCTTCTTATAGTATGTACTTATTCTCGCTCTTTCTGTGTGTAAAAATACAGTATTGGTTATGTTCATAGCCTATTCCGTCTCCCATTGCTCTTCGAGGCACCGGGGAATTTCTGGTTAATACTTGTCTGCTACAAATGCCTTGACATTTCTTAGAACAGAAGTGTTGAACTGGTGACCCTCAAGCACTAGTAGGCCTTTAATTTGTTTTTGAAAAGTGAGCAAGTTGTCAACATTTATGGGGATTTTTACATTTAAGAAAATACAGTCTGGTTTCTTTGAAAAAGTCAGACTTTTTCAAAGGCTCTGTTCCCTCAGAATAACAGCTGGTTCCAGCTGAATGGTGGCTGACTGCACTTTAGAAAGGTCGGGCACTCTTCTATTACCTACAATTTTGCTAGTCCCTACTGTATTGCTTGGGACTGTTTTTCACATTTCCATTACCTCCTTGGCCCGATAAGACATCTGAATTTGAGATCTCTGCCCTGGATCTTTAGCTCTCAAACTGTATTGTGCAGATATGAATCACCCGGGGGAGTTTCTTTTAAAAATTCAGATATGAGGCCATAATATATAATTAAATGGAATTCAGTGAGTTTGAGAATTTATACTTAAAAATTATTAAATAAAATTTTGTTTCAGGTGATCGTATCACATTTTACAAATTACTTTAGATGACTTTTAGGATTATGTAGTTCTAAAGAATGATAATCAAAATCATCCGTGGATACAATCATTTGTGAAGTTGCTTGTTTGTTTGTTTGTAAGATACGCTCCAACCTCAGGGTTTCTGATACAATCAGCCTGGGAACCTGTAGTTTAAAAAGTTGGCTGGGTATTGCTTACACAAAGATGCTCACCACTCTTAGGGACTAAAACCTAAAGCTAGATCCTTCATGACAGACAAGCAGTGAGTACAAGGCAAAGCCAGAAATGGAACTGGCTAATCTTAGCCAGATCTGAATTTTTCTCTGATTTCTTGATGTTTTTCTTTGACAAAAAGTGATAGGAAGAAATATAATTGTAAGCATTTTCTTTTTCACTAATGATTATTTCCACTTGCTTCACTTTTAATCAGTTTGACTTTCTCTAATTTTGAAAGACAAGAATATTTGGTGACACTGTTTCGTGAAGTTGGCTAAAGGGAGGGAATAAAGGTTGAGGAAATCAGCGGCTCAATGACACAAGAACAATGGTACTTTCCTGTCATTTGTGGCCTACAGGAAATTAAAAAGTGATTTGGGAACAATGAAGGCAGTATTAATAGTTTAACAGGGTAGTAGAAACAGGTTTTCTATTTCCTATGAAGTCAGTTTGTCCAAGGCCACACTGTCCCAGATTAGTTGTACATCATACACTAAATTCTGGGTGATCCTGAACTCTGGCCACCAGTGTGTGGGGACCCTCTTTTGAATGGCAGTACATACTCTAGCATTCACTTCAAACCACCTTGAGAGATGGTAAGAGTCCCACAGTGTTGCTTAGCTTTCTCATGTTGCAGGAGATGGAAGTGGACCATACATTCAATTTCATCAATAATCATTGAGCACCTGTTGTGAGTCACGTACCGTGTGAACAGCTTAGAGTTCAGTTGCACACCCTTCCTTACGTGTTATCACATAATGACATTACTGTGGAATCCAGAGAAAGGAATGCACAGGGCAGAAAAGTCCTATGGAGGGGAAACTAAGTAACTAATTGTAGTTAGGAGAGGATGAGCAGAAGTGATGTTTGAGCAAAGATGGGACAGTTGAATAGGAGCTTCAGGCGGGCTCAAGCATACACAGTGTGCTAGTTGGGGTAGGGAATCATGCCAAGGCTTGGGACAATGTCGCATATTTAGACATTGCTGAAGAACAAAGTACAAAGGGTGAGGGTTAGCATCAAGAAGAAATGAGCAGAAGAGTTAATCAAGGATCAGGTAATAAAGGGTCTAGAATGCAACTATAAGCTTCTTAGAATTCATCCTGTAGGTTAGTGTTTGGCACAGTGTAGATGGTCTGTAGGAGATGATTTTAGGTTGCTCAGGGATTTGACATTAAATAACACTGAATCGCATAGTGAGAAACTTAATCCCTTTTCAATTAGCATTTAACCCGACTGTTTAGTCAAGGAGAAAGTCTCTGTTTGGTATCAGTGTGTTTCTAGTACTTCGCTAGCTCTTGGAAATTTCCTCTTTTAAAAAGAGTCAAGTTCAGACCTCTGACAACAATGATGCTTAGCTCGAACACTTGTTTTCTTTGTGTATTTATTTTTATAGTTACTCTATATTTATGGTAGTAGCTGTTGCTAGCTTTTCATTGATGTCATGATGAAAATATTTAAATTAAATTTATTTAAAACAGTCATTTAATTTTAAAAATTAAAATCAACAGTGATGCAGAAATATGGGAAAAATCTAGAAGACAGTACCTGGATGCCTGAAATTCAAGGCACACTGCTGTCATTTTAGAGGAGTACTGAAAGAGTGGAAGCTACTAGTGCCCTGGAATTTCCTCTGATAGCACCTTAGACAACAGAATCCAGGGGGCCAAGAATGGAGGCAGAGAAACCAGTTCAGAGGCCCTTGAAATACTGTAGGCAAAGGTGGTGTGGCCATGGCTAGCTTTGCTGATTTATTCCATATCTTTCCTAGTGTTGGTATCCTCTTAAATTCTGCAAAGGACAATCTCAGTAGTTCACTAGGACTGGGCTCAGAGGTAAATTCTGAAGTGGTTCTGAAAGCTGTATATGCAGAGGTTTTTAAGTAGTTGCTGCTCTGCCAGTGTTAAATGTGGACTTGGTTGAAGATTAGAATGAGCTTTTATCATTTCTGGGATCTTAACCTGTTGTTAATGAGCTAATATAATCCTGAAGCTTAACCACTGTATTTTATAGCTATAAAATGGCCATCCCAGCTTTAGTGTTTGATTTCCCTAGTGTCTCTCATTCTAATCTGTGTCCTGCATGTAGTCTATGTATCTTGTCAACTTCCCAAACTCCTTGCATCTCCTTTAGCCCTAAGGCAAGAAGCTGAATTTCCTGGGTTTCCTTCCCTGACTATAAGAGCATCTTTACACATTTTTAAGGTTCTGTTTGGAAAGTGTAAAGCTCTGCTCTCCTCTACTCCCTTCCCAGCTGCTGCCAACCAGGTAGAATATATTGTGAAACCACTCATTCATGGCAAGAGGATGGAACAGAGTGGGCTGCTCTGTTTGCCAAAGTAGCACCAAGGGAGAAATGTCCTGGCTTTCCAAACTAGAACTAAAAGTGAGTTGAAAAAGATCTTTCAATAATAATGCCTTTCATCTGTTTTTTCTTTTGTAACCAAGACTTTAATTCCAAAGAGTTTCACAAAACATATTACAAATGACAGCATGAAAAAAAAAATCTTGGGCAATAATGCAAAATTTCAGGTCTACAATGTACCCATAAATGGAAGGAGATTGGTATTTCAAAATCTTAAGTTTCTAAATAAAGAATACTACAAATGGCTGAGTATTCATATACAGCATCACATAAGGAACCTGTGACCTAGGCAAAGGTAAACTTTCTCAAAATTCATCAGATTCTATATCAACTAGGCAACCTCTGCCCGGGGTAAAGACTAGTTCCATTTTTCAAAACACTCCCACTTAGTTTGATGTACAGCGTTTATCTTTACCTGCTGATATCTTTACAGTTGCTTTTAAAGACTATGTTTACCTACAGCTGCATGCTATATCCCAGGCAGTTCTTGAAGCTGACCTAGGTCAAATGAAAGGAAATAGAAGACCAGTTTCCAAGAGAAGTGGTATAGAGGAATTAACTTCATTTGACTTGAGTATGAACAGAAAATTCAAGTTTTGTTTGAGACTTCATAAGCTTGGTGCATTTTAAAGATGTTTTAGCTGTTCATATTTGTGTGTCTCCTGGAACAGTGACACAAGTCATGGCATCATTTTCTGTAGTTTGACGTAGATCATATGAGGATTATAATATATTATATTTCCATGTTTCTTTAAGAATCTTATCTATTTTTAAAATGTGAATTTAAAAAGTTTTATTTTTGTACTTTACCTCTCTGACACTTGTACCAATTCCTTAAAAAAAGCATATGAGGCACAACTCAAGTAATGAGTGATTATTTATAATTTATAATTGAGGAAGCCAAGACTCTACAGATGATTCTGGAACTGTAACTTGAAGCCAAATGTCTGATTCTCTGCAGGGATCCACATTGCCTTGGTCTCAAACAGAAAGTCTTTTACAGATGGTGTTTATGTTCACAGAACTATTAAAAGCAGAGTTATACAATGATAAGGGTTAAATAGGCTTTTGATGCCTAGACTGAGGTCTTAGCAGTCACAGATAACATTGTTGCAATAGAAAAATCATCTGAATTAGACCACAATTAATCTGCAAATTTAGACAGCTAATATCGTGATTTACATTTACTGAGTTAAACAATTATATCACATTTCAGTTCCTAGAGATCATTTGCTTTCTGGGTACCTATATCTCAACGGAATACCATGAATTGAAAAGAATTTGCTGCAATTTGTGGAAGATCTTGAAGATCAATTCTGTATATTTGTTGATGATTGTTGACCTTTGTTTCTTTGGTTTTAGAGAATGTGTGTCGGAAATTTGGCATGTCAAGCAGTTTGTAGAATGAAGTTTTTTTTTTGTACCAGGGATCAAACTTGGGTCCTTGTACTTGGAATGCAGGTAAAAGAACCACTGAGCTAAATCCCTGGCCCTAGAATGAGTTTTTTGATTTCCAAAAAACCTGGAGAGTCAGATTTATTCTCTTCTGGGTGGTATACCACACTTCAATTTTATGAGGTGCTGTTTTAGTGAATTTGCAAGTAAGGTGTGTGTTTCATCCCACTAAAGTGTTGTGAAAAAGCAAGAATATTGCATAGTAGAATGATTTTGGAGTGAGGGCAAGGTGGCACAAAGCTCATTGTGTTATACTGGATAAATGTATTAAATTTGAAAGATGGGTGAATAGATAAATGAAAGTTGCTTTAGGAAGATTTACCAAGTATCAGTGTACAGCATGGTTGGTGGAAAGACACTAGAGATTTAGGGGCTATTGAAGAGTATTGATGAAATGATGTAATGAGAAAATAGGAAGAAAGAATAGGTCTCCAAAAATATATTGAGGAAAGTAACAGAACCCAATGAGAAAAGAGGGAGAAGTCAAAGATGTTGTGACAAGTTTCATTATGGCTGATGAAGATCACCTTCTAAGGAGACCTTTAAATATTTTGAGTTTAAGGTAAGAATCAGAGATCTAATTGGAAATTCTAGTTAGGGATTCCTGGTATTGCCACATAGTTGAAACCTTTAGGAGTTGAAACCTGGGAAATGACTACACAGGTGTACCAGATCTAGTTATTGCTCTACTATTTACACTTCCTTTACATTGGGGCCATGAACAAATTGTGCTGTGAGTGCTTCTGAGGATAGATCATTTGTTTGTGTTTTTACAAATATTTATACCTGTGCTCATTTCTATCTCAGGGGTCTTTGTACTTTTTGCTCCCTTGAGCTTGTAGTGTACTTCTCCTCAGAAAGTATGTGGTTCACTTCTTTTTTCATTCTCTGCTCAAATATCACTCCTTAGCCTCACTTGGAGAAGTATAGTCATTCTCTAATTCTTCAGTGTCACTTGACTAAGTATAGTCGTTCTCTGATCCTTTAGCCTGCTTTATCTTTTTCCTTTCTCCTTTTGCCTACCTGATAACGTGCTACATATTTACTCATTTGCATATCTTACTGCCTGTCTTCCCTGCTCAAATGTGAATTCTTTGAATGTTGGAGCTTTGCTGTATTGTAAGACTTATATCAAACACTTAACTCAGGAATCTAACCATTGCTGATTAGATTAAGGGAGGACATATAATTTAGGGTGGTGGGGACTAGTACATGTCAGCTGAGGCAGCTGGATGTCTGGAAAATTTGGACTGAGAGATAGATGTAAGAAATGTATTCATAAATTTTGGTAAGGTTGTAAAGTTGTATAGAGCTCAGACCATTCTGATGCAAGAACTGTATCCATGCAGAATTATGAAGCTGAGAGAAAGCCAAGGAACGACAGATGAAGGAAAAAAGAAAGCAACTGCCAAACGAGTTTCTAGTATCATGGCTCAGCCATACCTTTCACATTTCTTTCCTTGTTTTCCTGTAGATTTTCATACAAATTCTCCTGTGTTTGAGATTCATGGGGTAAGTTTTCCCTCCTAGCAATTACAAATCTTTTGACAGCACTGCCCAATAAAACTTTCTATGAAAGTGGAAATGTTCAGTAGGGCAGACATCACCTATATATTTGTCTGCTGAACACTTGAAATGTGGTCTATACACTCAGAAATGAATTTTAAATTTTGTATAATTTTAACTACATAAAAACATCTATATTTGAGTAGTGGCTACCATATTGGATGGCACAACACTGTGGTTATTATTGTAAAGTATAAAAAAGTATAAAAACCTTAATCTAGCTGGGGATTTAGCTCAGCCGTTCAGTGGCCTGCCTTGAAAGCGCAAGGACCTGAGTTCAATCCCCAGTACCAAAAAAACCCCAAAAAATAAAAAACCAAAAACAAACAAACAAACAAAAAACACCTCAGTCCAAAAAAAAAAATAATGAAAGAGCAGGGAAAAGAAGGTGAAAATCCATGATGGTGTCACGGAATCTAGCTGAGTGTATTCTGTAGCATGAGAAACTACAGAATGTTAAGGAAAACTAATCTGGTAAAGTCCTGTTAGGTGTAGTGGAGAAAAAATTTGATTTTAAACAACAAAGATTAAGTAAACAAATCATGAAATAATCTTATTTAAGGAAAAACTATGTAGCCATTAAAATCTTAATGACATGGGAAGATGTGTATAATGTATAAGTTAGTTGAAAAAGACAATTCATAAAACAATATGACCTCAGTTTTTATTTTATTTTATTTTGTTTTTTTGTACAAGAGATAAAACTCAGAACCTTGCACTTGTAAGGCAGGTGTGGTGCCACTGTGCGAAATCCCCAGCCCTGACCTCAGTTATTTAAACACGTACCTATCTAGATCTTTGAGTTGTGGCTTTGTGGGCTGTTTTTAATTTATTTTGTCTTTTGTTAACTTTCATAATTATCCATAAGAAATCCCTTTTACAACTAGAAATAAATGATATTCTTAACAAAAATTTAATGCATCTTTCCATGTTGCATTAAGAACCAGTGTGATAGAAAATGCAGTTACTAAAAATACTATACATTTCTAAAGTTCAGTAGAACTTTAGAACTTTACATCTCTCCAAATTCTCTGGTCACACATTTTGAGATATAGTATTTTATGGGTTGTAGATGCGGAATACCAGAGGTCTTTGACCTTAATGCTTAGTAGAAGGCAAAAGAAGTACTTCTCTTTGATTGATTAATCCAGCCTTCCTAGAGTCTAGACCAGGAATGAAACTAACAACTGCTTGGACTCTTTTCTTGTCCAAGAGGTTGGATTCCTGGAACACTTCAATTTATAGCCATATTTCAGAGACCACTAGATGGCTCTCTGTGTTCATGATCAAGTGAAATAGTGGATTCATTCAGGTATGGATTTATCATATCACTCCTCTTCTTTTTTTCCTCATTGAGTTTATTGGTTCATTTTAGGGATACAGTACAGTTACATTCATTATTGGGATCTTGTACCTTAACATGTCAGGTCTTGGTTCTCAATTTTTCCCCTTTAGGTATGTACTGAACAACTTCTTCATGTAATCCAAAGTGTGACGAGACACACCTCTTCCTACTGCACCGTCTCAACGACATCTCTGTGTCTGGATCTGTATATATACCTGCTCCTGTTACATTCACAATATATAGAAGCATTTTTGTTGTTGTTGTTTGGTTGTTTAATGGACTCCCCATTTAAGAACTTCTGTTTGGGACAGAACAAATAGCATTCCACCACTAAGCTAGACTGCAGTTCCATTGGATAAAGACATGCTTGGCATTTAACTTTGTTTATCGCAATGAATACTTTTAAATTTAAACTAGAGAGTATAAACCCAATTTTTGTTTGACTTCTATTTGAAACTTTCAATATTAAGGAAAAAAAAAAACCACCAGGTTGTATGCAGATTGTGTAGCCTTCAAAGTGTTTGGTCCTGCCCTGCTGCTAATTACATTCAGATTATGACCACAGATAACTGGGTGGAGAGTAGTGATGACTCATTTCTAAGTAATAATGATACTGAAAAATACAGGTTGAGGTATTGTTTGGAACTGTACAGAGTCATGAAAATACTGAGACAGATTATAAATACATAGCAAAACCCCACCTTTTAATATAGAAACATCATCAAGTAAAAATGTCCAAGCTTCAACAGCCATACCAGCTCTAAGTGTTGAGAAACAATTGACTTTCCTTTATTTCTCCTGGTTTTTGCTTTTAGGCCCAATTAGCATAACTGTAGGACTTTCTTTTATTAACAGAATAAAATACATAAAAATCTGTCAGGATTTTCTTTGGACAGGGATGGGTAGTAAGTGCGTGTGCATTATCTTTATAAAAAGAAGCGATTGCCTTTATAAATTCCCTCAACTCTGTGTGTATCAAACTGCATTTATATAATAATGATTAAAAAAACCCTCAGAGTTAGTTTTGTGGGTATGTTTTCTTCTTTATGCCTTAGTACACAGACTTGTTACTAGCCATGAAACTTTAGATTAATGTAAGTCACAGTCAGTAACATTAATATAGAGAAAGCCTTTAGGAAAAAGGTGAAACTTCTCAACCTTTAATCCATGTTGAGTTAAACTCTGCCCTAACTAAAGCCGAAAACATCAACTGGATCATGGGTACTAATGGGTGGAAACACTGCATTTTAAAAGAGAATTAAAGCTTCACTTCTCATGTCTTGTTTTTTGTTTCCCAGCTGCAAAATGTGTAAATTGAAAATGGAGCCTACCTTCCCAAGTGAAGGTAGTCCAGGTAACCATCTATCTCCTCTCTGCCAACGTCTGTGTAAGCAAGTAAGTCAATCTCCTATTGTAATGAATTTACCACAACCTTAGTGGTTTAAAACAATATAACTTGTTTTTAATTACTTACACATGGAGGTCAAAACCTGGAATCGGTTTCACTGACCTAAAGTCAAGGTGTTGGCAAGGCTTCATTCTTTCTGAAACCTTTAAGCTAACAATGCATTTTTTTTTGACTTTTCAGTTTCTAGTGGCTGCCTGTATTTCTTGGTTTATGGTCCCTTCTTCCATCTTGAAAGTGCCTCACTCTAATCTTTGTGTCACCACAGCATATCACTATATTCTCTTACTCCTCCTGCTTCCTTATACTCAAAAAGTAACTGTGAGAAGAACGGATAAAACAGATGACAAAGGACTTTCATAAATGTAAACATACTCTGTAATCTATTTGTCCTTAAATTTATTTTCATATCGAAGGAATGAAAGCAAAGAGGAAGAGATATGAAAGTAACTTTTTCCTCTTAATTTTTAATTGTGTAGGCAATATAAACAAATATGGATTTTTAGAAAAAAATGGAAGCATGAAGAAGTCAGAATATGAACTTCTACTCTACTGATAACCATTGTTAACATTTTTGAAGACTTCAAATTTTACAGAAACAATTTCATATTTTTTATACATTTTTCTAAATTTGTATAAGATACTATAAAAATACTGGGGCTGTTTAAATTTTAAAAATTGCTATCGTAAGAAACCTTGTCATTAATCCTCCTCAAAATGCTCCCTATCACTTTGAACTGAACACATTTATCCCATCATTGTTGCCACTTGCAGAAGCATTTCTGGAAGGCTCTTTTCATGAGTATCTTTAGATGGTGTGATAAAAACATGGTGAATGCTACTGCCCAGAGCCATCCATTGGATGGGCAGGCTCCTCAAAACATAGCAGTGTGCTCATCCACCTTTCTCACTGGATCTGGTACCATATGACTTCTGGTTCTTCTCTAAGTCAAAACGACCAGAAAAGGTCAATATTGATTTGGATATCAAGGCAGTCACGATAGTGCAACTAAACATATTCATGAATAAGGACTTCCAGAACTGCTTTAGAGAGTGGCAGTGGAATCAGTAGGATAAATGTGATTCAAGTGAGGGAAAAATATTGAAGGGTATTATGACAATGTCTTTTCCTATAATAGAACTTTAGAATTTAAATATGCTACATTTTTGATTGCATCATATATTCTCATTTTGAATGACTGTAGTATTTCATACCATGATTCAACTATTTAAATTCCCATTATTGAAAATTTAGTGCTCATTATACTTTAACAGCTAAACTTGGATGTAGACATCTCTCTCTCTGATATTTTTCACTAGGATATCACAAAAGCACTGATGGATCCAGTCTAGTCTTTGATTGCAAGCTGAGAAATAGACTAGTTCCAGAGCAAGCAATTAGTCTTTCTTCTTTTTGATGGCTTCTCACTTCCCACAATGAATAACTCTCTCTCTCTTCTGTATGTTGTCTATGCACTGTCATCTATGTCACAGGATGATAGGATAATATAAACATGAGTGAGGCAAGCATGAATAGCAAAAATGTTATATAATTAAAAATTTCCCAAATCTTTTTCAACTGAATAATGATGAGCCATGATTCAGCTAGACTAAAAAAAAAAGAATATTCTACTTAACAGTCTATCCCTTAAATTCATCTCTATTACTGGACAGGTCTTGACCAAACATGTACCAGACACTTGACTTCAGGAGTTACTCCTGCTGAGGCAATACCAGTTCAGATCAGAGATTAACTTGCTCCCTCAATGCAAGTTGCAAAATGCAGTCGACAGACTCCTCTTAAAGTACATAGATCTTACAAATTTAAGCAAAGATCTAAGAATTTGGCTGCAGTGCTGGATTGAGGGAAGAGAAAGGAGGGAGAGAGAATTAGCTTACTCTTAGTTTACTTTTTCCCTCCTGCTTTTTTCACCCACAATCTCATAAAGGAAAGATCAAGGAAAGACAACTGTGTGGCATTATGATTTCCACTAGTTTGTTATTCATGCATTCATTAAAAAAGCAATGTGGAGATGTTAAGAGATATTCTTTCTTCTTGTCCAGATTTACAGATTCTAGTGCTGTACTCGTCTCTGTACATGGCAGTAGCTAGACTACTCAGGAGAAAATGCAATGCAATTTCTCATTCTACATTCAGTGATATCATTAAAATGAACAATGGCTTGCGATGAGAGTTTCACATAGTTATGTAAGGCAATGGTACTCAAAGTAGCTCGTTTTCAAATTATCTTCTGTCCATGATGAGATAAGGAGTATATGTAAGTATGAGTTAACACTCAGGTATCTTTATCAAGATAGATTTTTGTTTGGAAAAAATGATGAATCAAGTAGACTACATAGTGGTATAGCTGATATGATGAAGGTGGACATGGAAAAATCTGTGGATTTTTAGTGCCATTTATTATAAATTTGTCTGTAGAAAAATTTTTGACCAATGTAGAGGACCAAAATTTCTTAGAAACGTTGGCCATTTTATTGTAGTTTGCATGAGAGAGGTGCTTGAAGTTGCATGAAATAATGTGACAGTGGTAAAAATTGACATTGACACCGAAGCAGGACTGTGCTATGTCTTTTTCCCCTAAGCAAATAGGCAAATTATTGAGGAACCTAATTTTCTTTCTTTTTTTTTTTTATTAAACCCACTTACATTGCTTTTTGCAAGAGAAAAAGTGGGGGATACTTAGGGAGGCCAGTGGGGAATGGAGACATGTCATACTATGAATTACATTTCATTTCATTACTAATGGGGAATTAATAAATTAGGGCTACTTTTTTCTTATCAGATCATGACATACTTTTCCACGGTGTATTTGGATAACACTACATTTATCCCAAGTTCTTTTGCTTTCTTACTTGATACACAAAATGACCCTGTCACACAGAGATGATAAATTTCTTTTGTTTGATAATAGATATTCAGAGATAGTCACTTGCCCAAGATTACATGGACAATAAAAAAGTGGCAAAGGTAGTTTGGAACTCTTTTGGCCATTATTTTATATGCTTTCTATTACACTGTAGTTAGAATTTGACTGGGAATGGTCATGAAATAAAATCTAGTGTTATAAAATGCATGATAATCTCATGCAACATTAGAAGGTAAAGCACTAAGGGATTTAAACTTGAAATTGGCATTGAGATAACTCAGCTTATTCAATCATAAATTGACTCTGAGATGTAATGGTAAAGTGAGATCAAGGGAAATGAATATATGTTCTGTGGTTTAAATTATTTTTCTGCAGTAAACACAAAGAAAAGTGGGTGGTACAGGCTAGTTACCCTATAAATGATATTTGCTAATCTCTTCTGCTCTATCTAGAAGAATAAACAATAATGTAAACAAATTACCAAATTAACGCTATGTCTCTGTTCATCAAGAGGAACCTAGAGAAAATTACCACTAGAAAAAGTTTTGCATCACTTGATATTTAATTCAAAAAATCACTTATCTTCAAGTCAGCAGCAATTATGCATTGCTCTCAGCCATTCATCAGGAGTTGAGGAAAATCACTTTCTCCTCAGAGGCCTGGGTAGACCCAGTCAAACATAACCAACAGTTAAGAGCAGACATTTTAAACATACACGTGTTTTACAGGTCCCTTCAAGAACCACCTCAGTAATGTAGTGCTATAAAAAAGTTCTATAAAAAAGTAGTGCTGACAAAGAGGCTTCAATAATTATCCTGTGTTGTCAGAGAAAATGAGCAACTAAAATGCTTATGTTTGTATGAACATAGACTTATGTATGTATAAAAATTTGCACCCATGGTTCATGAGCTAGGCAGACCTATGTTTGGTACAGTCAATGAGAGCTGAAAATAATAGTGCAATTGTTTTTTAATTGCATGGATTTAGATCTATTATATTACTTCATTAACTCAGCCAATGGAAACCATTGTGGAGTTAACATGAGATTTTTTTTTAGAGCAAAATGCATATTTGTCACTAACAAGCAAGTAAGTTATAAAGAGTTAACTTTGAAAACATTACACAAAACCCTCAAAGTAAAAGCATCATGGGAATGGAAGAGAAAGCAACAACAACTGTAGAAATTAATGTAATGTAAATGACTAGGTGCATATACAGTGTCATTATTTGAAGGTTATAGGAATGTAGACCTATGAAGTGATCATTGAAATAAAATAAGCTGGCAAATAAAATAAGTGATTAGGGTGTGTTAGTGAAGTCATCTTTTTAAAGGATGAAATTGTGCTTTGATCTAATCTTATGTGGAATGTTATACTAAGTTTTTACAATGTATTGATAATATACATATGGTTTCTAAAAGATAACTATCTTTTAATGAATTTTCCTACTTGGAGAGCATTGGTCTCTTCCAAGCTGATGATTGACTCTCTCTCTCTCTCTCTCTCTCTCTCTCTCTCTATATATATATATATATATATATATATATATATGCTATATACATATTGTGTTATATTAAACACATGACATACATCTGTGGACACACACATATATAAGTAAATGCATGTATGTATATGATTTTATAAGCTTCTTTTTAAAACCTAGGACCAGTTAATAAGTCTTAATACCATTAACCCACTCAGGTGGAGCTCTAGAGTAATGTAGTCAGGACCTTTTGAATGAATGAAGAAAGAATTTAATAATATTGACTCTGTACCTACATCCTGGAATTGTGTTAAATACTCAGAAGATAATACTTATAAAGTCTCTTTAAGTCTTTGGAGGAAGTTTTGTGTAAGCAATTTTTTGCATTTGCATAGCTCATATGTATGTTAATAACAAAGTTTCTCTGGAGATACATTCTTGCCTGTGGCATTATCTTTTAAAGGTGATATTAAGTTATGGTTATTTTCTAAGAAAATAAGACAACACTAGAATATGGAGAGGAATAACATACATTGAAAATAAAGTGTTTGTAGATGGGGGGGGGAGGAGGGGGTGAAGGGAGGGCAGAGGTAAGGGGAAAAAAATGAGAATCAAGACTTGCCATGTAAAGGTACATGATCCCAACAATGAATGTAACTGTACTGTATCCCTAAATGTACCAATAAACTCAATAAAAAAAAAAGAGTTATGGCAAGATGCTACCAAAAGCATTATTAAGCAGCTCAAAAGAAAGTGAGAGAAAATAGTTGCCTCTGGTCCTAATCTAAAAGTAACTTCGATTCACTTGAAGAAGAGACACAATTTTAATTTGTGTGTGTGTAACTCCACTGTCTTCTAAAATACTTTATTATACTAGTGTCTTTCTTCAGATACTGGTACAATTCACAAATTAAATCATTGGGAAGAACTCTCCAAGTATAGTGGCTAAATTAAGTCAATTTTATTAATGTGTAAAATGGATTTGACATTCTTTTATATTTACAAGGTCTTAAAAAATCAGTGCAGTAGAGCAAGGTTCACTTTCCAGGAGAAGAAAAGGAAAGATCAGTTATTAATTTTGCTGAAAGCAGATTATGGTCATATTCTAAAATTACATATTACAGTGGACTTGACATTGAGCAGGACATTTGTAATATAGACTGTTATAGAATGACATTTAAATAATATATGAAAGCTAAGACAAGACAAGTTAGATATGTTCAAATTTAAAATATAAGTGGAGTTGAAAGAAAATGTCCTCAGTTGGACAAACTAGACTCAATGAAATAAAATCCTCTCCCTTTCAAAATGTTTATGATGAAAGTAGCAGTGACAATGATTTAAAACATGTTGCTGGATAGAAGCACAGAAGCAAATGTGCTTGGAAGAATATTTTTTAGTCCATTTGTAAAGGTTTTTCCCTGCAGGACTTTATTCCCTCAGTGGTCTTAAAGACTTGAAGTTTACTGATTCTAGTTGCTGCTTCATGGTTTTTCTAGTCCCCTTGTTTTAATGTGCTGTGTACTGCACATATCCATCATGGAACACAGACAACTTCTCTCCCAACTAAGGAACACTCATTTTGGGAGACAGTTCTTGCTATGTAAGATGCTTGCCAAACAATCTGCAAATGGAAAGGTATCTGGAGACTGTGACTGCTATTGGCAACTTCTGAAAAATTAGATAATAAGGAAGCCAGTGATGTTGGCTTCTGCATTCCATTAGATCTGATTCTGCATAGATGCTAATAATAATAATACACCCGGTTGATGTAGATTCACATTTCTAATGCTTTGGCCATTGGTAGTATTGTACACTTGTATTTTCCATGCCTTCCCATCTGCTGCGTACAGTTATTCAGATTCAGATGACAGAAGTATTTTAGATAAATGTTAATTAGCCTGCACCCTGCAGAACAAATCTCTATATCTTATCATTAAATAGGAATCTTCTGGGAGACTGCTGAGACTAGTTTGTACTTCCCTTCTTAAGATTAAAATTTTAAGATTCATTTTCTAGAAAAAAGAAATCTTAGCATTGTTGATATTTTATAATAGACTCAAACATTTCACTTGCATATTGCTCATACTCATTTTAGTTTTTATCTGTTCATATATATCAAAAGTAGAAGAAGAGAATTAAGAATTTTTTTCCAAATAGAAGGACAGGGTGAAAATGATGTAGAGTAAGAAATCCTTTAGTGTCTGGCCTCTTACTTCAAATATCAGAACTTTCCTTAGTTTCTCAATCTTTAAAATGGGGCTGATTATAGTCACCTATTTTGTTTCAAAAGTACTTTGTGTAAGATTTATTACAATTTGGTTTTATGATAAGCCTATAAAATACAGAACACTTTTATTGCTTAAAGGACTCTGTCCTCTCATAAAATATTTATCTTAATATAATTACTTATCAACAGATTCACAAATAGCTTCCTTTTTTAAACTGAAAGCATATTGAGTGTTTTTTAACCCATAGGAAGACAGATCTTGAGATTGTTGTTCCTTTATTCTTAGCTAATAAGAGGGAAACCAGAATGTCAGCAATCGCATATCTACCTTTTAGTTCATGTTACAAAGAAAGAAGGGAGGGACAAAGAAACAATCACTCAAGAGTCTCCCGGTCCATTCTTATGTTATCAGATAATACGTCTGAAGGGTTCCAGTACACAAGACTATTAACCATTCTTGTTTTTTGGCACTGGAGATCGAACTCTGGTCCTTGTGCTTGCAAGACAGGCGGCAGAACCACTGAGCTAAATCTACCCAGCCCCAACCATTCTTTACTTATCACTGTTGTACTAGTTTCAGATTTTTACTCAAAGACATTCTAAGGGATGTGCTGTCTTCTTTAACGCCATTGTCTAAGGGTAAGGAACATCTTCTGAAGTAAAAAAGAGCACGCAATGCTTTTTTCGGTCAAAGGCTCCCAGAGTTCCTTTGGGAGAGTAAGGCTGGCACATTCTGGGTTCCCACCCCCATTCCCCGCCCTACCGATTGCCAAACCTCGATCGCTCTCCCTGGTTCAGAATCTCGACTTTCACCAACTGGTAAAACCGTGTTTTTTGGGTGTGTATTCTCGCTTCACTTCTCCCACCGGCAACCCCCAACTCACATTTTATTTCCATCTGCACTTGAAGTGTTTTATGCTACTTCCACGGAGGCCTTTCTGCCTACCACCCACGGACACGTTCCCGTCTTTACACAGTGACAAAGTTACACGGCCCAAGTCCCTGCCGACTTCACCCAGTGCTTTCCTTCCCCCTGTCTCCGCTAGGGTCCCTATACCCAGCAGCGCACATCTGCCCTCCACGCGGCTGACTCCTCTCACCTGACTCTCCCGCGGAAACTCATGACGCACGATGCTGATCGCCGGAATGTGCAGAACCGAGCTGACCAAGTCGAGCTCCATCATCTCGCCCTGGCTTTGGGGAAAGGCCAGCAGTGCCGACACCCCTTGCACCACCACGGTGTGGCACACGCTCTGCAGAAAGGAGAAAGGGTCACTGCTCCATGGCGAGCTAGGAGAGGAGAAGGGCAAAAGTGGCAGATCGCCCAGGCCCGCTTCGATGGCCATCACTACTTCTAAAGACAGGTTGTAGGGTAGCAACCCTTCCACGCGGTTCAGGTTGTCCACGGCGAATAGAAGGGCGTCCCGCGGCCACAAAGTCTCCGCCCTGGGACCCTCCCCGGGCTTCCGGGCGCCGGGCGGTCCCCGGCCATGCAAAGCACTCCCCAACCAGCGTGCGCCCTGAGAGGGCGCCGGGGGTCTCCAAGACCCTGGCTCCGGCTCATCCCTCTGCGCACCCGCCC
>NW_022900948.1:19868529-19876376 GCF_012274545.1 Fukomys damarensis
TGCTCGCGGGGCTGTGGTCCAGGGCTGCAAGTGCACCGCGCCCACCCTCACAGCGTGGCCGATGCGCTTGAGGATCTGGCAAGGCTGCGGGTGCGAGGAGGAGCTGGGCACCCGGGCCAGTACCAGCGCGCAGGGCGGCGGCAGCAGCAGACAGACCCTGCTCAGCAGCCACCACAAACTCAGTCTCCTCATTACTGAGAACCGCAGGGAGAAAGCGCGCCTCCTCCTGCGTCCGGCTCGCCCCTCTGCAGCCGCTGCCTAAGGTCTCCGCCTCCAAGTCCCGAGCGCGGCTTTCCTAGACGCGGTGAAGCGGTCCCAGGAGCTGGAGCAGTTTCAGGCCATCCAAGGGAGCCTAGCGCGCCCTCGGCAGCTCTTGGGTTCCTACGTCTTGCATCGTCTGCCCGCCGGGTCCCTGCACGGAGCGGGGCAGGCGGGCTGGCCAGCGCCTGTCACCCGCGGCTTGGGCGCCAGTTTCCTGCCCGCCCCATCTGCAGGGCGCCTCGGACACTGCGTCCGAGCCCGGAGGCGGCGGGGCTAAGAGACAGCCAGAGTTCCACACGGGCAGCGGTGACAGAAGAGCCACGCTCTTACTGGGACGGATTATTTTCCTTCTCGTCCTCAGGGCGCGTTGGAGAGGGCATTCACGCTTGGGGTACAGAAAAGGAGTCAAATTCGCTTTTCTCCACTATTGGTCTCCGTCTCGTGGGCTCCCCAAGAGCTGGCTTCATTTTCCTTCTGCCCTCGTTACTTCCTCTCTTTCTTCCTTCCGTTACCTTCCCGCCCAGTTGCCACCGACTCTCGCTTGCTGGGAGGAGCGGCACGACTGGCCGGTGAAGGCTGGTTCTGCGCGGAGCGCCAAAGTTCTCCCCGCCTCAGCCGGCGCCTCCCTGTTGCTGAGCCCTGGCACCAGCCTGTCGCTTGGCTGCGCTAAACGCCCACTGATGGTGAGGTTCCCGAGTGCCACATCCCGCGCCCCCTAAAGTCCTCTCCTCTTAAAGGTTGGGAGTCCGCAGTTTGCTAAATTCCCCGAGATCTAACTGGCCAAAGGCTCTTAGTGGCGGAGAATTCCGAATTCCTGGGGCGCACAGGAGGTGTAGAATCCAGAGGCTGACAGAAGGCTAGAGCCTGTGACTTTAAGAAGCTCTCTTCAGTGCCTGACGTGAAGGGTTTTCTAGTTAAGGGTATTAAATCAAGAATTATTTACACATTCAATCTCCTCTGCTTCCTTCTCTCTGGCATAAAGACCTTTGCATTTTTAAAGGATCCTTGTGTTTTTAGGTTCTCGGAATTAAAACAAAGTGAACCCAAAACAATTATTTAAGAAATTAAAGTGATAAAAAATACTTTTGTAGTTTAAAATAGCCAGCAGCAGTTCCCAGAATAGACCAATTTCTAGTAAGTGGTATTATTTGTATGGCAACACAGTGAGGTCCGTGAGTATGAGCTAATCATTTCCTCCATGATCGGAATAATCTGGTATAAGAAAGAAAGGTAAAGGTTAAGGGCTGGCCTGTGGTTTCCACACATGCAGGAAACTATTTTATGTCTCAGTATCATTTAGGAGAGTGAGAGATATTTGGGGGGAACAGACCCTGGGGATCAGCAATTCCAAATCCAATACTGTTTCGCAAGAACTGTGACCTTGGCAATTTATTTCACCTGGCCTTGCTCTGATGTTTGGATATGCTAAATTGTTATGCAAATTCAGTTAGATTTTACTCTGGAGCACTGTTTTGATTCAGGAGCTAAACTTTTCTTTCACCATGCTTTGAATTTTTGGGAGAAAGATAAAAACCCCAAGAAAGTGGCCAAGCAATGCTATTTCCCTCAGCACGAAATGGGTCTTGCAAGGCTAAGGTTCCAGAGAAAAGAAGGCTCAGGTGAGGGAAAAAATGAAAATCCTAGTAGCGTCTAACTGGGAGGAAAAACAGACCCTCCAAGGCCCAAAAGAGCATCCCATGAATGGGAGAAAAGTCAACTCTATCATGAGAGTAATTTGTTCTTGTTCAAAGGATTGCACTGCTTGATACTTGACTAAAAATGTGTAAAATTCCATTGTCCTTACATTTCAAGAATAGTGGCGATCTGACCATTGTGTAGTAAGGAGGTGTTCATCTGTATTTGAATACGTGTGCATCAAGGAGTATTGCATTCTAGGTTATGACTATGCCTCAGATCTTGGTGATCATAGTACTTGGCATTACACATATGTTGAGATCTGGTTCCCAAGAAAAAAGTGATGGAGAATAATTGATCATGAAAGGAGTCCTAGAGTCACTGCATATGTTTTAGGCCTCTCACAAGTTCAAGATGCATTGAGAGAATGGCCAGACTGGTCATTCACCGAAGAGGTGATTCCCAAGCTTATGGGGGTCTCTTGCTCTAGCTCATGCTCTAGCTCATGATGAAATGACAGTTAAATCCTGTGAATACCGAGTGATCTGGGAAGAACAGTGCTCTCTTTTGTGCTTTTTTTTTTTTTCTTTTCTGAGCTTTTCAGTTAAGATGTATCATCATTTCCTTTCTGTCTTGCATTTGTTGCTTGGTTCTTCATCCAGGTCACTATGGTCGAACATCTCTGACATTTTTCTCTGTCCTTCTTCGCTCCTTTCCTTCCCTTTCCCTGTCTCTTTCTCTCTATCCCTGTTTGTCTATCTCTGTCTCTGTCTCCCACTCTCCCTCTATCTCTTTCCTATGCCAAATTTCTTAGCTCTATTACATTCAGCCATCAATTCAACAACTACACACTAAGTTCCTACTAGGTGTAAAAATGCATTGCCCTAGGGCTCTCCTGGAAACAGATGAACAAACTTTAGTTAATTGAAATTGAGTTCTTCTCTCCTTTAGAAAGCTGCCTAGTTCATGCTTGAACAAAATGTTAACACTGAGCTCATATTCTAGTGGGAGAGACAGATTATAAAACACACAATTATCTACATGTAGGATGTGTTAGTTGGTACTAAGGAGAAAAATAACACATTAAAGAAGTATTAGGAGGAGGGTGAGTTATAGTTTTAGATAGAAAATATTTCTGAGAAAATAACTTCTGAATTAAGACTTAAAGGAGAAGTGAGGAAGTGATTTTTGAACATATATATCTCAAGAAATTTTAAGCAGATAAAAAGGAAAATGCAAGGGCCCTAAGACAGTAGTATCTTGGAATGTTTGAGGAAGAGGTCAGAGTGACTGGAGCAAAATGACCCAGGAGAGAGTGGTGACTGTTCAGGTCAGAGAGGCAATGAGGAGGTGGCAGACAGGATAAACCAATGAAAAATGTTGGCTTCTGCTCTGCATGGGATGAGGAGACATGAGGGCAGGAGACTGAGAAGAAGAGTGACAAGGCCAATGTTCTAAGAGGACCATGCTGGCTGTGCTGCTGATAGCAGCTGGGAGATGGGAAAGCACGGAAACCAGGAGGTCTGATGTGAGGATTTTGCTATAACGCTGTGAGACATAACATTATTATGAAACCACAGCAAATTTAATAGGCTAATGTGATTATTTCCACTCTGATGAATGGGAAATTGTACTTAAGGAAAGTTAAGTTATTTGTAAAAAGTCATCACACAGTCAGTGGCACTGTGGCTTCAGAATTCTAAATTCATCCCATCTTCATTGTTGCTAGTAAGTATCAGTTACATTTTAAAATTGAAGCTTTGTTTATTTTATGATTACAAATGAGAACTGATGATCTAAAAACACATGCTGGAGAGTGAAGCAAATGAAATCAATCACAAATGCTCACAATTTAAAATGTGCTTTTGTGCAAATATGTGCTTTCTTGTTCCGGCAGCATTGCAGTAAGGCTGTGATACGATGGAGGTTGACCAGCAAAACCTCCAGTGAAAGATATTGTGGGGATAGTAGACTTGGACTTGACATGGGTGGCATTTCACCTACCAAGCTTGAGCCTCCTACTTTGTGCAGTGTTGTACTGACAGCCCTGACAGTTGTCTTCATGCTTATGGCAGTAGGTGGACTCTGGCAAATGTTTCAAGTTCCATGGAGATGTGGGAACTTGCTATATATTTATAATGGTTTGGAAAAATTATCTTTTTCCTCTTACTCTGTGAAAAATTTCAATTTGTATCCAAAAAGAGCTTTCTGTTTTGTAAATGGCAATAATATTCAGTGGCATGTCCCCATTTATGGGTTAGCCTTTTATACAATGGTCACTACGTTGTTTTTTTTCAATATTCAAGTGGAAAATTTGCTCTTTCCTAAGCTAATGCATGCCTCCCATTTTGCCTTCACCCATATTGCCTCTTTGGTCTCTATTATTAGAGACCTTGTTTTTATGGCAATCTTTCTGGATAAAAACAGATATGAACAAAAAAGAAGTGGATCTTGCAAAAAGTCTAGGATAACAGAATTTTAGGAAGGAATAAATCTATAAAAAAGCAAGTTTAATATAGAAAAGGGGACCCTGAGTACTCATATATCAAAAACCTACTGTTTTCTCATTCTCTAATTAAAAAAACATATTTGCTTGATACTGTGTAACATTTTTTTTTTTAGCAAAATTCATTCTATTTAAGAATAGAAGTAATTTTCATGGTTATACAACTATCAGGTCATTGTTCAGTAATATAAATTATTTTACCAAGATTAATGCAAAAATATATTCTGTTGGAAATGTGGAAAGGGGACGAAGAAGTTCATTTTGCATTATAAAAGAGTTTAGGAATATGACAGACTTTAAGGAAGACTTACAGAAGATGTGCAAAACTTGTGAAATCTTTATCATTCTAGAGCTTTGCTATAAAGGCTTTGCCTTTATGCTGGAAAATATGAAGTAAAATGTCTTTTGTTTTGCACCACATGATTACCTACACCCAGTAAACCATATCTAGGTGAGAGATATTACCTACCTATAATTTAGAAAGTTTCAATAATTGTTTTCCTTTCTTCTGTGAGAAAGAATGCTGTGGTGTCCTCATTTTAGTTGTTGTCAGGGGAATGAGTTATCAGCTGTGACAAGTGCTTGGCCTTTTCAACATCCACCAGGATTATTAGCTGAGTGTTTGGATTTCCTGATTCCTTCCCTAAACTCCACCACAGTGAGCTCAAACAGGGTTTGGAGAGGATAATATGGCAGTATCAGTCTCACTTTCTCTTTTTGTAATAATCATTCCAATTTAGCCTTTATCCAAATGACTTATGGAATAAAACTTGGCCCATCACAGACTGTGACATTTTTAAAGAACTTCATGCCCAGTTTATAGCACTAGTTTTATAAACATAGCCAAAAGCATCTGGAAATTTCATCAAAGTGATTTGCCTTATGAATCTCATGCTTTGCATCTATAAAATAATTTATTTAAGAAAAATGGTCTTTATTTCTCTAAAAACAGAATTTGGGACAGGTGTTCAGATGCTCAACAATCATGAAAGCTTTGTTATTTCAGGGCTTTTATCCTGTGTGACTACATGCCAGGCAATTTGCCTACATGATCTCTTAATTTCATGAATAGACTGTTATCCTTATTTTGTAGATTATAGAACTGAGGGTTGGGGAGCCTAACTCATTTGGTAGGAACTGGGAGGCAAACCTGGATTCAGTCTTCTTTTTCCCCAAGACCAGTTTTTTTCCATCTGTGCTTCTGGCATGAATGGAGGCATTACGGGTAGGCCTGGCTGAACAGAGACCATTATCTGACTAGTGCGCAGGGATAATTACAAAGTTACAAGATCATTACTTCTCAGAGTATATAAATGAAAACTTGAGATCATGGGAAATGGCTCCTTTACTGTACAGTTTTACACATAATTTATTTTATTAAAATATTTTTATTGGTACATTTTAGATATACAATACAGTTACATTCATCAGTGGGATCTTGTACCTTTACATGACATATCTTGGTTCTTATTTTTTCCCCATTCCCCTCATAATTTATTTCTTTTCTTTTTCTTTTTTTTTTTTTTGGTACTGGGGATTGAACTAGGGTCCTTGCGCTTGCAAGGCAGGCCACCGAACCACTGAGCTAAATCCACTGCCCTATTTCTTTTCTTTTGTCAAATCACAAAACATCTAGCCAGTTGGCTTTTGTCATTTTTCTTATGTGAAATAACTCTTTTGTTTTTTTTTGAAATGACTCTTTCTTTGGCTGCAATTTTAAATGTCATTGGAAATAACCCATAACACACATTTAACCTTTTTAGGGTCTTTGTGCAGCAAACATATACTCAAGATATCAAACAATGTTTTAATATATGAAAATCTGGGTGGTTTCAGATGATGGGTTTGGAATGGTCTACTTGGAAAAAGTTCAATTTCAGAAAAGGCTTTACTGTCTATAAGGGAGACTAGAGCTTCTTTTTCATACTCTGACTGACATGACTTCCATCTTTATCAAAATATTGAACAGTTCATATATATGGTCTGATCTAGCTAACTCAAAAATGAGTTTGGATGTACTTCATGTATGAGGTATGAAGTTCTTCTAAGCAGAAATGTCCTCTGTAATTTTCCAGGTGCTCTAATGGATTCAGGTAGAAGAAAATGTCATGCAGATTCTGAGTTGCTTCTTGAAATGAAGGCTAGTCATCTCGATATTATTATTGAAAATGAATGACATACTTGCGAATTTGAAAATTGTACTTTTTTCTTTGTGGGTTCCATAATTGGGCTAAAACTCACCACAATTTATCTTCTTCTTGAGGGAAGGGAGGGAAAAGGGATGAAAAAATAAGAGTGAATATGTGCTATTTACCTATACCAAGTTTCCACAAGGAATGAAATCGTTATTTAAAGCAACCATACACTAATAAATAAAAACTGAAAAAAAATAAACTTAACCCCTTCCTATAAACGTAACAGTACTATCGTTGCAGTAGATACCCTGGACAGAAGACTGAGCCAATAACAACTGATAGTAGTTTGTGATCACATGGAATTCTACCAAAAATTTAAAGGAGAAACTTTTTTTTTTTTTTTTAATTGAGTTTATTGGTACATTTAGGGATACAGTACAGTTACATTCATTGTTGGGATCATGTACCTTTACCTGGCAAGTCTTGATTCTCATTTTTCCCCCTTACCTCTGCCCTCCCTTCACCCCCTCCTCCCCTCCCCATCTACAAACACTTTATTTTCATCTTTTCATTCTCTCACATTTTTTTCTTTTCCCTTTTTGTTCTTCCCCTACGTATCACACCTTCCCTACACCTTTAGCGCCTTTCTTCAAATTTCTAAATGTCAGTAATCTTATTAGAATCTTATGCATTGTTGCAGAATATTCACACCAGGGAAACTATTTGGTATTTACACATGTGACTTATTTATTTCACTTAGGAGCATATCTTCAAAATTCTCAAGGAAATAATCACACATGTGTCTTCAAAGTGTTATCAAATCTCCCTCTTCACTAACTCATGTTTTTGCTCTTAAGGGGAATAATACTGCACACTTAGTCAACCGAATCCTTTAAAACTCAGCAGACAATCCTAGGGAGCACCACCCAGTCTTGTTTGGGATGAAGTGGGGATTCGTGTATGAGACCAAAAACCCAGCAGATGTATTTAGCAACATTTTGCAATCTGTTAATTACAAAAAAAATAGTACTAAAGCATTTTGCACAAAATAAGACTACACCTGATCAAACAGAACTTCTGAATACCTTAAACTAAAAATGTTAGAGTAGATTTCATTATTCCCTTAGCCAGTCTGGTTCAAGCATAACACTGAACATTTGCATAGCATGCTACAGTTTACAAAGTACTTTTACATGTACAATGTCTGTGCATATTCTTGAGCCACCTGGTAAGGTAAGTATTATCACCATTCTTGTGTCACCAGTGAAATAACTGAAGCACAGAAAAGTGTCTGGCCCAAGATCACAATG
>NW_022900948.1:19877106-19914644 GCF_012274545.1 Fukomys damarensis
AAAACCTTCATGTTAAAATCAGGAACAAGACAAGGATGCCCACTATCGCCACTTCTCTTCAATATAGTTCTGGAAACATTAGCCACAGCAATTAGACAAGAGAAAGAAATTAAAGCAATAAAGATAGGAAAGGAAGAAGTTAAACTATCATTATTTGCTGATGATATGATACTCTACATTGAAGATCCAAAAAACTCCACCAAAAAACTTCTAGACTTAATTGACAGATTCAGTAAAGTATCTGGATACAAGGTGAATACCCAAAAATCAATAGCCTTTCTATACACAAATAACAGACAGACAGAAAGAGAAATAAGGGAAAAAATTCCTTTTACAATAGCATCCAAAAAAATGAAGTATCTAGGAATCAATCTAACAAAAGAAACAAAAGATCTCTACACTGAAAACTATAGCACTCTGAAAAAAGAAATCGAAGAGGATATAAAAAAAATGGAAAGATATCCCCTGCTCCTGGGTAGGAAGAATCAACATAGTGAAAATGGCCATACTACCGAAACTGCTATATACATTCAATGCAATGCCAATTGAAATTCCAACACTATATTTCACAGAACTAGAATAAAGGAGAAACATTTTTATTCATAAATAATATGAGCAAAATGAGACTGATTTGGATGAAGTGGTATGTGCATAATAATTGCTATTGTATTCTGCAATGGAATGAGACCTTTCTTTTGAAGAGCTTAATGAAGTTCTGTAGATTTTTTTTCCCTTATCACTATGGTAAGAAGAAAGTAGATATATCAATATATTTATACAGTTTTTAGTCAATTATGAGTTGCTGATGCCTAAGCCAGAATCAATATATGGACAGCCTAAGATTCTACAGCTGAAGGCAATGCAGAACTAAATCCTAGACCTTTTACAGCATTGAAGACTGGAAAAGAACATTGACTACAACTACCGTGATGGAGGAGTGGGTGCTATGTAGGCTGATATGTCTTCTCTGGTCTGCTCCCCGGAGAGATGCAGTTTTGGTCTGACATTTAATGCCATTAAGGTGAGAGCTGAGCTTTTCTATAATGAAGACACCCACTGCCCATTTTTTCATAATGACTGTATTTAACTTCATCTTCATTCATTCTTTTTTCTGAGGGATTTGCAACAATCTCTGCCTTTGTATGATTTCTTTCTCAAGCCCTTCATCTGGTTGGCGGCACTATCGTGTTTCTGTGGAGTTTCAAAATGGTCTTTAGCAAAAGCAATCTTCCTTGTCTATTGTACCAGCTATTCAATCTTCCTCTTTAAGTCTCTCTACAAGCTCCCTGCTGCTTTCTAAATCAAGCTGTGATTGTGCTAGTTTATCAGACTCCCCATCATGGGCTTTAAATTTTCTATTACAGATTTTTTTTTTACTGGTATCTTTTCTAATGCCAAATACATTGCCTTCACTGCAGAAGGGAGTGGCAAGAAATAGGAATAAAGTGTCACCTGTAGTTGGAAGTATGGGCACCAATAGGCGTATGGGACTGCAATAGGACATGGTCTATCAATGCTATCTATGTGTTGAGAATAGTTTTAAAGTTACTAAGATGTTTATAAACTCCTTATACATAATTTAATTTTAATCTTATGTTAATTTTAGTGTGTCTGATATTTCTACATAGTCAAGGGATATAGTTTAAAGAAATGAAGGTAGTCAGTATTATCTTTGATGATATTTTCCCCAATACCAAGAATCATGATGATAATGAGATTGCAATAAATTTAGTTTATTAGCAAAGTCTTATTCATGTATACTATAATGAAAATGTAACAAAGCAATATGTACATACTGAATTATTAGTTTTAATTATTTTTCCCCTCCAGTAGCAAATGATGATATGCTAGAATGATCCTGGCCAACTCATTGTTTTAACCAGTTGGTTTTCATCTACTTGGTGGAAACAGCTTTGCAATGTACATGCATACAACTTGCTTTGTTGAGTTCTTGTCTTTCTCTCAGTGAAAAACCTTTGAACTTCTGTTTGTCTAGGTCTCTAAAATGAATGTAAAGCAGACTTGGACTCAGCTACAATTTGAAAATAACTTCAACAGAATCCAGTGAACAGCAGCAGGGTGAGTAAAGATAAATTCTGTATTCTATGTCCCAAATATTTGTGATTATCTATTATGCAGCAAAATAATTGAAATATATATAATATAAATGAAATACAAATATGTATGTATGAAAAATTCTTTAATAGGTGCATCTTATTAGTTTTTATAAGAAAAAAATAAATTAGAGATTTATGGATTAAGAAAAAAGTACTCAAACTTGTTAATATATTGTGGATAGTCAACATTTAGTCCAAGCACTTACGTTTACATGCACAGCCTTTCACAAAGAAGATTCATACCTTTTGCAGGACCTTCTACAATGGAGCTTTCTACCACCAAGAAATGAACCTACTCAGTATGTTGCTTTTTAAAAATTTCACAAACTCATGTAGTCCCTAGAATAAGTGATATTAAAGTTAGCTTGCATATATTAAATCACAAAATAATAAAAATATAAATATTTTGTTTGTATTTTTCAAATAGCATAAAGAGCTATATCCCACAGTACATACTTTTGAACATTGTCCTCATTTCTCCCAGTCACATTGGAATTGTGTCCATATTTCTTTCATTCTAAACTGTTTTTAAAATCTTCAAACCTTTGCCTGTATGAACAGTTTCACAGGCGTAGCCTGTGGCCTTCTAGTCTTTTATATGTACAAGTGACTTTCTTCTGAATTCTGTATAATAGACTCCTAGAGAAAGGACATAGGCCAGTTGACAGTTGTTTGTAGTTTGAATATGAAGTACACCTCAAAGCCCCATGTTGGGATTTTGTTCCCCGATATGACAATGTTCAAAGGTGGGGCTGAGGAAGAAGACTGGATTAAGAGGGCACTGATTTCCTTAATGGATGAGCCCATTGATGGGCTCATATTTCAATGGGCTTATTGGGAGGTGGAGCCTAATTAGCTAGTTGGGTCCATGATGGTGTCATTTTGAAGGTCATATTTTTTCCCTAGCCCCTTCCTCTCTGGTTCTTTCTATGTCCCTGTTTCCCACCTGTTATGAAGTAAACACCTTTCTACCACCACACTCTTCTGCCTTGCTACAGGCTCAGGAAGAGCAGAGCCAAGTGAACATGAATTGAAATCATGAGCCTAAATAAATCACTTCTCCTTTAACTTGCTTATGTCAGATATTTTGTCCTAGCAATGAAAAGCTGACTAACACAACACAGAAATGATGACTTCAATCCATAATTTTCTTTAGTAGTCAGAGTTAGAACAAAGGATGGGAATAGTCATAATTTCATAACAGTAAAAAAAAATCCCTGTTTTTATATCTCACTAGTAATAGGTAATTTTAATTAATTTTTAATTAATGAGGTAATTTTGTTACTACAACATTAAAAAGAGGAATAGTGCTTAAATTCAAAAAACATCTTCCTTTGTTGCAACTGAGTTCTTTGTATGGATATTCAACACTGATGAATCAATAGAAAATATTAAATGAGGACGTATATATTACATGCTAGAAATAAAAAAATGGTATAATAGTATGATAAAATAGAACCCAGATTATTAATATATACACACATACATAAATATATATTTCTATTTGTCATGGTAAATACAATGGGTTCTAAACTATATGGTCTCCAGATGAGTAGCATTTGAAATTGAAAAAATATCACTTTAATTTTCTATAAATGAAATTTAATTTGTCTATCAAATTTGTATTTCTTTTTTTTCAGCTTTAATTGAGTTTATTGGTACATTTTAGGGATACAGTACAGTTACATTCATTGTTGGGATCTTGTATTTCTATTTAAGGTGAAAAACAATTACTCTACTAAAAAAATTCAGTGTGTTTGTATCAAACACGGATCTGTAGGGTTTGTTCTCTCCTATTCTCTTTCCTTCCCAGTAACGGCTTATGGATTGTTCCAGTGTTAGAGGAAGAAAATCAGCTTTATGTGAAGTTCTCTCTGCTGTTATTTCTACTAGTGGCTTTGAATCATTAAGGTCCACATTCTCCTTGTTCCAATTCCAGGTTTTTTTGGGCCTTAGCTCTTTTCGTTACTTCTGCCTCTCTCAGGGAGCTCTGAGTAATTTCTAAGACTCACTCATGCAATACCGGGAACATGCGGCATTTGAGAAGGCTGTCCTCGGGCATCTGTCTAGACTCTTCCCTCAGACGCTGTGCTAATGCTTAGGGGCTATGTTGTACTTGAATCTTCTCCACAAGGCTTCCAATCTGACAGACTGGGCTCCAATTTGCTGCAGAAAAATTCCTTCTGCTGTGAGATCCATCTAACCTAATTGAGCATTCATATAACCCATCTCCTCCTTATAGATTTCAAGCCTGTATTGCCTTTCTATTGAGATGATAACACACTACTATAAAATTGCAACTGAAATGATCATATATATGTTATCTCACAATTTCTATGAAATAGGAAATCAGGCCTAGTTTATTCATGTGCTTTCCTCAGAGATTCTCTAGTCTGTTGGTCCAGCTCATCTGGAGTCTTGACAAGGGAAGAATCTACTTTCAAGCTCCTTTAGGTGTTGTGACAGAATTCAGTTTCTAGACTTTTTTTTCCTTTGGCTGGCTCTTGGTTATTGACTTTCTTCAGATCCTAGAGACCACCACTATTTCCTAGGAGCCACCTGAAGTTTCTTCCCTGGTGTGCCTCTACAACATTTCATCAAGCCCTCACAGAGAATCTCTGCTAAGATAGAACTTTATGTAATATAATTATAGGAATGACAGCTTCTCACCTTTACCATATAGCATAACCTCATCATGGGAGAGGCATCCTGTTAACTCTCTATTTTCAAATGACTATAATCAAGTCAAGGGTCCTGTCTCCACTAAAGGGGACGGATTATTCCATGACATGGGCACCAAGAAGTAGAGCTTATGGGGGCCACCCGAAATCTGTTTACCACGGGCCTGAAAATGAGATTGAGAGCTGAGCACTCTCAGAGGCCTATTGTAAAAATGTGGTAACAGCATCTCTAATTTTCCTTTTCCTGTCAACTGGTAGTATTTTTATTCTCTCAGCCAATTCTCACATTATCGTGTATGCCTTTTCGCAATCCATCTTTGAATAAATCTACAATCTTTCCCAGGTTTCAGCCCTAGATAGTTTAAGGATTTTGGAATTGTAGAAGAAAAGCGAAAACAAAAATATTCTATCTGAAGCATGGCTCTTAAAAATATAGCCTCCAAGAATGATTACTTCTGCTAATTTTGTAAAAGTTTCCCCAAAAGCTAAAAATTTAAATAATGTGGTTATGTCCTGTTTTCCCTTAAATTTAATAATAAACCTTATCCTTTCTGTCTAATTTCAATAATAGAATAGTTAAAAATAGATTATCAAGAACAAAACTATATCAGATGATATTTCAAAATATAGTTCTTGTTCATAGGAATAGAAATAAATAGTTGGAGAATGTTTTATTTAGTAAATCCTTAAAATTTTTGTATCAGTACTGAAAATCACTTTTTACAGCATATTCTTCAGTTAAAATACTAAATATAATCACAAAAGAACATTAAAAGAGTGCTTACAGTTACTTAAAGAGGAAAATATCTCGTTTTCATTAATCATTATGTATCCAGCCTGTCAACATTAAGTCTAGTGGAAAGTTGCAAGAATTGTCCCTCAGTAGTGGTCTTCAACTTCCCACCTGGCATCTGATGATGTGATCACTCCCTCTGCCTCTTAGGCAGCCCATGAATTGTGATGCCATCCACTGTAGGATCATTACCCGAGCTGAGCTCATGCCAGTGTCATGCCCTTGAATCTTCAAAACCATGAACCAAATAAGTCTTTTTCTTGTAAATTTATTCAGCCCTAGGTATGTAACTGTAGTAATGGAGTACTCATAATGCAATGTGTTATTTTATTTAATTCATACAAAAACTATGAGTGTTTTTAAAAATTGTGTCCCTCATATCTCAATGCAGTGATTAAGTACCTTTGCCCAAAATCATATAATTTAAACTCAAGTTTCTGAGTTCAGATTCTTTATTCTCTTTAACTGCATCCTCTATCTTGAAAATTGAACAGACAGCTTACTGTCTATGTACCTTGGTACTTCATATCATTTTAAGGCAAAATACCTGTAAAGGTCATACATTAGTGTAAATGTTGATCGCCTTTATTTTCAATATTTTTGGCATGGTAAATCTTTACAGTTTTCATAGTGTATGTGGTTCTCATTCCAACTATAGAATTAAAAAAATAGCAGAATTCAATTTTTAAAAAAAGTACCAGTTATTATTCCAGGAAAGATTAATGAATGGAAATATCTAGACTTTTATTTAGTGCCATTATGATGTGGATTTTAGAAAGAAAACAAGTCTCAGAAAAATTGGACATCAAAAACTTCCAAAATGAGAACAGGTTTTTGTGTTCTATTTAAACTTGGGTCAAATGGAGTTTCTTTGAAATAATCTTGAGACATCACATTATTCTTTTTCATGTTGCTTTTTGGCTTCATAAAGTCCTTAATGTTTTCTAGGGTCCCTTTGACTACATTGACTGGTATTTTCTGAGTTCCTGGGACCTGCAAAAGTACTGCTCAGGGAAATAGCCTAGTTCTTGGTAACACATAAGCAAATATACACAAGTGCACATACCATATGCTCTTATATATGCTTAGCATTTTCTGGCTTAACTGTATTGTATTGCATTTTTGATGTTTTTGTCTTAATAAGCTGATTTTTTAAAAGCCAGGGAAACAGCTGTGGTGTGTGCCTGAAGAGATAATGTACCTTTGTACCTCCCAAGCATGCTTAAGATACCAAAGAGATGAAAATAACTAGTGATAAACTCAGAATTCTCTACTTGCAGAAAATTAGGTAATAGTTAATCAACCATGTACCATATTGCTTTTTTCTTGCAATTAGAGGAACAGATATATTATACAGTGGAATTATTAACGAATAAGTGTTACTAGGAGTTCTGGCTCTGGCCCTGTGAGCCACCTTCCAGTTTTGATCTGCCAGAACTAAAAGTGTTTCTTGGCAAAAACAAGCAATACAAGAAACAGCAAACAAAAATCCTCACCTACAAACAAAAAAGACAAAGAAGAACTTGCTCAAAGCTGGTGGTGTCAGGCTTCTAGATGTTAGAAGTCTTTCCAAAATAGCAACCCACGTGTTTTCTTTTGTGGACACCCTGATGATACCATGGCAGTGGCCAGACAGGCAACTAAGCCATAGCTGGCACTCAGTCTTTGATGGAAATGTTTTAATGTGTTTCTCTGTGTCGAGATCACAAGTGATTGGGAATGTAACTGCTGCTTTTGGAAAATACAAAAAGAGAAAGTGAACTCAATTGATGTTTAGAGGGGAAGGGATAGGTCAAATAGTGCACTTCGGGTCTGTCATCTGAGTAGAAAAAAGACTCCACTTTTTGAATGGAGAAACCTTTCTGAACTCCCGAATATCTGTCTCACTAGCACTAGTATTGTTACAGCTGAAAGCAAACTCTAAATATCATAAAAAATGACAAAATGAATTCCAAGAAGTATGGGGTTTCAGGACTAGGTAAAACCTTATTATATAATTTGAAAGTCCTTGGGAGAATCTCTTGCATTTCAGTAGAGTGTGAGAGAGGGCAAAGATCAGTTCATTCTCCATTTCAATTAGATTGAATTGCCACTAACCTACACATTTGCATTATATTAGTTTATTCCCTTGAAGAATCCTCACACAGTAAATTATAGTTACTATTGACATGTTTGTCTTTTGTTGTAGTTGCTACAGCAAAGTTTGCTAAAGCATTCCTTGGAAATGAGGTTAGAGGTTCTACTATCTAACTTATGCCCTATAAAATTTTTACAAGCAATTTTTTAGTAATGATTTATAGAAAAATGTAGTTTTCCTTTAAGAACTATGGATACACCCTCCTTTCTGGAAATGGGTAATGTAATTGGTTCCAATTACAACTTTAAATACTGTACCAGGAAGCTTGGTGTCAATTAGAAATTTGTGTCAAGCAAATATGTTGGCACTATATTTTCTTTTATTTCTTTTGTATCAATCCTAGTATCTTGTGTTTTACATTCATATGTATTCAGCTACTGCATTTCATGTTTTTTTTGAACGCCTGCTGTCACAATTCTTTTGTGAAAAATAGTAAATCTAAATTTAATCAATCAAATCTATCACACCTTGTTCTATATATTCTATTGTATTAAAAAAAGAAATATTCCAATGGCATATTATGCATTCATCTAAATTTATTAAACTTTATGAAGTAAATTCTCAGCCAGAATGTATAGAACTGGGTGTGGAACAGCTAGGATTGAAAGGGCTTTGAAAATCACCAAATTGTAACTGATGCTGAGTTTTTACCTGGTCCTTGACATTATATTTTCTGAGGGTTTTCTGAGCTTAATGTATAGTTATTCCATTTTTATATCTTGTAATAAATAAACATATAAAAACAGGCTTATTTGAATTAATGTATGAATGCTGAATAATGTTAATATACATCACAGCATATGAAATAATTTTAACTAAGATATTTCGATGGTTTTTTATATCTCATAATTTATGCACTTATAACTATCTCAAGGTTCATTTAAGCCACTTGTTCCTGAATAATTTGCATTCATCTAAATGCTGGTAGGTAAGAATAATATCTAATTTGTGCATCCTAAACTTATCTAAGATCATTGGCTCTGAAAGAACTGTAAAATCATTTACTTTATTATTATTTTAATTTGGCCCTGAGCTCAAAGTGTAATAATTTTTTAAACGTAGAAACTTGGCAAAGAGTGTTCCTACACACATGAGATTGTTTACTTTTAGCTACAAAGAATAGCCAAAGCATGTGGTGGTTTTAGGCAGTTATTTATATGCCATCTTCCCCATCACCCAGTCAAGTTGCAGACAATAGGAAAAGATTATTCAGCAGCTCTGGAAAATCTAACTGAGGAACTGGGGACATCTGAATCATAAAAGCAGCTGCCAGTGGAAATAAAACTGCTAGTTCTTGTTGGTTCCATGCACAAATGGGCAGTCATCACAGCTGGGTTTGCTGGACTATGTTGAGCAGAGACTACTGCTAGTTGGTGTGGTAGAATCATTCAATGGCTGATTCTGTGAAACTTTTTAAAGCAATGGCCTGTGGGAATACTTGACTTTAAGAAACCCTGAATCGTGTGTTACTGATTGTGACATTCCTTTTCCTTGGTAAGGAAATGCAGACTGGTTCCACTTGTTTATTTTGGATAGTCTTATATTCTTCCTTCAGAGATCTTCTTCACTTTCTTAGTAAGGCAATAATAGATGTGAGAAAGTAAAATATTCTGGAATATGCCCAGGTCATGGTAGTTCAGCTTAGCCAAGTCAAAGTATGTGAAGGGTAGCCTTTATTGGTCTTGACCAAGGAGTAATGAGAATAGAGATTTTTTTTTTCAGTACAATGTAGAGAATATGCAAGATCTGCCAACTTTGTATTAATAGCTTGAGTATTTAAGTGACAAGTGTAAAGGCTGATATTTATTAAAAAGTCAAAACTGGATTATTTTCAGAATGATGCTGTGATTTAGACACAGAAATTAAGAAATAGTGTAAGATCATTTTAAATTGGGTAACATTTGAGATTTCCTTAGAAACTAATTGTGGCATGCTTTAATATTTTATGTATTTTCTTTACAGAAGATGAAATAATGTTATAATTTTTGAATAGTTATATACACTCTATTAACCTTTCAATAAAAATGTTTACAGCAGAATCAATATGGAAACAGGAGACTAGAATAAGGTGCATGTCAAGGAATGCGTTAGAGAGACAATGTAACTGGGAAAGATGATGTCAGACAGACAGAGTGAGGACATTATGGAAGAGTCCCACTCTGTGGTTTGGAAGGTGCTCAATTCTGTGATACAAATCTGTAATCAATCAAGTTCTCTTGAGCACATTTGGCTTCAGGAAACTGTGAGGCACTGTAGTCTTCTGTCATGACTATAGCTTAGGCTCTCAAGAAATAAATTCAGACCTTCTGATTTGCTTGCAGGGAAGATCATGCTGGTATAAGCATCTTTTGGGAATGAGAGAAGCAGATTTGGGCAGGAGGAGAAGGCAATGCAGGTGCAGCAGAGGCCTCGGCAGTTTACAAAGGGGATTCTGGAGGAGGGCTTGCCTTTTAGAGTTGTCTCAAATTGAGACAAAGACAGGGCCTTTGCTCTTTCTCCTTCAGCTGTCTTTATCACCCAGACACTGGGAGGGAGCTGCCTTGAGAAGGTTCGAATTTGGAATTGAGTAGCAAGCTTTATCAGAGTGCATTTCATCAGAGTGAGTCTTTTATAAGCTACTGCCATCAACTTTCCTGGTAGCTGAATGTGAAGGTTAATTTTCCATGACTATTTGGATCACTGAGTGCCTAGATATTTGGCTAAACACTATTTTTGGTGTGTGTGTGTGTGTGTGTGTGTGTGTGTGTGTGTTGTTTCTGAATTGTCAGACTAAATAAAGCAGCTTGCCCTCTCCAGTGTGGGTGATCAGCAACCAATCAGTAAAGATCCTGAACAGAACAGACAATTGGAGTAAGGGAGAATTTGATGTCTGGCTGCTTAAACTGAAACATCAATCTTCTCTGATTCTTAGTCTGGGACCACATTTGCCCTCCCTGGTTCTCAGGCTTTGGAGCTCAGACTGAACTACATCATCAGCCTTTCTGAGTTTTCAGTTCACAGAAGGTAGATTGTCAGACTTCTCTGCCTTCATAATCATGTAAGCCAATTTTTCATAAAACTGTCCATTCACATCCTTCCAGGTATCCATCTATCTGGCTATCTCTTATTGGCTCATTTTCTCTGAAGAACCCTGATGAGTACACTAGGATAGTAGTTTCTCTGTTTTGAAGGGGCATTAGTATGGCCTGCCTATAGGATTCCCTGCATTTAATATGCCCAGTTGAATACAGAACAAACAGTTATGTTATTATAATTATTAATGATAAGAACTAATCTTTACTATAGAGACTTTTTATTGCATTTTATTGAGACCTCTTTATGCTGTGAACACTCTGCCTAACATTTTATAAGGCTGGTCACTTTAAGCAAGACTACCCTATGAGGCAACATAAAGAACCAGGTACAAACACAGGCCTTGGAGTCAAAGTACTGTACTTGGATAAAATACTGGCATGGCTTCCTGTTTTGTAGCTGTGCAACTTACAGCAAAAGACTTAAATTTATAGATACTGTCTTACAGAGTATCTGAAATGTTAAGTGAATTTAACTGTATAAAGCAGTTTAGTTTCAATAACACAAAGCTATCATCATAATTTATACTTAGAATACGAGTTATAGTTAATTGACTCATTTTACAGATGAAGAAACAGTTTTGTAGAAGTTAAGTATTAAGACACATGAACTCAGGCATTTGGCTTTAGAGTCCAGTGTTTTCCTTTTATTGAACATTATTGGTTACAACATGTTAAATATATTGG
The DNA here is from genome assembly GCF_012274545.1 of Fukomys damarensis. Taxonomy (NCBI): domain Eukaryota; kingdom Metazoa; phylum Chordata; class Mammalia; order Rodentia; family Bathyergidae; genus Fukomys; species Fukomys damarensis. Next base: position 19,888,593 of record NW_022900948.1, read on the forward strand.
ATAGGCTGACAACCACAAAGTTGAATAGATTATGTATATACTCCATACCTTATACATTAAAGGGACAAGATAAGTGAAGATCAACTGCATAGAGTTATATGGGTTTTTTTGACATGGAACCAAGAAAGATTTTAACTTTAAAGAGAATATACCCATTTTGTGCATTTTCATTCATTGTTCAACAAAATTTTGAGTTGGGCTACTCTATTCCAGCTTCTTTGCAAGATTCTAGGACAAAATGGTCCCCGAATAGTCATTGCTTTTATACTTATGGACTTATGATCAAACACAAAGAAGAGCATTGCATTTTAAACAGAGAAATGTATGAATATAAGAGGGAGATTGATCCTCAGATTAAGTTAATAACTAAGTATAGTACTTATTAGAGCTATGGTAAGACTGCTACTATGGTACACATACACTACATGAATCAGTTTTGATCTCTGTTTCTCTAGAAGTTCCCGTGGTCTCATATAGTAGGAACACATTATACATGGGCAAAATAAAAATAAAAAAATAAAAATTAGTGCGTAGGTGAGCCATTTCAGTCAGGAGCTTTATGTCCTGGAGAGAGCACAAGGGGGAGATATTATTTTGCCATTCAGTCAGTTGGCTGCCGTTTCCATTTGCTTCTTATAATGTGAACACTTTACTGAGACGCACATGATCCTTATGATAAAGACACTTACTTTTCAGAAACATGGCCTCCAAACATAAACTATTTCATCTGTGCTGAATTGAGGAAATAGCAATCTGTTCCAGTCCTGGAGGAAAAATGTCTGGTGTTGAACTTATTTGTCTCCAAAGTAATACAGAATGCCATAGTGCACGGTACTTGATCTATAATTAAAGTGACATTTAGTGGTAGTGTTGATTACATGAAGTTTTTGCCTTATGTTTTGAATGTCAAAGTTAGACTACAAATGAAATGTGACTCCATAAATTATTGTCCTTATAAGAATGAATCCTGGAGCCAGTTAGTTGAACTTGAGTTTAAATAGAAGTTGCATTATAACCAGCTATATGATGTTGAGGAATTCAATTAACTTCTCTGTGCTTATTTACTTTCTCTGTAAAATGGGATGGTCTTATGATATAGATTATTATGAAGAAAAAATAAAAATATATGTTAAGCACTTAGAAATAAATGGTATATGAAGAAAATTCACTGTCAAATATAGAATTCTACAGAGTCAGGATTGGCAGCACAACTAGAATTTACTTTTTGCTGATATGTGTATTAGGAACTGGTAAAACAGAAAAAAACAATATGTAAAACAGTGATTAAGTTTAGTTTTAGAGTTTAGCTAGTGCTGGGCTTGAAACCCTATTTATTATACTAACAAGATTTGTAACTTTGGGTCAGTTTATTTAACTGTGCTAAGCTGTTCATCTCTAAAATTGTACAATAATTCCTGCTTCAGAGATTTGGTGTGAGGTTGCATTAAATGAAAGGATCCATGTAATCCAGTTAGCTAAGCTTCTGGCAGTCAGTACGTACTCCAAAGTATTAGCTTTTATTCTGAGGCAGTTTTATGCTCTTGAGCATTTTAATCATTCCTGTAGTTGTTTAATTTATAAATATGAGAAAACAAGCTCGATGATTTGTATGGCTGGCCAGTGATGATAGTTGTCTTCACCATAGATCTTTTGACTCTGAATTTCCTATACTCTGTTCCCTGTCTAATTCCCTCCAGCCCCCTCCCTGTGGGTAAAACAGTGTTAAAATTTATACTACTGGTATAATTTTATACTTGCACAGATTTGTACTCAAAATTAAACCACAGCTAAAATTTAACTCATTGAAACTTCTGTGCAAGGTTGCACAAAATGATGACAAACTGAAAGATTGCAATTCCAGAACAAATTTCTAGAGAAATTCAGAGGATTTGTCAAGCTTAAATATTGAGATAATTTTTAAAAGAAAATGAAAGATACCTTTCTGCAAATAAAAAGCATAGAGAAATGGCAGGGGAAGGGCATGAAATAAAATTTTCATTGTTAACTTAGTTTAGGAAGAATTCACAATCACTTCATGGAAAATAAATATGATCTCTTCTTCTTTCATTAATATCTGTTTATGGGTCACAGATGTAGCTTAGTGGTGCTGCAACTGCCTGGCAAGTGTAAGATCTTGAGTTTGACCCCTGGTACTGAAAAAAATCATCTGTTCTTTTTACTAGTTACAAAAGTATCTTGCTATTTAAAACTTTAAAATAATTTTAATATTTATATTTATTAACTAAGGATGTTTGTGTTTGTCAACTAAAGGTGAAGTATTTCCTTGAACAAGAAACAAATTAATGTAAGATATACATTATTAGATACCTAACAACCTTAGTCCCTGGTTTTGAACTCTAGACTCTGGGATGCTGAATAGATATTTAGCATCATATTCAGAGTCATGATAGCCTTGAAAGTAGAGTGCTACACCTCATGACTGGAAGAAAAGGGCTAAAGGTGTAGGGAACATGGGAAGGGTAGGGGAAAGGTAATAAGGGGAAAGAAAAAAATATGAGAAAATGAAAAAATGGAAATAAAGTGCTTGTAAATGGGGAGGGTAGGAGGGGGTGAAGGGAGGGCAGGGATAAGGGGAAAAAATGAGAACCAAGACCTGTCATGTAAAGGTACAAGATCCCAATAATGAATGCAACTGCACTGTATACCTTAAATGTACCAATAAACTCAATTAATAATAGTAAAAACAAAAACAAAAACAAGACCTGAGCATATGCAAAGAAATGGAGGTCCTGCAAAGTACTGTCATACCACATTGGAGTGAAACTGAAAACCAACAACAGAAACAGAATACAGTAACTATCTCCCTCCTCCAAGAAAAAAACCACAAATGAACAAAATACAAAATCAAGCAGTAATTGCTTTAATATAGTCAATCTAGGTTAGGGTCATTCATTCTCTACTTGGTCTGGGTGAACCCTTCTAGCTTTTGCATTTAATCTTGGCTAAAAGGCACTGGCTCATAAAAGGGAGGCATAAGGTTCCAACAAGACTAATGCAACTGTCCTGCTTCTTCAACTATGCCTGACTATTCTGATTCTGACACAGTTCCTGTTTAATTCCTGCCACAGGAATTAGTTTTACACTGTTTCTGAGGAGCTGTGTCAAGGTGATATTTTTAATATTCAGATGTGGACATGGTAAGTGAAAGGATGCTTATGAAAGCATTGTTTTAATGTCATCCTCAAGGGTTTTGGCTTGGATATATGACTGACTCTCCTGCTTTTAATGTTCTCTTGCAGGATACGCAGCACTAACTGTTGTTCCTGGACCTGCAGACTTACCTCCTTGCAGCCCAGGAAGACAAATACCACCAACATAGTTTATGAGTAGCACCAGGTAGACTTTTATGCAGTGTTAGTCTCTTAGGGATTTCATAATTATTGCTTCCCACCTTATTCTCTACTCACAAAATAAAGATCTCATATATCTGGATACACTTAATTATTATTAGATTATTATTGCATTTTTTCTTTAAAAATAATTTATTTTAAATTTAACTGACCAATAATAATTGTGTATAATTATGAGGTACAATCTGATGTTTTCATCTTCATTATATTTTAGAAAGATTTAATCAAGCTAACTAACATGTACATCATTCCGCCAACTTTTAATTTTGTGTGGTAAGACTAAGTAAATCCTATAAAGTAGAGAGAAAAAATGGTTAGTAGAGTATGGAGGAGAGAGAGAGAGAGAAAGAGAGAGAGAGAGAGAGAGAGAGAGAGAGAGAGAGAGAGAGAGGAAAGAGATAAGGGAAGATGTTGAGAAAGGTATTTAAAGCTTCAGTTAAACTGGGGGAATACATTTTAGTGTTCCATTACATATCACAGAAAGTCTTAATAATGTACACTTAAAAAATGCTAAAATAAGATATTTTAAAAAACATTCTTATTTTGTTTTTTAATTCACCAATTTTAACCACAAACTGTTCAACTGTCCATGTGCAATGGGTTATTTATAAAATCCCAGTCCTGGGCATTGCAATAGCAATTAATTCATATATATTCCATGCACTTTATACACAAGCACACCAAATTCACTTGATCTTTAAAACACTATCATGTAGTAGTATCTCCATTGTACAGAAAACTGAGAAGCAGAAAAATTAATGTGTTACAGGTTCCCTGACACACTCTTAAGTGAAACATTCCAACAATAACATATTATGCATTAAACGTACCCAATCATTGAAGACATTGATTCTGCTTAGCCTCAAATGGGTATAATATTCAGCAACATTGTCAGATACATTGTTGATGTTGTTTCTTTCTCCCTTTTCCTTGAATTAATTTCACTGTAGAAGTAACATTTTTCCTTTGAAAGCCTACTCACTTTTAAATTTTAATTTTTACTGTTACATGTTTCTAGTACATAGTGATTATAGTTATTGTGGGGAGCTGGTACATAAACATAACACATCTTAATTCTCTGCATGCTCTTCCCTTTCCCTTCCTAACCCCTTCCTCCATTTCTGGGTCCTCTTCCCATTTGCAGATCTAGTTCCCTGTTTTCCATTACCTATACGTTATTTTGCTTTTTATTTTCTCTTTGAGGTTTCTCATACATGAGAAAGCATGTGATATTTAAGGTTCTGTGTCAGATTTATTCATTTAATCTTATGATTTCAAGATGCATACATTTTCCTACAGGTAACTTAAATTTATCCTTCTTTATAGTAGAGTAGTATTCCATTGTGTATAAAAAAAACCACCACATTTTCCTTAGCTATTCATCTCTTAATGGGAAAATAGGTCATTTTCAAGATTAAGTTATTATGAATCTTGCTGCTATAAATATGGATATGCCTATATTGTTATGATAGGATATCCTTAACTCTTTTCAGAAGATACCTAGAAGGATAATACCTGCATTGAATGCAATTTCTAGTTTTAGCTTTTTAAGGAATCTCTACACTATTTCCATGATTGTACTAGTTTATATTCCCATCAATGTAAAAGAGTCTGTTTTTTCTGCAGCCTCACTAGCATTTGTTTCTGATTCCTTGATTATAGCTATTCTTTCTGGAGTAAGAGGAAATCCCAATGTTGTTTTAATTTGCATTTTTAATGACCAGTGATTTTGAACATTTCTTCATATATTCATTTGGCCTTTTTTGATCCATTTTTGTTTTAATTTAGTAGGTAGTAGAGGTATGGGTCCAGCTGCAGCCTTCTGCATGTATAGAACCAGTTTTTGTAGTACCATATGCTATAGAAGCTACTTTCACTCCAATTTATTTTTGGTCCCTTTGTCAAAGATCAGGTAAATTGAATGTGTTTTGGATTGTTTCTGTATTTTCTTTTCTGTTCTGTTCATCTAAATGTCTGTGTTAGCAGCATGCTTTTATTTTTTTTAATTGCAGCTTTGCAGTATTACTTGAAATCTGGAATTGTGATACCTTCTGTTTTGCTGTCACCCAGGATTGCTTTTGCTATTTTGAGTGAACCCTATTTCCGTATGAATTTTAGGATTGTTCTATTTCTATGAGAAATACTGTCGACATTTTGATTGCTATTGCATTAAATCTATGTATCAGTTTTGGAAGTATGGCCATTTTGACAATATTGGTTCTGCCTACCCCAGAATAGGGGATGTCTTTCTGTTTTCTGATATCTCCTTTTATCTTCTTTTTCAAAGTACTATAATTTTCATTGTAGAAGTATTTTACTTCCTCAATTGAGTTAGTTCTAAATATTTAGTTTTTCTTAATCCTATTGTCAATAGTATTGTTTTCCCAATATTTTTCTTGATGGGTTCATTATTGGTGTAGATAAATACTATCACATATTATCAATTTTTGTATGTTAGCATTGTATTGTGCTACATTGATGAATTTGGTTATTAATTCTAGGACTCATGGTTATTTTTTAGGAGCTTCTATGCAAAATACCAAGTAATTTACAAATAGTCATAATTTAACTTCTTTCTTTGCTATATAAATCATTTTTATTTCTTTCTCTTGACTGACTACTCTGGCTAATGTTTCAAGTTTTATGTTGAACAAGAATGGTGATAGTGAACCTCCTTGTCTTGTTTCTGATTTTGTAAAGAAAGCATTTAGCTTTTCTGCATTTTATATGATTTTAGCTCTTAGGTTGTGATTATAACAGATTTTTTAATGGAAACTTTAAGCCAGGAGAGCCTGGAATGAACTAGACAACTTCCACCCCAGACTAATATATAACTTGTAAAACTGTCTTTCAAAATCAATGGAGAGAAAAAGGACATCCCATGACAAAGAAATCCTTTAAAAAAATACCAAACAAGCACTCAAAACAAACAAACAAACAAACAAACAAAAACCCCCCCAAAAAACCCAAGAATATCCCAGTCAAACAATAAAGAAAAAAAGAAGAATGACTACATCAAGCAAAGTGACTAGTCAAACACAAAGGGAAAAAATGGCATTGACAAATAAAAATAACTGAATGACAGGAACAAATCATTACCTTTCAGAGATGACTCTTCATGTAAATGGCCTCAATTCCTCATGAAAAGACACAGATTGACACATTACATGAAAAACAAAAATCAACGGTCTGCTGCATTCAATATACTCATGTAATCCAAAAAGAAATTCATGGACAAAATGAATCAAAGGATGGAAAGCAATATTCTATGCATCAGGACCCCAAAAGAAAGCAGGGTAGAAACTTTATTGTCAGACAAAGTAAACTGTAATCTAAAACTGATCAAAAGAGGCAAGTACTACTTACTTACCAATTAAGGGAACAATTCAACAGGGAGAGATAAGAATTGTGAATTTATATGCATTAACTATTGGTGCATCTAATTTCATAAAACAAATACTACTGGACATAAAAGATCAAATAAACACCAACACAATCATAGTGGGTAACCTCAGCATACCACTTTCATAAATAGACAATCAATTGCACAAAAATTAACAAATAAATGTCAGAGCTGGACCACACCTTCACATAAATGTGCTTCATAGATATCTACAGAGTGTTCTACCTTACCGCAACGGAATATATGTTCTCAGTAGCACATGGAACTTCTCCAAAATAGACCACACACTAGTCCTTAAAACTTGCTAGAATCAAAATCTTACCATGTATATTATCAGATCATAGCTTGGCAAAACTAGGATTAATCACAAAAGGAAGTACAGAAATTTTAAAAACACCTGATTATTAACATATTTCTGAACACTCAACATCTCATAGAAGAAATCAAGGAATAATTAAACAATTCCTAGAATCAAATGATAATGCCAGTACAACCTACAGAACCTATGGAACACAATGAAAGCATTCTTACGAGGAAAATTTGTGGCTTTTAATGCTCACATTAAAACTGAGCAAGTGGAAATAACTTAATGATACCTCAAAATAGTAGAAAAAGACAAATGTTACAAACCTAGCATGGAGAAGGAAATCCTGAAGATCAGAGCAGATATTAATAAAATTGAGACTAACAAGACAATGCAAAAAATTGATGAATAGAAGAGTTGGTTCTTTGAAAGAATAAACAAAATAGACAAACCCTTAGCCAAACTTACCAAAAGAGGGAAAGAAAAGATCCACATCAATGCAAGTAGAAACAGGAGTTAATATCACAACAGACACCACCAAAACCCTGAAGATCCTAAGTTTACTACTATGAAAAACTGTACTCCAACAAAATGGAGAATGTTGAAGAAATGGACAGATTCCTAGACACCTATCAATTACCAAATCTGAACGAAGAAGACATAAAAATGGAACAATCCAATAACTGGGAATGAAACTGAGGCATTTAATTAAAATCTATCTACTAAGAAAATCCCAAGACCTGATAGATTCACCACTGAGTTCTACAATAACTTCACAGAAGATCTAACACAAAATACTCTTCAAACTCTGATATAAATTAAAAGGAAAACAGTACTCCCGATGTCATTCCTGGAAGATAACATAACCCTGATTCCAAAAACCATACAATGACTAAACAGAAAAAAGATGACTAGAGGCCAAGCTCTTTAATAAACATACATACAAAAAAATCCTCAGGAAGATATTGGCAAACAGAATGCAACAGATCATCTAAAAGATCATACATCATGACCAAGTAGGCTTCATCCTAGGGATGCAAAGATGGTTTAACCTATGTAAATTAATAAATGTAATACATCATATAAAGAGAAACAAGGGCAAAAGCCCCCACATTATCATAGTAGTAGATGCAGAAAAAAGCTTTTGACAAAATTCAACATCCATTCATGACAAAATCCTGAAGAAAATGGATATAGAACCTTATCTCACTCTGATCAGAGCCCGCTCTTTCAACTGTTTTCTGAGAATAAAAGCAACCTAAATGAAAGATGTATAGCAAAAAGTAATATGACTTAGAAGAATAAGTGTATCTGAAAATATTTTCAATTTTGTAAATAATTTTAAAATGCAAATAAACTATATTTCTTAATGTAACAAACTGGAAAAAATTGAAAAGATTGATAATTACAAGAAGTGACAGAAAAATTATATTTATGCTCTGCCCCTAGACTTATAAATCAGTACAACATGTTGGATAGCAATTTGGCAGTATCTAATAAAAGTTAGATACATGTACTCTTTAAGAAAGTAATTCCACTTTGAAATATCTTAGGGAGATATTCAAATGGAGACAGGGTAAGTAGTTGGAAGCTTAACATACCTTTAATTTAAGAGAAAAATCTATTAATTTATAATTAGTCGATTAAATTATGATATCTGCATCAATAGAAAACCATGTATGCAGCAATTTCAAATGATGAAGTAAATATATAGGTGCTGATATTTGAAAAGTTCCAAGATATAATTTTTAAAAGTTTTATAAAGGAAACAAATCGGTTTGTCTAAAAAGAAACACAATATGTATCCATTTTCCTATGAATGAATCTATTTTGAAGATACACTCCTAAGTGAAATAAATAAGTCACACATGTGTAAATACCGAATCGTTTCCCTGGTGTGAATAATCTGCAACAATCCATAAGATTCTAATAAGATTACTGACATTTAGAAATGGGAAGAAAGGATCTAAAGGTGTAGGGAAGGTGGAATGGGTAGGGGAAGAGTAAAAAGGGAAAAGAAAAAAATGTGAGAGAATGAAAAGATGAAAACAAAGTGTTTGTAGATGGGGAGGGGAGGAGGGGGTGAAGGGAGGGCAGAGGTAAGGGGAAAAAATGAGAATCAAGACTTGTCATGTAGAGGTACAAGATCCCAACAATGAATGTAACTGTACTGTATCCCTAAAATGTACCAATAAACTCAATTAAAGCTGAAAAAAAAACACAATATTGTGCCATTGTATATGAATATGTGTGCCATACATTTATAAACTAGAGTAACAGCTATCTTGGAGAAAGCACTTAATGTTTTAAAGTTTTATGCATATATATTCAAATACATTCATGGCTTATTTTTATATGTAAATTGAAGAAATAAGTCTTTTTATAATGAATCTGAGTCTTCCACACATATATCCCTGTTTTATTGGCTTTTAAATAGTATTGCATAAAAGGCCTATTCTCTGATTGTTTCTATCTACTCAGAAGATTTTATTACTCTACAAGGTTTCTTGTAGATTCTATACTTTTATGATATTTGCTCAGGAGTAAGAATTTTGAGGTCTCTACACTGCCTAACCTTCTAAATTGATTGAGTGAAGGGTACCATCAACTCCTGAACCAGAACTTAATGGGTGAGCACTATAATTGCCAAGGACTGGCCTGAAGATTCTTGTAGGAGTCCTAGAAAGGTGGAAGAAAAGGAGAATAGAGTTGTAATTCCTTGATCCTGTTTGGATTTTCTTTTTCCTGAAGTTAACTTTGGAGGTTTTGGGTTTAGTTTAGGATCTGGTTTTCAGATATAGGATCTTTAACAGAGGTAATCTATCATTTTTTCAATGTGTTCATCCAGAGGCCTGATGACTGCATCTCAGGGTGCCACAAAAAAATCCAGGAATCAAATAAAATGGCAACCTTAGCTATAGATGATACTAAAGGAACCTTGTAATCTCAGGATATTCAGAATAGTGGATTTCTATGTTTGTCAAAATACATGTGGAGTCATAAAATATAGTGCTGTATATTGTGAATTTTTGGAAAATGCAATGCCATAGAAATTCATTGTTAATTTAGGTAGCGAACCTTATGTTAATTGTTTTATTGAGTGTAAAATTACTCTAAAATATCCCAAGCAGTCAAACTCAGTAGAGGAAAGATTTTATTCATATCTCTTCCTAATTTGTGAAGATCTTATTCTTGCAAAAGAATTTTTAAAAAATGAACATACATACCGATATTCAGTAAAGACATTCTTAGTACTTTTCAGGCATCTAATTTGAGAATGATCACATGTAAAACATCTTCATATTTTTTGATTGTTAAAATAACCCAAAGTGTTTAACACTAAAGCATTCACAACATTTTTTTTTTCTAACTACAGTCATTGGACTTTGAGTTCTCATTCAGATTCGTAAGATTTGGCCCAACACCCAATTCTTTGAGTGAGCATACTAACACTATCTGGGTGCAACAGGGAGCTTAGAATCCACAGTGATACGTGTTGCTAAAACAGATTTTTAAAAAGTAATAACTCTTGAACTTAAGCTCCATTCTGGCAAAAGCTTGATTAGAAAGAAAGCATCTGCAGTTTGAAAATCAACTTATTATTTGTGTTCTAAGGATAATGAAAAGAAGCACTCAGCATAACCAACCAACAATCTTCCAAACTAAATGGAATGCAGAGAGAGCATAACAACAGTTACACAGTGTGTCATGTTCCTAGAAATTTAAAAACAATGAACGGTCATTGTTCTTACAAAATATAGCTGTTTGGTCATCCCGCCTTTGACCTTATTGTTTCAATCATCTATTTACAAGTTCATTTTCAAAGGCAATCATGGAAATAAAAATGTTTTTGTAGTCTCTACTAGGAGCTATCTCATTTTAGCTCTGATTCAATTATAATGTGAGTCAAATAATTTGCTCTTTGTACACAGTTTATGTTGTAGCTTTCTTAATATAATGTGAAAACCCTCTAAATACCTAGCTTAGTTCTTCATTGTAGAATCATATTTTCAGTCCAGAAATAAAAATAATAAAAAAGATCATAAACATTTATTGAGAGGTTACTATATGCCTATTACTCTCATTTATAGAAAAATATTTATACATGTGCACAGTGTCAAAAGAATACTTTTGAAGATATGTAGGGTTGAATGAGTTATTAATCTGAAAACTCACCCTTGTTATTATTTTTCTTTTTTAAGTGCCAGAGATTAAACCCAGGGCTTCTCACAAGACAGGCTATGGCTTTTAGTTGTTTGTATTTCTGTTTAGACAGAGTAAGCTTTTTGAATTCATTCTATGTTTTCCGCTGTTGCATATCAAACTCCAGTACCGTTACAGACTCAACAGCAAATATTTGCCAAGTTAATGGTCTACATATGATAACAAAGAGATATACACATATAATAAATGATAAAGGAATGAGAGAGGTCGTGCTAAAAATAGAGATTGAAGACTATAAATATTATCCTTCTATACTGAATATGGCTAAGTGGTAGATTTCTGTTTTTTATCTTAAATTGATAATAATAATAATAATAATAATTATAATAATAATAATGGTGCTGCTGATAATAATTTAGATTTTGTAAAATGCCTAAACCATTATATGTGACTTTAAATTTTTGAGGAGATTCAAATCCATGTCTCATCTTGTAATCAATGTATATTTACCAATTTTTGTTATTATAACAAAATACCAGAAGATTGACACTTTATAATGAAGGTAATTTTATTTACCTCTCAGTTTTGGAGGCTGAAAACCCAAAAAGCGTGGCAGTGGCTCTGGCTAGGGCTCCTCTGACTGCAACACCTCATGGCAGATGACATCATGGAGCACAAGAGAGAAGATCACACTACCAGACAGAAGTCAGAGTATAATCCCGAGGTCAGGATCAGGTTTGTAATAACTTGCTCTCATGAGAACTAAATCAGAAACTGCCTTCCTCCATCTGAAGGCAATACCCTCAATGGCCTAAAGACCTGTCTCTAGGCCACACCATCTCCTAGAGGCTGTTCCTCCTGTCAACAGACTACCAGGCTTCCACGATACAAACCCTTAGGGGACACAATTTAAACCATATGAACACTGTGACATATAATATCTTTTTTTTTCTTTTTTAAATGTGGTACCGGGGATTGAACTTGGGCCCTTATGCTTGTGAGGCAGGCTTGCTGAACGAACCATTGAGCCAAATCCTCCGACATATCATACCTTCTGCAAACAGGGTAAGTTGGTATTGCTCTCATTTAGCAAGTGAAAACTGGAATAAAAAAGTACTTTAACAACGAATACAGTTCTTCTGAAGCAGCCATGGCACAATCTATGTTGAACAGACAGCTCCTTGCCAGCAATGTGTGTTGACATCGAGCTCAATGCTTTAGAACACAGTTGATGGTATTAAGGGATGGCACTGATCCAAGGCTGACAAATTCATAAACTAGCTGGATATAAAAGATAGTCTGAGCCTGTTATATTTTATCTCTAAAAAGAAAATGGCAAAGTCATGAGGAACCAGTTATGAGGGAGCAGAAACCATGGGTAGTAGACATTGCAAATTTTGCTGCTTCTGAGGCCAGGATGGGCAGATTTTCATGTATCGTTCTTATTGCTTGCAGGAACCTGAATGAATTACTGGGTCTTATGAACCAGAGATTAGGAGAAATATGCATAACTGCGGTGAAGAGATTTGAGGTTGGGGGCTTTTCCAGAGCTGGGATAGCCCAAGACCCTGTAGAACATGGCCGACTGACAAGAGTACTAATTACAAAATTCTGTCAAGGGGAAATTGGCAGGTGATTCACTATTCAAACTAAACTGTAGTCTGGATTTGTGATCATGGGCTTGACTGCCTCACTAAGACCATGTCACTGGTCAGTGGGTCAGTGAGTCTGTGCTGAGAGTCTCATCATTCTTCCAGACCAAAACCAACAGTGGCTTCTGATCGTGGTGAAAGATAGATGCAGTTGAGGAGACCTGCTCGACTCCAACCATCCGTTTCCACTCTCATCTCCTCTTCTTATCTATCCTTACTCAGTATACTTTCTACCCCTATTGTATTTTGTACATTTCTAAAGTTTTCCTTTGAAGACTTTACTTTCTCCTCACTATTAGTATCTACTCATTCTTCAGGTTTAGGATGAAATGTCCTTTATTTCAGTTTTACAATAACCCACAACCTTCAGACCAACTAAACGTCCTTTACTTCAAATATTTTCCTCAACTGATAATTCTACAATACACTATCAGTTCACTGTATCTCACAGTACACAACTAGTTCATTGTATTTTAAACTACTTTGTGATTTGTCGTCAGAACCCTTCACAAATTTGTAATTATAGATTTACTAATCAGCTTATATGTTAAATGTATATTTTCTCCAGTAGACTTTGCTTTACTTTTATATTTAGCCTAAGTTTTGCTTTAGTGGTCTCTATGTCACTCACAGGTAACCAGCTGTCACAGAATTAGCTTTTAATAACATTTTGGGAATGAATAAAATATATATATAGAAATTAAAGAGATGTATGAGTAGGCAGAATTTTGTTGATTATTATTAAACCTAGGGTTTGTTTTCATTAAATACAAGGTCACTGTGGTTATCTAATATTTTCTTCTTATTCCCCTACCACATTTTATGACTTTATGATTTTAGGCTATCTAAATGCCTCTTTAAAAAGATTATCATCAAGGAAATTTCTTTGCTTGGGTGAATTTTCTTGGTGTTCTGTGACTAACTCATACACAGTTGTTAATGATGGCCTTCAATTGTCTTTTTAATATTCTTTGTTTCAAAAAGCTTTGCAAAAAAGTGCTTCAGGACACAAAATGTCTTTATGAACCATGTTACTCTTTCCTAAAATATTCTTCATTTGTTGATCTCTTTTGTAAAGCTGAGTGTCATGAGCACGGGTGACTCTGAGCTGCCAGAGCCCACAATATTGTTTATGCCCTGAACATGCTGTAAGCAGTGCAGGCTGCAGAGTTAAGGCCCTCATTTGGCTCACTTTAAGAAACGAGTCTGACTGAAGCTACCTGACTCACAGAGGTATCTCATGACCTCCCTGCTAACAGCCACAGCCAAGACCAGAGCAGAGGCCTATGAAGCGGAGAGGCGGATAGGAGATAACATCCACAGCTGAGGTAGGAGTAATCACATCCAAATCCCATTCCCACAATTAGTGCCTTCATAACTTGAAGGACAATGCTATCATTACAAGCATCTATTTGGACTATCCTGTTCTTAATTTGAAAATGCTTTGACTTCTCTTTAAAGCCTTGCCTCTGTTAATTTCCATGCTAATTTCACATAACACACATCTATGCATGTGTTGCACTTTTACCCTGATTGATGAATAAAAAATTTGGTGGAGGAAATGGGCCAGCGCCTTTTGCCAAAGTTCACACTTTCTCTCTAACTCTGTCATAATTTTTTCTTTAACCCTGCATCATGCACTGGGCAGGTGGGGACTAGAGACTTAGTGCAGGAGTCTCTGGCAAGAAGCTTTTATTCTTTTACATTGAGAATCTAATCCCAATAGCCTTGTTTATGGTCCTATAAAATCTAGCATGTCAAGAACAATTTATCTATTTTTCATACCAGATCCTATACCAAATTCACAGTTGGATCTAGCAGAAGGAAAGGCAGAGATGTCAGGGAAACAGATGCTGGCATTGCAAAAGCAGATGCTCCATGCTTTATTTCGCACGCCAAAAAATTCTATTATTAAAACTTAACATCTGTCTTTTTAGAGGAATGACACACTTTCAACCAGGTTGAAAGTAAACTCTAGTTTGCAATTACTGTTTTTTTTTTCTTTTCTACTCAGAACATTATCCACTTGAAAATCAACTCAATGAATTCAATAGTTAGGAGGCCTTCACAGTGATGTATGTATGCAAGTAAATTCAGATATGAAAATTTTCTTATGTGAATTGCATCTCAGTTTTATCTCCAGACACTCCCCTTTTCCCTTGCAGAGTTTGACAGTGACAGGAATGTTGGTGTAAGACTACCCTGAAGAAGGAAGATGGAGAGACAGCTTTGATTTCTGAGGAACTGAAATCTGAGCCCAGCAGTTCTCCTGAGGAAACTTTTGATCAGTACCTAATATATAAGCCCTATATAAGTCTGTGCTTTGAGATCTTGTATCCTTGATAAGGTGAAAGATACGGAGCTAGCTGCCCTAGGAACCTAATTAAAGCCCTGAGTCTCAGAGAGAAAAATTAAACATTGGCAGGAAGGAAGGCACGAGCAGCTGTCAGAAAGCCGTTTCTTCAAGGAGAGCCATACCTTGACAGCACCTTCGAAGTGTTTCCCTCATCTGCTCTGTGAGCTTCCAATAATCAGTTGTTTCATCTCTGATTTGATGACTGGCCCCGAAAAAGTTGGTGAATCTGTGCTGCTTTTCCTATGTAGTAAGCTGTGTTCATGCAAAGGCCTTCTCCTCTGTAGCAGCTCAGAGTTGCAATAAGACTGACCAATGAGGCAACCATGGTCCATTCATTAGGAGGCAGCAGAAGGAGAGGGAGTGTAAGAATCAAAGAACCTGAATTTTCACTGTAATGCATTTCTAAACTAGACCATCAGAGTCTCAGTACAACTTTTGCTTGGATTTTAAAGAGGAGAGTTGGAGAATCCCTTTAACTCCAATAAATTGGCTGACAGGAGGGCACTCAACATACGTTGGTTTAAGACATTCTGCAGGCTTGGAGGACAGAGTGTATCACCTTGTAGGTTTCCATATTACCTTCCAACATGGCTTCTTGGGAGTCTCCTATGATTCCCATCAAGAAAATTCAAGAGCAAATTCCTTTTTTCCTGTGGTTCTTGCATTGAGATATGGAGGCTCCTAAGAAGGATTAGGGTTGGAAGATGACCGGGTGACAGGAAAGTCCATAAGGGAGCATTTTGAGGATAAACTGGAAAACAAAAATTTGTTAAGAAAGTCAGAGGAAAATATATATCTACCACAAAGAATCATCAAAAAATACTTCATTTTTTGTGACTAAATTGAAAAGGTGGGAAATACAACTTTTATAAATATGTCATGATTCTGATGTACTTGAAAGAAGTGAACTTGGTAGTGACTGTGGTGAGCAGTATTCTCGCTGAGGAGTAGTGGGGAGGCTTAATAACATCCACAGATGTCCAGAACACTCTGTTATGCAGTGGTGAGAGGAACATTGAAAGCAACATACAAGCAAAGCAAATAAAAAGTTATTATATAAGTATTTTTTGTTAGCTCGATATTATAAAGCTGTCCTTTTAACTTGTAGATGCTGAGTTTTAGGATATATTTATTCTGGCTATATTCTATATTCTATAGAAACAGCTATGACTTCTCTTAAAAAGCCCACTGATTCTTTTATCTAACTTCAAATGAGATCTCTGGCCTTAACTGAGGCGCAGTGAATGTACCAGTGCACTCTGTATTATCTGAAGAAATAGAGCACAAATGCTGCAAGTCTGCATTGTTCTCCACTCTTTCCAATTTCCATTTACTCCGCTTTGGTAATTTACCCTGATCCCTTCTGATGCTGTGAGATCCTGAAGGAAGGAGAACCCAGGCATTCCTGGATAAATGAGAGAAGACTTCACAGAGGTGCTAATAATTTGGCTATGAAGGATGAGCAAAATATGCTGAGAATATAAAATAGATATATGAACATTCTGTTCCTACCTTTATTCTCTGTTCTTAACTATTTACTCAATAGCCAAACTTCTCCTTTTAAAGTATAAAAATCTGGCTATACCATTTCTTTGCTTGGTGTGCTCTTTGGGTTTCACAATGCCAAACGCATTTTCTGTCCTGCTCTTCTATCCCCATACCTACTACCCTTCAGATGTACTCTCTTCTTCCTCCAAGCCCTTTTACTATTGTTCCATTCCTAGAAAGTTCTCCCTCCAAAAGTTGACTTCTTGTCATTTAGGCCTTTCGTGACCCACTCCCTAACATTACTCCAACAATTTTTTTTGTAATTATTTTATTCATAGACTATATCCCACTCTGAATTTATTAATTTTGCAACTTATTTTTTAATGAGATATATAGGGACATCGTTCAGTTTTGGGAAATTTTTTGTTAATAGAGAATTGCCACATTTGACCAATATTGCACAAATGCTTATTGTGTGGAGGGCAAAATGATGGCATGGATATTTTTGTAAAGCTGAAGGAGCAGAACTACCCACAAATGTTTTGAGATATAGAGGCCAAATAATAAGGTTTCTGTACTGTATAAGGAACGTCACATTTTATTTTGAGAGTGAGAAGAAAGAGAAGCTCATAAACACTTTTTAGGGAAAGTTATCCAGCTTCACGTGGAGTGAAGGACTGGGCTGGAGGTAAGGAGATGTGTTGAGTGAATGCTTCAGCGCCCTGTGGATCAAGGATAATGCAAGGTGGTTTGCATGGTGATCAGTTATATGACTTGTGAACTCATCATGCATGGGTTTGGACTTTCATCTGTGAGATATTGACGAATTGCTTACATTTTTTAGGAGGCTATGCAAATGTGCTTCCCAGATCTTTGACTTGAGGGAGCATGAGAGCCCAGTTCATATGTTCCAAAATCCTTTACTGTATTTCTCCTGAAGAGCATTCCCTGCCACTGACCAGTGACGGAGCAGGGTGGGAACAGTATAGCAAGCCATTCTCTTGGATAAGCAGGACCCTTTGAAGAGCGGATTTCGGTTGCAGACTTCCCATCTACATTATAAAACTTTCTTAGAACTGCCCTTCTTCCATCTTCTTGTTCAGCCATCCTTTCTTATTCACCTTTTTCATAGAGATTAGACTTGCACCTTGGTCTGATTTCTTCTTTGGACTGCTTTGGCTCCCATCCTGTTTTACCCTCACTGGTGTTTTCCCATTAAATGTCTAACTAACATCAAGTTAATGTTTTCCTTAATTGACACATTCTTTCAGTCTTCATTTCCTTGTTTATGAATGAGAACAATTAATAACCATATCGTAAACTCCTATGTGGATTCAATGCAATATTTTGCAATGATTACCATGTTTTTATATTATTTTCATTTTTACTTTTAGATGTGAAAGGCAGTTAGAGAGAAAGATGTGATGGTTTGGATACTTGTAATGAAGAAGGACGAGTGTCCTCCCAGTTTTTATTTACTCTCAAGTAACTGAGGAAAAAGTGGTAGTGTCCACAGAAGATTATAAGAGAAAAAAAACACATTTGTAGAAGAAGGCAAAGAGAATGGTTCCTTTTAGGCATGTTACTCTTGAGGCCCTTTTGGATAAAGGCCTAGTAGTCTATGGATAAGGATCCCTGGGAAAGATTTGGACTTCTGATTTCCATGGAGGTGTTGTCAAGTTGTGATTGCCAGTACACGCCAGGGGAATGGATGAAAATATAATGGAAAAACCAGACTGCTGAGGCAGTGCTTCAGGGAACAGCAGTTCAAAGTGTGCAAAATGGAAGAAGTGTCAACAAAAAGAGAGAACAGAAGGCAGATATTAGATAATATATTAGAAATCTATAATTAATTTCAACATAGAGGTGTGCATTAATGTAGTACTTGAAAATTCAGGAAATAACCTCGATTCAAAAAATTATTGCATGTGACAATATAAGGGAATTAGGAAAATTTGAGGTATCTGGAAAAAATAATTTGAGCTCATACTTTATATGGTGAGCATAGGTATATAGGTAAGTAGACAGATGAAATATAAAGGCCAAAGAAAACATAGATTATAACCTACCCAGTTTTAGTTAGGGTTGAGTAGGATTATTAAATTTTAGACAGTTGATACTTTTTACATGCTATTTGGAAAAACATACTCGAATTCACCTACATAAACATTTCAAACACTTATACAATTAAGAATAACAAGCTGAGCAAAATAGAAATCAACAAAATTTGGAAGACTGAAATGTGTATGTAACATGAGAGACAAAGGGTTTACATTAATTTATCCTAGAAAAATTAGTTCATAAAATAATTAGCAAAAGATAGTAAGAAATAATTAATAAAAGAGAGGCATATTTATAAATACACATATGGAAGGTTACCTCATTAGCTATGACACCAATGGAAGAGAGTTTAACCTCTTCATTTATCCAAGGATCCATATAGCCACAGGTATAAAAACAAAATATGTGGAAGCACAATTTTATACTTATAAAATGAGTACAACGGAGGACGGAGATTTAGCTCAGTGGTGCTACTGCCTGCCTAAAAGCACAAGGTGCTGAGTTCAGTCCCTGGTACCACACAGACACACAGACACACAGACACACAGACACACACACAAATAAACAAAGATAATTTAAGTCATTATATATTCCTTTGGATACTTCATTTCTTACTTTATCAGTTATAAAATTTATTATTTTGGCAAATATGTGTTAAATGTCTGTTTTAATGCTAGCCATGAGGGGTAAATGATGAATTAGGTAGATAAGCTCTTCCTTTAATATCGTTCACTGGAGTGATCCCTCCTTTTCTTCTCATTAATATCACTTTAAGAACTTAATTATTCCTTATTTCTTTCTTATAGTAGCAATAATCTGAAACTACCGATTTCATATTATTTTAATCAGGTCTTTACCTTTTTATTAGAATGATTTAAAAACTAAGCTTTTGTGAACTTTCTCATATCAAGGATTATATGAAATATGAAGCTTAGAATTGTGATTTTAATTTCAATTTTATCATTACTAATCAAAGTATTTTCTCCCACGATTATTAGCAATTTATTTTTCTATGAAATCCCTGTCCCTCACTTTCCTTCACTAGTTTATCTTTTTTATAATGATTTAGAGGTCTTTCTACTCTATGTCTACTAATTCTTTCATTTTTATATACATATGTATACATCTATTTTCTATTTTTAAAAGTCAATTTAATTTTACTATGATCAAATTGTTATCAATATCAATTTCTATATAGTTTGGCTTTTCACTGTTTTATGAAATATCTCCTATCTTACATTCATAAAGATATTCTGTTCCTAAACATTTTATGAGTTTGCTTTTCACATTTATTTTAATTCTTTAGGAATTGATTTTTATATGTAGTGTGTGGTAGAGATCAAATTTCTTTTTTAATGTGGAAAAGCAATTGTTCTAGGCCATTTATTAATCTATCCTTTTCCAACTTCTCTGCCATGCTGTCTCTATAATAAATCAGTTTCCATATGTGTATAGATCTGTGTAGGCTTGTAATTCCATCAATTTGTTTTCCCTCTGTCCCTGCAAAAGCATCACACTGCTTTAAAACTATAGCTTTATAATAAAATATTAGATTCTGTAGGGCAAATCCTCCAACCTTGTTTTCTTCTAGAAGACTGTCCGGTATAATTTTGACTCCTTGCTCTCTTGTACAAGTTGTAGGATCAGTTTGCCAAATTCCATGAGGAAAAAAAATCCTGTGGGATTTCTGAATGCAGATGCATTGAATCTGTAGATTAATTTTTAGGAATCAACATCTTTATGATTTTGAGTATTTTTATTTAATAATAGCTTATTATTCTATTTGGGTTGTTTTTCGGAGCATTTAACTAAGTTTCATAGTTCTATC
Source organism: Fukomys damarensis (assembly GCF_012274545.1). Lineage (NCBI taxonomy): Eukaryota > Metazoa > Chordata > Mammalia > Rodentia > Bathyergidae > Fukomys > Fukomys damarensis. The sequence continues at coordinate 19,909,220 of NW_022900948.1, forward strand.
TATAAGCCTTCTGCACATTTTTTGTTAGATTGATTGCTTGGCACCTTATATTTTTGTGGCTTCAATAAGTGGTTATATTTTTAAAGCTGTATTTCAAAACTATTTTTGGTGTTCAGAAAAGCAATTGATTTTTTTGTGTATTGATTTGACATAGAGCAACATTGTTAAAATCTTTCAGGTTTTTCAAAAAATTGTCAATTCTTTTTAGGTTTTATATAAGGCCAATTATAACATTTGCAAATACTGTCAATTTGGATTATTATTTTCTCATCCTTATAACCTTCTTCGTTTCCTTCTAAATCATGAACTGCAAAATCTTCCATACAACGCTACAAGCATTAGAATAGATCTGATTTCTAGCTTTATAGTACAGGAGATTCTTTAAATATTTTGCCATTTTGTATGATGTTTGTGGAAGATTTTTTATAAATATACTGGAAAAAAGTTAAGAAATATTATTTATAGCCTTATCTCTTGGATTTTTAATATTATGAAAGGATAATGGATTTTCTAAAAAAATAATTTTCTCATCTATTGGGATGATCATGTGATTTTTCTGCTTTAATCTACTCAGAGTGCACTGGAGTATTGAATTTCTAATATTAAACTAGCTTTTAGGCCTGAGATAAACCAATTTGGTCAGGATTAATTATCTTTTTCTAAATATTATTTTATTTAGTTGACTAAATTAAAAAAATTTATACATGTTCATGATGAAACTGTGACTTTATTGTTTGATTCTGTCTTTGTTAGATTTTGGTATCAGGGTTATATTAGCCTCTTAAAGTGAGTCAGAGTAGGGTGTAATGCTGCCCGCCTATCATCCTTACATTCTGGGAGCCTGAAGCAGGATGACTGCAAGCCACGCCCAGTCTGGGTAAATTATCCACTTAGCAAAAGTCTGTCTCACAGGAAAAGACAAGGGGTCGGGGATGTAACTTAATCTAAATGATCCCAATTCAAAGTACCCCTCCAAAAATGTAAATTGGAGTGTTCTTTCTAAACTCTGGAATAGCTTGTGGAAGATCAGATATTCGTATTTAAATGTTTACCAGGAGTTACCTGACTTTCTATCTGAACTTCTTGTTTTCCTGCTAGAAAGATGCGAGCTGGTTCCACCTCCTTTTAGATTAGAGGACTATTAGAATGTTCTATTTCATCTCAAATCAGCTTTGGTAACATATATAGATGAATTGTCTGTTCTGTCTATATTTTTCAAACAGAATTATTTGCAACGTTTTTCCTATCATTTTAGTCTCTGCTACAGTTGGCACATCTCCTTTTTCATTCATAATATTTTCATTGTATTTTTTCTTACATGTTCTCATTTTCATTTTCATTAATTTTATTTTTTTGTTTTGCTTATCTCTAAAAACCAATATTTTGCTTGATGATCTTTTTGTTTCAAATTTGGTTGCTAGTTCATTACTTTTTGTTCTAGCCTCTGCTTTCTTTGGCTTTATTCTGATGTTTTTAAAAAATGTTTTACTATATTTAGATTGCAACTTTGAGAATTTTCTTAACTAAAATTATCAACGTCTCTATATTTACTTTAGTATATGTGGTGCCAAAGTGAGCGCAATACTTACTTTAAATATTACTTTAGCTTTATTTCACAAGTTGTAATATGTTATATTTTCATTATTGTTCAATTATGTTTTTATATTTCTGACATGATTTTTTCTTTGACCTATGAGTCATTTAGAGGAATGATTTTAAATTTCCATGACTGTGTAGGATTGCCAAGTCATACATCTGTAACTAATTTTCTAATCTATATTCAGTAAATTTGGTCTGTCTGATGAAGTTGCTTGAATTTTGCCAATATCGTATTTGTGGCTCAGTAGTTGGTCAACTTTTGCAAATTATTTTTATACTTGCAAAGTTCTGAAGGCTAAAATTGTTGGATGTGATGTTCTACATAGATATGTCAAGCTTATTTTCCCATGCACATCTTCTATATTATCATTTCTTTCTCAATTATTTCTCAATTTAATTATTGAGTGAGACATCCTAAATTCTTTCACTACACTTAAAAATATAGTCAGCTCTAAGGATGCTCAGTTAAAATGCAACATGGACCTGTAGTACTTTATGGCACTGGAGAGGAGGGAAGTGCTGAAAACGCGAGTATGGAGGGCCTGTCTGTCAACAAGACAGCTGCTGTAGTTGAATACCACAGAGTGGGTGGCTTAAACAGTTATTTCCTCTAGTTTTGGAAGTTGGACTGTTTTCTTTTTTCTTTTTTTTCTTTTTTTTGAGACAGGGTCTCACTATATCGTTGAGACTGACTTGGAACTATGTAGCCCAGGCTCGTCTCTAACTCACAGCGATCCTCCTGCCTCAGCCTCCCAAGTGCTGGGATTATAGGCATGCACCACCACACAGCAAAAGTTTCACAGCGATCCTCCTGCCTCAGCCTCCCAAGTGCTGGGATTATAGGCATGCACCACCACACCCAGCAAAAGTTGGACTTTTTAAGACAAATGTGCCAAAAGATTCATGTCTGCTAGAGATGCTTCTGGGTTTATAGGCAACTATTTTCTTTTTGTGTTCTCACGTGGTGAGAGTTGAGAGAGTTCTCTGTATCTAAAACAAAAGGGAACACTTTCTGGTGCTATAAAACATAAGGGAACTCATTGATGAGGGCTCCCCTTTCATGACTTAATTACTTCCCTCAAACTCCATCTTCTAATACTCTCCCATCAGGAGTCAGGGTTTCAACATACTGATCTTGGTGGAGCAAAACTTCAATTCATTGCAGGCACCAACCTGAAAGAGCTCCTAGTGGACAAAGCTGGAACACTTTGTGCATCAAAATCACTGGTGTAGTGTTAGAGTATAATCCAAAGTCTAAAGTGTGTCTAGGGTGAAGGGAGGGCAGGGGCAAGGGGAAAAAATGAGAACCAAGACCTGTCATATAAAGGTACAAGACCCCAATGATGAATGTAACTGTACTGTATACCTAAAATGTACCAATAACCTCAATTAAAAAATGTGTCTATATGACTGCCAACTGATAGAAATAAATGATTGAAATAAATAAACGGGAAAAAGGCAACTTCTTTCTCACATAATTCCTGATAATTTATGTAGATACTTCACCTCCAGAAGACAAAAATGATTCTTTCTCCTTTCCCACCCTCCTCTAATAGTGTGGACTGCATTTAACAACTTCCTTCCAAAGTATAAAGTCTAAAAGGAGTGAAAATAACTAAGTGTAGAAGCTGGGAAATCTACCTTAGCCAGCTGAAGAAAGTAATGCAGATATCCTTTGCACTCTACCATGGGCCGGGCACAGTTACTTTAGGGATGTTCACGGAAACAATCCCTGCTTTTGTTGTGCTAAGAAGACAGGCTATTTTAAAAATAAGCAAACTTCATAAACTGTTGGAAGCCGAAAGCTGATAAGTTGTAAATAAAGCTGGAAAAGGGAAGAGAGTGCTGGTGCATTTTAAAACATTAGTCATCATTAAAAGTTGTTTCTTGAGCAGATATAAAGACAGAGTGCAGTCACTGTAAAAACATCTAGGAGAAGTGTGCTTTAGGTAGGAGAAACAGAGTACACGGGCTTAGAGGCAGGAGAAGGCCTATGTATTTGAGCCTCAGCAAGTAGACGCATGGTGGAAGGGAAGGCCAGATAGGAAATCTATGAAAAAGGTGGGGGTGATTGACGTTAACGAGGTTGGAGAATTTAGTGTGAGGTTTTTCTGTGGACCGATGATTATCACTTGGGATAATTCTCAGAGGCATTTGTCAGTGTCTGAAGGAACTTTTTCTTGTCACGCGAACCATCTTAAAATCCACAGTTCAGCCTTCACAGATACGAACAGACTCTTCCTTTCTTTTCACCAAAATTCAGATACACAAGTGTTGACTGGCATCCATCTCACCATGTGCTAGTCATCTAATTTCCCTTATTCCATTATCACATGGTTCTAGAAAATATTAGCTCTTAGTTTACCGTCACTTTTTTCAATAATTTCCGTCTTAATTCTTGCTGATTTCAGTATCTCACAGAAAATTCTTCCAGTGTGATCAGCTCTCAGCTCCTTGAAGTTTACCCTTGAGGAAAGTTGCTCTTAGCCCATCACTTCTACGGTTTTCGCCTGGAAAGTCTTCATTACTATCACTAAACGTAAGCTTTCCATGAACTTTTGAACAAGTGGTCTCTGCCCTCTGCCCTCTTTCTCCCTGGGTTATTGATTTACTCTGTTATTCTGATTTCAATCATAGCATTTGATGGGCATGTATAATTTATTTTATTTTGTGTGCCATATTTTAATTGATCCTCACCCGCTTCACGATCTCATTTTTCTCTTTATTTAGCTGAGATACTGAGGTTTTTTTTTTTTCACAATGGTTAACTACTGAAGAAAACCAACTTACAGCAGCAGGAAAGATTTATTTTGGCCCGTGGTTTTAGGGGTTTCAATACAGAATTATTTGGCTCCAGGGAATAGGCATTGTGGGAAGCATTTGGTAGAGGAAAGCTGTCTGTTCACTTTATGGAAGAGACATAAACAGGAAGCAGAGACAGATTTAGAGTGAGAGTAAGAGAAGGTGAGGGCTAGGAACAAGAATATACCCTTTAGGTTGTACCCCTAGTGGCCTACTCTCTCTCACTCGGCCCTCAAGTATGTTACGCTTATGTTCCCATTCACATCTTCTATATTCTTATCATTTTTTCTCCCAATTATCATGAACGAATCAATTATGAACCAGTATTCCACTCATTTATGAACTAATCAATAGATTATTCCACCGATGAGTTCAGACCCATGATGATCCCATTATTTCTCTAGGCCCTACTTCTGGATGTTGCTGCACTGGATATCAAGTCCTCACTGCATGAGTTTTTGGAGGGAACACAATATTTAAGCATTAAGATTAGTGGAATCACATTATAACTCTGTTGTTCACAGCTTTGTCTTTCCTTTTCCTGTTTGAGTTTACTTTACTCGTGTTGCCAGAAACCGGCCCTGGCCAACCATGACTCTTCCTTCTTCTTTCCTGTGCTTCTACCGTCTTACTTATAATTCATGACCACAAACCTCATGAAGGTTGTTAATGCTGCCAATATATTTCCCTATTTCATTCTTTAACTCTTCCAATAATTATTTTGTTTTTCAAACTCCCAAATCCTTCCAGAAATGATGGCTGCCATTATTTGCATACCTAAAATATAGCAACAAAATTAATAAAAAATAGTTTTTAAATTTATTGGGTTTACTTTATTTACAGATGATATCTTTCAATAATTTTGGTAAATATCTTCTGATATCATCTCTTGGATCCATAGACAATCTAGATACAAATTTCTAGTCATCCTGGAAATTTTGGTAAGATTTCCAATATAATTTGTCATCTCTCTGTCCTTTGTTCACTTAGTCACACACTGGTACTCTTTTTTTTTTTTTTTTTT
>NW_022900948.1:19914832-19933962 GCF_012274545.1 Fukomys damarensis
CTGGTTTTTTTTTTTTTTTTTTTTTTTTTTTCATAGCACGGATTGAACTAGGGATCTCATGCTTGTAAGGCAGGTGGTGGAACCACTGAAGTAAATTCCTACCTCCTATTGATACTTTTTTTGAGTCTACTCTACATTTTGGAAAATTTCTTTAAATTTAATTTACTACAGTTTAATATGTCTCTATTGGCCTTGCCTGTGTCTAATCTTCTGTTTAACTCTACATTGAGTTTTAAATTTCCATTTATTAATATTTTTACTTACTAAAATTCTTTTATTATACTTTTTTGTTTATTGGTACATTTTAGGTATACAGTACAGTTACATTCATTACTGGGATCTTGTACCTTTACATGACAGGTCTTAGTTCTCATTTTTTCTCCTTGTCCCTGCCCTCCCTTCACCCCTTCCTTCCCTCCCCATTTACAAACACTTTTTTTCCAATTTTTCATTTTTTCATATTTTTTCTTTTCCCTTATTACCTTTCCCCTACCCTTCCCACTCTCCCTACACCTTTAGCCCTTTTCTTCCTATTTCTCACTGTCAATTATCTCATTAGGATCTTACATACTATCATAGCTTATTCACACCAGAGAAATTGTTCGGTATTTATACATGTGTGACTTATTTATTTCGCTTAGGAGTGTATCCTCAATATGGATCCATTTTCCTATGAATGAATTTAATTTCTCATTCTTTTTTTTTCAGCTTTAATTGAGTTTTTTGGTACATTTTAGGGATACAGTACAGTTACATTCATTGTTGGGATCTTGTACCTCTACATGGCAAGTCTTGATTCTCATTTTTTCCCCTTACCTCTGCCCTCCCTTCACCCCCTCCTCCCCTCCCCATCTACAAACACTTTATTTTCATCTTTTCATTCTCTCACATTTTTTCTTTTCCATTTTTACTCTTGCCCTACCCATCCCACCTTCCCTACACCTTTAGCTCCTTTCTTCCCATTTCTAAATGTCAGTAATCTTATTAGGATCTTATGCATTGTTGCAGATTATTCACACCAGGGAAATGATTCAGTATTTACACATGTGTGACTTATTTATTTAACTTAGGAGTATATCCTCAATATGCATCCATTTTCCTATGAATGAATCTATTTTCTCATTCTTTATGGCTGAGTAATATTCCATTTTATAGAAAAACCACATCTTTTTTATCCAGTTTCCAACGGATGGGCAAATGGGCTGTTTCCAAGATTTAGCTATTACAAACTGTGCTGCTATAAACATGGGTGCACATACTTCTCTGTGATATGATTCTTTTAGTTCTCTTGGAAAGATACCCAGCAGAGGGATGGCTGGGTTAAATGGAACCTCCAGTCCAAGCTCTTTGAGGTATCTCCATATTGATTTCCATAGTGGTTGCACCAGTCTGCACTCCTACCAACAATGGAGAAGGGTTCCTTTCTCCCCACAACCCCGCCAACATTTGCTATTGTGTGATTTCTTGATAGCAGCCATTCTTTGTGAGGTGAGGTGGAATCTCAGTGTTGTTTTCATCTGCATCTCTCGAATGACCAGTGATGTGGAACATTTTTTCAAATATTTTCTTGCTGCTCTTACTTCTTTGTCTGAGAAATGTCTGTTCATTTCGGATGCCCATTTTTGAATCGAGTCTTTATATTTGGGGGGACTGATTGTTTTGATTTCTTTATATATCCTTGATAATAGTCCTTTGAGGAAATTTCTCATTCTTTATGGCTGATAGTATTCCATCTTATAGAAAAGCCACATCTTCTTTATTCAATTTCCAAATGATGGGCAAATGGGCTGTTTCCAAGTTTTAGCTATTACAAACTGTGCCACTATAAACATAGGTGCACATATTATACTTTTTTTTTATAATATCATAGTCATTTTTGAGAGTTTTCCACTAACTAGCCTTGTTTTCAATTTCTTCTCTGTTCTTTAAACTTAGTAACTTCTTTTTAAGGATCTGACAATTTCTAGACCATAATTCTTTCTGTTTTGTTTCTATTATTTATTTTTGCTGATCTTGCTAATTGTGATTTGTTTCTTTGTGTATTTTGAGGAGTAATTTTATTGTGATAAATTATAGTTTCAATCACTGGTTAAAATTCTATGCATGGGAATTCTATGAACTTGATCTGTGGACTTTTCTAGGAAGTGTTGTGCCAGTTACTTAAATTAGTCTTGGAAATTGAAATAATTAGTCTTCAATTTTGGGACCTATCTTATGGTTTATATTTAATCCCAAAACCTAACTACCACTAGGCTAGTGTCTACAGAATCTGAAAGAAAATTTTTGTTTGTTAGTTTCTTTATAGACACAGACCTTGAATGTTAATCTTTCCTACTGACTTTGTCTTTTTTTTTAGTTCTCCCTTCCCTGGAAGGTCTATCTCTTGTGGTAAGCTTTGTGTGTTCCGGTCTAGGTTTCTATCATGTGCAGGCCTGTAACTCTGTACCCAGTCTCACTTGTATTTTCAGGTCTTAGAAAAAGAAATTTAAAAAATGAAGTCTTAGACACTGAAGGATCTGTGTTTCTTTCCAGGGTACTCGTGAGGTGCCTTTGATGTTTCCATTCTCCTTACCGAGTTCCTAACTTCCCCAGGCATTCCCTTTTTTTGTGTGGGCTCATTCAAGTTTTTAGAACATTTATTCCCTTTACCTTGTCCCTTTTAAATTTTAGCAAGCATTTTTAGGTGTTAGCATCAAAATATTTTTACCACCTCTGTGTAATAACATATTGTAAGGAAATGAAAGTCTCATAACATTCTTTCCAACAAGTAATGTTTAATAAAAATTTCAAAAACTCAATGATGAAAAAGGGATACTGTAAAACAGGGATCAGCAAGCTAGGGCTTATAGGCCAAATTGAATCCTTTGCTTCTGTTTTGTATGGGCTGGAGGCTAAGAATGATTTGAAGAGTTTAAAAGGGTGAAAAAAAATCAAAGAAGAATAATATTTCATGACCTGAAAATTGAATGAAGTTCAAAATTCACTGTCCATAAAGTTTTATTGAAACTCATTCAAAGTTTTCATGGAATATATTCAAGACCACTTCTGTATGTATTGTCTATGGCTGCTTTAACATCATAGCAGCACAGCTAAGTTGTTCCAATTGGGATGGTCTGGCCCCAAAGCCTAAAACATTGACTCTGGCCCTTTATTGAACAAACCTTTCATTTAAAGTAATAGCATTCAGGCTTACTCAACACAGGGAGTTGAGAGATAAAATTTCTAAGAAAGGGATGTTCCATTGTAATTCATAAGTATGGGTATTTATTTACTCTTAGTTTTTCTTGTTCTCATAACCATCCGATTTTCTTGGGCACTGGTATTCTATATTTTCATGCTGCAAATCACATTACTTTTAGTGCTATTTTCTCCACAATATGTGTTACTGAGCTTACCTTTGCTTCATGGCAACCAACAGAGTCTGGAATACCTAACTATGTTGTTTCTCCTATTTACATTTGACAGTTTTAAAAGATGGAAACCATCTAAGTTCTGTATAGTGTTGGAGTTTTCTATTTACCGTGCAGAAGCAGGTAACATGAGAAGGAAATAAAATCTACAGCTGATACTCATTAAAGCAGCTTTCTTTATTCTTGAGAGTTAAAACCATTTTGTCAAATAACTTCAAATAACCTTCTTCCTCTGGCAGAAAATGGACTTCCAGAAGCCCACAGTGAAGCTATTATCAAAAGGTGGGAAGGATCTGTACATTTATAGTGCAACATTTACAATCATCTTCCTGTTGAAAATGTGCCTGAAATAATCTTCCACAAGATATTTTTAAATCTTTCCTTCAGCCTAGTGAAATTTCTAAGTCAATGTGTGTGGAGAACTTAAATTATCGAAATTAAGTAACCTCTTTCTCCACACATATTTGCTCTCAATTAAACAATAATAGTGGTAATTTAATAAACGACTCTGGGTACAAAGACAAGACTCTTCAGGGATTCTCAATCACTGATATTGAACAAGGACCTGCAGACTTCTGCATTTTGCTTTGGGATCCCCTGAGAAAGGTTATTTGGAAGAGGTTTTGCTTCATCTTTGGAAGAGATGAACAGGGGGTAATTAAGCAGTGGGTTTAGGATCTAGGAGCCAAGGACCGAATGGATTTGCAGGAAGCAGAGAAACAGTGCAAATCCAGGTGAAGTGAGGTGAAAAATATTTTAAAGGGAGAATAAAATAACATTGTGGCTGTTCAAAGGGAAAATGCGGGTAAAAGTAATCTGTTGTTGGCAGCAGTTGGACATTTTCTATGGGAGTGAGATACAGTTTTCAGCTTTATTCTTTCTGAGTTTGACTAATCTAAATAAGATTTATTCTTATCAGTTTGAATGACCATTGTTTCAAAAAATACTACAACAAAAAGTGAATTATAATGGCATCTCTAGTAGAAGTTAGTGCTTCTCCTGGTATAGAGTCCTTTAGGCAAAAGCCCAGTAAGGTTTTCCTCTCATTGTAACCACCTCTTCCATTTTTTAATTAAAACTACTTAGACTTTGTAATTAGTGTTTCATATATAATAATAATCAGTGGTTATATAACATAATAGTCACCTGGGTTCATTGTAACCACCTCTTCCATTTTTTAATTAAAACTACTTAGACTTTGTAATTAGTGTTTCATATATAATAATAATCAGTGGTTATATAACATAATAGGGTCACCTGGGATTATATATGTATTATATATATAAATATATGTATTATATATATAATGTATATATGTAAAATATAAAAATATGCCCCTCAACCTACCCAGACTACCCAGATTTGAGTATATGGGTCTAGGAGTACCCAGCCCTGGCATTTAAAAATATTGCCCATGTACTTTTAAAGTTTCAACTGGGCTGAAAACAATTAACCGAACAAAAATTTTCAGTCTCAGAGCAGTTGACACGTTTGACCAGTTTGCTCTTTGCCGTGGGGCTGTCTTGTGTACAGTATGTTGCTTCTCAGAATCTCTGGCCTCTACTCCCTCTATGACAGCAATACGCCCCACTTCCCCAGTCATGGCAACCAAACGTTTCTCCAGGGATTGCCAAATTCTCCTGGAAGGGAAAGCCGCCTCCAGTAAATCTGATCAAATGAATCTAGGAGCAATCAGATAGATGTTCTGAGATGCATTGTAATTTCTTTAAGAAGGAGCTTATACTTTTACTAAAAAGTCTTAATAAATTTAGATACCCTGTAGAGTAAATATAGTATGAACTGTTTCTCTGTTTTTCTTCTCACATTTTTACATTAATCTGCACAGACAAATGTGACTTCTTCCCTTAGGGCTTGGTTCACTTGGTAGAGTAATCTGAGGTATGTGTGCATTTTGCAAAAGGTTAATAAAATACTAAAGTCAACATCATGCATTTTATTTCATTTATGGTATGTTGCATAATACAAATATAGAATGAGAATTTCTTCTAGGTCAAGTGGTTAACTTTGATGTGTTTCATAAGAAAACTTGGCAGAGACAGATCAATATAGATATGGAGGACCAAATTTCACACCCTGCAAGGATTTTAGGAAGCAAAATGCTACACTGTGATGATGATGATGGTGGTGGTGATGATGATGAAGATGCAAACTTTTTGCTTATCAAGTACTGATCTAGAGCCTTTATAGGCTTTAATCTTTTTTTTTTAAAACATTCACAAATAACAGAATGTGGTTTAGTACTATGTTCTGTTAGGAAATAGGTCCACATTCACCACAGGTTAGCCCTGTTTGGAAGGCACTGTAGTATAATGAGAAGACAATGTTTCCAGATAGAAAGATCTGGGTGTGAATCCTAAATATATCAATTGCTAAATGTGTGCTCTTATGTCATTTATCTCTTTTGAGTTTTCGTTTATAATCTCTGAGATGAAAGCATCATATTTACCAGATGTGGGAATTAGGAATCACACATGGAAGATCCATAACTAATATCTGGCAATAGTTAATATAATATTTATATATATACTTATATGTATAAATAGTTAATACAATAAACATTAAGTTTCAGTCTTTCTTTTTTACTCAGTTCTCACTGTATATCTTCCCATTTAAATCTCATAACAGGTGTAAGAGGAAAGTTTTATTCTTTTTATGTTACGCTAGAGGAAATTAAGTCTTAGAAAAATTGAACAACTTTTTCAAAGACAAATCCTTAATTGTAAGTCAGAATTTGAGGCCAGGCAATCTCCTGGGTTAGGCAACTGTTGAGGAAAACAGTATCGCTAAAGTCCTTTTAAATACCTAAAGAGACAATTTCTGTTAAATGTTCTATTTCTGATAACTACCAGGTGTTACACACAACAAAATGGAAAGAAGTATAAAAATTAAAGATTTAAAAAAATTACATTTCTTAATCAGTTATAGACATCAAAAAATACCAGGAAAGAATTTTTATGTTTTTGTAATTTTATTCTTGAGGAAGGAGGAAATAATTTCCCCCCATTTTAAATTTTCTCTACCAATTTCTTGTGTTTTTTCAAAAGAAAGAATGACTAGCATGAAATATTGAAAATTCAGGATAGGTTCCAGACCTGATTAGAGTCTCCCCCCTTATTTTTGCAAAGGTTAGAATTAGTGCTGTGGGTCAAAGATTTCAGATTAGTGATCAACAAAATTCAAATCCTGCAAAAATCAAGATGCTACCTATAAGAGGAAGTAATTATCAAGTATATAATCATATCTCATTGTGATATTATTCAATGTCAAAGTTCTTTAATTGAATATCATACAAAGGAAAACAATTAGAGGAATGCTGCAAAATCCCAAACAAACAGTAAACGAGACCAGCTTATTAGAAATGGCAAATAAAAAATTACGAAGTAAGCAAATAGAAAAGATCAAATATATCATGTCTTGTAAGTTTACAGTTTCATTAAACTTAAGATGGTACTGTATTTTTTAGACCACCCATTAGATTATTGTAGAACTTTCCTACATCTTCTTAGTGAATCTGAACTGCAGTAATTATCACTGAAATATGTGTGCCCTCAGTTTTCTCACATTCACCAGTAAAGTCGAAATTTTGAAATAAGCATAAATATTCAGTTTCTTGGGCTGTTAATTCTGTCTGTGTATTTTGGAAATATTACCATGGAAAATAATTGAAATAGATTGAATTAGTGATAGAAATCAGAAGGTGTGTGGTAGCATAATCTCTTAAAATTGCTTAAAATAATAATTATATTTTCAATAGAATTTAATTTTTTAGCCGGGTGTGGTGGTGCACGCCTGTAATCCCAGCACTCAGGAGGCTGAGGTAGGAGGATCACTGTGAGTTCGAGACCAGCCTGGACTACATAGTGAGATCCAGGTCAGTCTCAATGACATAGTGAGACCCTGTCCAAACCCCCCCAATAAAAAGAATTTAATTTTTTATCCATTACTTTTGTTGATACATGCTATTTATTTACTTTAGAGATGCTGTTATTTTATTTCTTTTGCTAGTGAGTGTTAACCATTTCCAGGTTATAATATCACAAGTTACCGGTTCTCTCGAATTATTCATTCAGCCATGCATTAGCTGTGGTTCACCATGTGCCCCACACTCTACTTGAGGGCCCGGGTAAACAAAACAAACACCTCAAACACAGTTTTGAGTGATGGCATTCTATTTTGGGGGGAGACAGGCTTAAGATCAGTCTCGGTGCCAACTGAGGAGGCCGAGGGGGCCTTTTGGAGGGTCTTCCCAGCTGTAGAGATGAAAACCGCAGGACCCGGAAGTGTCAGCAAGATGGAGGGTGGGGGCGTGAGTACGCTGCTTAACTCCAGGGCCTGAGAGTTACAACCCCAGGGGGCTCCGTACATGCAGAACACTGAGCCAGGTGCCCGCCGCAAATCCTATTGGTACACTTGAGGTATACATTGTGATCTCATTCATCATTGGAAATTTGTACCTGTACATGAAATACCTTGTTTCTTGTTTTTTTTTTTTTTTCCCATTTGCCTTCCTTCCCTTCCACCCTTCCGGCCCTCCCTGCATTGCAGGCAGGTGCAATGCCCCTGAGCTACATCCTGGCCCCCTCAATAGAATTTTAAAAAGGAAGTTTTTCTATATCTAGGTCAATATGTCTTTTTTTTTTTCAAAAATTGAAAAAAAAAACCAATCATATTTACCTATACAGGGAAACTGAAAAGGTAGAGGTGTTTGAAGGGGAGGAACGGAGAAGGAATACTTCATTTTGGGGGCTTTTCTTTAAGATTTCATTTTTAACCACATACATGGCTTATTTATTTAGTTTTAGTCAATAGAACAGTTGTATTACAGGGACTTTTTATTTTTAAATTAGTCAGTATGATAGTGGTATTTAGGTGTTGAGCTTATATAACTTCATAGAAAATTTTATACGGTATATTTATGGAAACGGTGAGCATTTATAATAGCTGTCATATCAACCAGAGAAATATCTGATGAGTTATTTGGCACAGTGATTGCACTTGTGGTCCTTGCCCCTTCCTCTTACTTGTTATGTTGCAATTAACTGCAATTTTATTATCTTTATGTTTTGCCCTATGAAAACTAAACCCCATGTTACCCATTGTCATGCTAACAATCTCAGTGAATTTGCTTTTCTCTGTGGAGAACAAACATCATTAAATTTATAGTGCTCCATGTAGCAGGATTTCAAGCTTAAGAATACCACATTTCAATTCACACTTTAATAACATATCTGTGGAAATGATTTTCTGACAGTAGGAGTTGGAAAAACAACTATGAGACCACTAAAACACAGTTTTGTTAAATTTGTTTCCAAAGTCTTTGGGTCCATGAAGCTAGGTTATTTTTCACAATTACTTAGGAGCAGTCTGGCAGTGATACATGAAGGTTAAGAGACTTAGCTTTGGGGTTAGACAGACCTTGGCTGTGTTTCCTGTCTACTACTTAGAAACTACTTAACCTTGAGCAATTTATTAAACTCTCTGATCCTCAGATTCCCCATTTATAAAATACAAATATTACCTTACTTTATAGTGTTGAGCTGAAATTAAATGGACAATTAATTTAAAGTACTCAGTATTCAATTATTATTGGCTGTTAATATGTTCATTGTTTCACTTTCCTTGTAGTTGTAAAAGTTAGTCCATACAGTGATAAAAATTCTCACAAAAGTACAGTCTAAATGGCTCAATGATCACAATACTTGGTAACATTCATTAGCCTCTTTCCAAGGACTTTTCTTTCACTGCCTTAGATTTTCCACAACATTGGACTTCTGGCCAAGATGGATGAAATTTACTCTTCTGCCTGAAATAACAGAAACAAAAATGAATAGCAAACACCAAAAATGAGACAAAATATCTGAACAGTTTTCACAGCATTTACAAAAAGTAATTGCAGGAGAGGTATCCTTCAGAGATGGTGAACCCAGTCATTTTCTTAGCTGTCTGAGAATATTTTCATATTGTGGTACAGGGAGACTGAAATACAGGGTTATGCAGGAGGCTTCCTGCACTGTGAAGTTAGAGATGAGAATGGCGAGCCCAAGTTAGAGAGTTTATAGACAGAGCCCCAGAGAAAAGGGAGCTGCACAGAGCGTTCTGGGCTATGCAGAGATCCCACATCTTGAACTTTCTACAGAGTGATAATCAACACATGCGTATGAAAAAAAAAACAACAACTATTTATGCCATGGGTAGAGGGGGATGGAGAACTTGGGAAAATTAAAGAGAATCATAGCTGGTAGTCACACAGGTCCAACAACAGTGCCAATTCCTAGTAGCCAAGCAAGACAGTCTCATAACTCATGGGACCTGGAAGAGATGCCTCAGTAGCTAGGAATAATTTGCCCCAGACTGCATGCTGTTTTAGTTTTATCCAGCAAATCTTAAAATCAGGGTCTCAAAGGATCAAATCATTTCTAAGTGCAACCCAGATCAAATTTCATGAAGATTTATTGACATAAAAATATCTGGTACCAGATGCGATAAATTTCACAGTCTGTAATCCAACAAAAACATTACCGGGAATTCAAATATGTAGCAGGAAAATTCATTTTATACTAAGAAAAATAAAAAAAAATATAAAGAGACTCAGAATTTAGACTCAGAATACATGCACACACATGTATATATTAGAATTAACAGACAGTACATTTAGCGTTATCATAAATATATATTCAAAAAGCTAGAAGAATAAATACTAAAACTAGATGGGAAAGATATTTAAAAATATTTAAGTTCAACTTCTCTAAAATGTCTGAGATGAGAAGCACAGGATTCATTGAGAAGTTAAATGTTGTAGATGGAAAGACTAGTGAATTTGAGGAGAATAGAGATAGAATAAAGGAATAGTAGTAGTAGTCATGGTGGTGGTGGTAGTAAGAAGAGTACTGGTCAATGGGGAGGAATTTCAAGTAATCTAATGTGTGTAATTGGAATTCCTGAAAGGAGAGAAATAAAACAGCATTGGAAGAAATAATGGTAGAAGTTCCCATATTAAACCTAAAGGCCGAAGAAAATCTAAGCCCAAGAAACATGCAGAAAATTACACCAAAACACTTCATAAACAAATCTCTTAAAACCAGTGATAAAGAGCAGATCTCAAAAGTTGACAGAAAAAGATTTGTTTTGCATGGTGCAACACATGGGAAGATAATACCAGATTTTTCATTGGCAGCACTGCATGTGAGAAGACAGTGGGTAATATCTAATGTTTTGGCAGAAAGGGAATCTGTACCTATTAAAATGATTTTTAAAATACAAAGGAGTAAAATGAAGTCATTTATATCACAAAAACATGAAGGTACTTGAAGTGATGAAGATGATACTATGGAAATATGGTAATATTGAGCTAAACAAAAGAATACTTTAAACATGCAATTGAGAGGAAAAATTGAGGATTAGATAAAAAACAAGGCTTAAGAATATATTGTCCAAATATAATGTATTCCAAATATAAAAACACAAATGATGTAAAGTAAAAGGATGGGATATATACTAACAACAATCAGAAGAAAAGTATAGTTCTATTTAGTATCAAAGTAGATTGCAAAGCAACACTTGACACAGCATTCCCATGAGAGTAACTATATTAGGGTTCTTGTGACAAATACAACGATAAGAGTGTGTGTGTGTGTGTGTGTGTGTGTGTGTGTAAATTGCAAAGTTGGGTCCCCAATGAAGAGATGATACTTTAGCCTTGAGTAGAAAGACAGTTCAAAGTCCAAATTCCTTCCTTCTCTGTGGATCTCAGTCTTACAAGTTTTTAACACTGATTGCGTGAGGACCATCCATACTATGAAGAGTATTTAGAGAGTTTTGATTTGGCTCATGTTCTAGGGCATTCAGTCCTGGCTCCAAGGCGGAAATATCACCATGTAAATGTGTGGCAGAGCAAAGCTACTCAGCTCCTGGTGGAGAGGAACCCAAGCAGGGGAAGACTGTAGAGGGAGGTGCTCGGGATCATATGTAAATTACCTAAGGGCATGCCTCCATGACCCTCACAGATGCACTCAGGAGCCTGCTTTACTTAATCTGATGAAGTAAATAAATTATGATTAAAGGACACAGTAGTGTTTTATTCAGTCTGTCAATTAAAATATTAATCATGTTTAAAAAATACTTCACAGGAATATTTGGACTTGTGTTTGACCAAACAATTAGGCATCACTTCTTGGTCAAGTTTCTAGACAGAATTCAACACCACAAGTAGCAGATATTTTTCATCTAGAAAATGAGGCTCGGAGAGCCATATGAATAGCAAGCAGAAAAAATGAGATTCAAAGCCATGTAGGCTAACTTTGTTGATATTCTATTTTGGAGGGTGTAGATGCTGAGGGTCAAAGCTAGAGCTTACTCATTCCAGGTAAGTGCTACATCACTGAGCTACCCACCTAATTTTCCATATACTCTTAACATGCTTGAATGATAAATATAAAGGTTGCAATACAGGTGGATCTCCTAAGCTGATATAAACTCTATTTCATCAAGATAACACGAAACATATGTGCAGAACATATGTCCTCCTTGACTGAGTTTCTGAGTTGAAGCGTTGAAGTAAAGTAAGCGTTGAAGGCTTACTTTATTTCTTAGATTTAATTTGTCAGGTGAGAACAGATTATTCTCTTGTAAGGTTTAGTTCAGTATAATTATGGGCTCAGTCCATGCATAAGTGTAGTATAAGGTGAACCAATGGACGAAACATATGTGCAGAACATATGTCCTCCTTGACTGAGTTTCTGAGTTGAAGCGTTGAAGTAAAGTAAGCGTTGAAGGCTTACTTTATTTCTTAGATTTAATTTGTCAGGTGAGAACAGATTATTCTCTTGTAAGGTTTAGTTCAGTATAATTATGGGCTCAGTCCATGCATAAGTGTAGTATAAGGTGAACCAATGGAGCTAATACTGGGTTACATTCCTTATGTGACTAACATGAACAGGTATTGTATATATTATACATATATATAATTTAATGCTAGATTGTAATAGGTGCCGCACAAACTTAATATCTATCATAGCATTATGAAACAATGAAGTATTTTAAAATATACTTCAAAAAAACTTAAGACACTAGGATATATTTCTGAGTTCCTTTTATCCTCAGTCACTCAGGTTTTCATATGTGCTGTGAAATTCACAGAGTTTATTCAGCACCCTGCAAATTTGTATCTTTTATGGTACTAGGCCCTAAGGAGTTAAATGGCAAAAGTCCCAAGATAATTCATGCAAAGAAAATATTTAATAGTGATTACAGAGGAAGAATAGTGGTGACCTTATTTCTTCTCAATGTGTTATCCATTTTCAATTCATAGCCAAACTTGAACTTCCTATTCCTGCAAAGAAGAAGTGGGATAACCCCTGTCTATCACAGAACAGTGCAGAATACTGATTCTGTAGAGCACAGGCGGCCGGCCAAAGAATACGAAGCAGGGGACAGAATCTGCTCAGCCATGCTGGGAGAAACCGGCAAGAATTCCCATGGGAAAAAGTCATCAGTGGCAGGTATTGGAAGGTTTGAAAGCATTCTTGTATTTCAAGTTATATTTTACTGGGGAGAGAAAGAGGCTGAAGATTTTTTGGAATCATTAATAAATATTCTGACCTTTGGTGCCATCATTCTTTTGTGAACTACTATGGGTCAGTAATGGGGTAGAATACAAAGATCATGATCAGTAAAAAGTAAGTGAAAAAATGAAATCTCAAATACACCAACTGAGTAAATGTTCCCTTAGTTAAACCAAATAAAGATTTCTTCTAGTTAACTGGGGGAAGTTTGTAAATGAGTCCCCTTCACTTATTTAATTACTCAATGTATTTTCTCAGCAACCTTGGGCTATCTGCTTGAAGAGAAAATGCAGTAAAGCACATATGGCCCTTATTCTCTTTCGCAATTATTATTTAAGGAATAAGTTGAGAAAATAATCAAAATACAAATGTGAAATCGTACCTATGAAAAAGTCCTCCTAGTGTAGTGTTTGTTCTAGCTACCCCCTCTGCCTGGAACACATCTCCCATGGCTGTATCTTTAATTTTTTCACATTTTTCGAATGGTTGCTCAAATCCTTTCTTCCAGATGAAACTTACCCCAACCCTCTATTAATATTTTAATCTCTAACGGTCTCCTCTCAGAAGCACTCCATCTCAACCCCTTTGCCCCATGCTTTTCCCCCAATAATTTATAATTTTTTAATATACAAATCTACTGTTTGCTCAGGGCTATAATATAAATTTCTTGAAGGCAGGAATCTATTTTTGTTCATTAGGTTCCTGTGTCCAAGTACTTATAACAGTGCCTATCACAAAGCAGATTCTCAGTATTTGTTAAACATGTGCATAGATGAGCCTATGGGAATCTGTCCTTAGCCATCACAGTTATTAAAATGGTTAAGCTTGCCATACGTTACTGTATTCGACTTCTCTATGGGAAAATGTATATTCAGTTTTTGATGTAATTCATTCACATTTTCACTTTTCTCAGTTAACTTCCTTCTGAAGTCCCAAGCATTATTAAAACATCCAACAAACACCTCCAAAATCAAAATGACATGCTAAACCAAATAGCAGCAGAGTAATCCCTACCTAACTCTTTATTTCAAGTCTGATACATTGTGCTAATCAAGAAAATGGCTTCCTTGCAGATGTTGTCCAAGATGATTTATTTTATATAAAGATGCATATCTTTACATGTTATATGAACTCCGTGTTACATATCTAGACACATATGACATGGGTTGGTACACATTGTTTTCATGACATGCCGTGAGTTTTCTCAGTCTCCAATTTTTCAAGTAATTTTTATTCTTCATCTTTTGGTACTTGTAATTTCATTGCAGTGCTTATTTACTCGATCCCCTCCATTACTGTTTCCATAAAAATTGTAATTCAGAGAAAATTCTCATGGTTTATAGAGGAGAATATTTGAAATCATAATTATCCTGGAAAATTTAGGTTACATGGGCACCACCCCTGCAACAGATTTTCAGCACATAGTTAAACATTGATTATGTGCCAGCATCTGGGGATTTAAAAGTGGGAGGACATAGCACATCCTCAAGGAGCTGCTTGGCTCTATTAGCCTTGGAATTGAGCCATTAGAAATGCTTCACTGCAGCCTAAATTCTAGGCCAATCATGTGTAAGTGTTGTCATAATTTAAGGAGTCTAGTGAAAGTGAAATTTTCTCTTTAATAGCTTTTCTTCTTTTTATCTAATGGCCCTCTCAGGATTTTCCAGAATTCTCTGCAGAAATCAAATATATGTGTAATTGTCTACATTTATTCATATAGCTGGGGTTCATTGGAATGAATTTCCTTAAAAATCCCTATTTTTCACTCTCAGATGCTTAATAAGAAATGTAGCTTTAGATACATGTTGAATTATAATTGTTCCAAGAAACTTGTCCTTGTCCTCTTATGCCCTGAAGTATCCTACACAGTAATTCATTACACTTGGGCAATTCTGTAAAGGAGGAGAATGACAGATGAGTTTGGAGGGTTATTGAGAAGCTGCATTAGAGAAGGCTGGTGAGTTTTACTGGAGCATTTGAACTTCGTTCTCTGAGCAGAAGGGTTCCATCTAAGTGTTTAATATTTTTGAGTCAGGGGAATGGTTCAATCAGGTGACTATTAGGACAATCACTATGAAGGCAGTGTGAGGAATGAGTTGGAGCAGTGGTGGGATGAAATGTAAGACAGCATACTTGAGGAGTGAATGTGACCTGACTTACTAAAAATGGCAAGTGGGAGATTGTCCGAGGGTTGATGTGCAAAGGAACAAGACAGGGAGGAAATATAGATGAAACACATATTTCTTGCTTGAGCACTTGGGAGTAACTCTTCTGGAAAGTAGCTAATTTGGTGAAAAGATGACGACTTCATCTAGGCACATTCTGAATTTAGGTGTATGTGGTCGTCCAAAAGATAATATGTTCACATCATTACATATGTGTCTCTGGAGCTCAAGAGAGATTTTTGGATGGAGGCTGAGCTGTGAATCGTTTATCACATAGATGTTAATTGAAGTCATGCTCAAGTTGCAGATGAGATTTAGCAGGGAGAGGGTTTGAAGTGAGTGAAGAGGAAGCTAATATTATTGTTTCCTAATATGGGTTTATATATAGGAGAAGATCCCATAAGTGAGATCATATAGAAGTCGGAGAGAAAGAGGAAAACCGGAGATTTTCATATTCATAAGTGATGAAACCATTATAGCCTCAGTCATCTACATAGAACCTGAGTTTCTCAGGACAGAAATAGAGTGGGGACAAAGTCAGTGCTGTCCTGCTAGGAGAAGGATCGGGTGACAGTGGGGGGTGATGCTTGATGGTGAGGAAGACTGGATGACAACTGCTTCTAAGTGGTAAGAACAAAGAATTCTCCAGGTGGGAGTAAATGAGAAAACTTCTTTTGAGAGGGCTGCAGGAAAAAATATTTAGAGAGAAGCAAATTTAACTTAAGGCATTGGAAGGAGGACAGAAATATTCAGTTGAGAGGTTGTGGATCTAGAGGGATTTTTTGGCAAAGGGTGTGACACAGTAGAAAAGGTCGGGAGAGAGGAGAACAATAGGTAAGTGTTTTCAGTGGAAAGCAGCCCAAGGTATGAGGAAATAATAGCAAACTAGAGAGGCTTTCTTTGGGCATTGTCTAAAGATAGCAGGGATTTGAGGTAGAGGGCTGACTGTCAATAAAATTGATAAAGATGGGTCTATACTGTATGTGGTTGGAATTTTTGTGTTTCTTAGGGAAATATCTGATCAATGATGGCCTTTTGATATAGTCATGGGAATAAGTGGCCCCAGGCCCAGAGTGACTGTAAGTGTTTTGTAAGTGATCCAGTTTTCTGCAGAATGGCCAAGAAATGTTGATTTCTAAGTGACAGTATAGGGACTAACCGGAACACTTGCCAAAGCCAATTTGAAATTAGGATTGATGATTTGAACCCTTCTTTGTTCGTTGGTCCTTGCTATGGTTGAGACCTAGCATGTCCTCCAATGGCCAGTTGATGGGCTTTGGGGAAGCAACTGGATCATAAGGACCTTGACCTCATCAATGGGTCCCACTTATGAGTTCATAGATAACTGGGCCATTAGGATCCAGCCAACAATGCACCGAGTTCTGTAACACAATGGGACAAAATAAAATTTCCTTCCTTTAAATTGTTTTTCTGAGTTATTTTATCATAGCATCCTTTAGATGCTCTTATGGAATTATATGATTTCCCCATCAAAGTAATTGTCAAATAAATTATTGCCAATGTTTGTAGTTTCTTCCCTCTCCAAGTCATATTACTTAGAGGACATGAATTTTCTCATCTACTGATGTATTTCCTGAAGTTGGTGTAGTAAATGAATTACTTATACACACACATACGCTTACACATATACACTTTTGAAAACTGAAATGTATGGGTGGGCTGGAATATCCTGCAGGCAGTTTACCTCCTGTCTGCAGATTTGTTATGTGCCTGTGCTAAAGGGAAATTGTCCACATAATGGCAGAATTTTTTTTGCCCTCTGGGTAAGGAAGGGATGAGTGGAGTAGAAGGGTGAAATCTCTCCTCAGTAGCATATATTGATCAAGGTCCCAGACCAGAGATAGTTTGAAGTGGTGCAGAGAGTAGATGCAGCAAGATAAAAAGGTAATGAGATTGTTGGGTGCCAGGAACAAGGGTAGTGCTCTTTACAGAAGCTATTCTAGGTGGGGGGAGACAGTAAGGAAAGAGTTTGGCAATCCTCAAGTCTAAAGAAAATGCCTAAGAGCAAACTAGAATCTTAAAACCAAGTAATAAACCAAGTAGTATTTTATAATGACTTTTTTGTTTGACTAAGAGCATCTTTTACCCTGGCACATCTTCCACTCTGTTTAGAGTATAACATATGCCAAAGGTTGACTTGCAAGTGCAGCTAGAGGTGAGGGGGGTTTAGAGGAGTGGAGGGAAGCTACTGGATAAAACAGAATTAGGTTCCAGAAAATGCTGCTTTATGTCTATTTTTAACAGACCAAAGGGAAGAGAACTGGTACAATTGTATAGGTACTGCGTTATAATTTGGCATATGTACATGGTATGCAATGATCAAATCAGGATAGTTAACGTGTTCACCATTTAAATATTAAAACTATTTTTAGCTAAGATACAGAATCAACACAGATGCCATTGCTATAGCTTGTCTTAAATTTCCCCCAAGAGTCCATATGTTAGCAACTTGGTTACCAGTCTGTGGCACTATTGTGAAAGCGTAAAACATTGAGGAAGTGGGGCCTACTAGAAAGAAGTTAACTAATTGGAGATTGCATTGATGAGGATATTTGGCCCCTGGCCCCTTGCCTTTCTGTTTGCTTCCTGACTGCAATGAAGTTACTAAAGCACATCTATTGAAGAGATGAATTCTGAGTTTCTCAAATTAATGGAATTATTACTATTTGGGCAACTGATAAACTTTTTGAAATTAAGATGAAGTTAGTTCTCTATTTCAGACCCTATATCAGAATAAATTTTATATGAGTAGAGTTAAAAGTTAAAAAAAACTACTGAAAAATAGAATAAAATAATGGTGATATATTTTTGGTCTTAGGGTAGGAAATTACTTTTCGAACATAAAGGAAAAATAAGTAAATAATGAGAAAGGGCACATGGCAAACTGGAATGAATGTCTGAAACACTTCCTGGAAGACAGAATTTTATATTCTTAGTCTAAAACCAGGACTAAGAAATCAATCCAAGGAAGACAAATATCCTAACAGAAAAATAGGTTAATTACATGAGCAAATAATTCATAGGAAGGAACTAACCATGAAATCTAGAAAGTTATATTCAACCCTCATAGTTATTGAAGTAAAACACATAGGGAAATGTTACTAGTTCAAAATTTTTCAAATTTGGGTGGTTTGAAAAATAGCAATATGCAGTTTAGGCAAGAGTGCAATTATGGTTATTCAGCCAGGAAAATTTGTAATACTCTATGTCATGGGAGCCTTAAAATCCTTGCACCGTTTGACTGGGCAATTTATTCCATATGAATATATTCTGAGAATATTTATAGGCATCTACTGAAGAATTTATTCACAGGAATTTTCATTGAGGCATTTTTAATAATGTTAAATTATTCAAAAGAAACTAAACATCTTATTAAAATTGGATAAATCATTGAAAAATGGTTAAAATTACAATAATTAAATGTGAAAGATATATTAAGTAGAAAATATATGTTATAAAATGGTATTTATAGAATGCTCAACTATAAAAAATAATTGTTCATTATTTTATAGAAAATAGACAAAGATGCTTTGGTAGATATCTTTGATCTTTGTAGAAGATTTATTTTAGAGATTGCAAATAATTTTTGTTTTTCTATGTCCTCCAAATTTAGTAAAATATTATAAATATTATATACATAGGAAAAGAGGAAATTATAGATATCTAAAATAGTCATGTGTCTTTCAGATCTTTGAATTTAAAATCTTTGAGTTTAAAACAATGTTAGAAGAGATAATAAAATTATTTTTTTTCTTTTTATTGAAGTTATTGGTACACTCTAGGTATACAGTACAATTTCATTCATCATTGGGATTCTATACCTTTACATAATAGGTCTTGATTCTCATTTTTCCCCTTGTCCCTGCCCTCCCTTCACCCCCTCCTCCCCTCCCCATTTGCAAACACTTTATTTCCATTTTTTCAGTTTCTCATATTTTTTCCCCTCCCTTATT
>NW_022900948.1:19936076-19949818 GCF_012274545.1 Fukomys damarensis
TACTTCCTGTGCTTTGAGTTCAGGGTGTTCTGGTGGTTCACTATCAGCCTTTTCATCCTCATTTGCCCTACTGTTTGCCATTGGTGAACTGGAAGTCTGTCCTTGTTTCTTGCTTAAGTGTTTTCTCATTTTAATTTTTGTTGTCGGACTGTCCTTGGTTTAATCTCTGGATTATCACCCAAATCTTCCTGATATGGTTGCACCCTAGCTTCTGTGTCTCTAATGACCCACAGACATTCTCATCTTCATAATATCAGAGAAAACAGCTCATCAAATCAACAGCAATGCCTTACCCCAACTGATACAATCAGCAACACATTAAGACCAAGCACAACTTGGACACTGACCACCTGTGGTAGTCACTAGCCTATCACCCTTAAATCATTTGAATTAAATTGAAATCAAGAAGCAGTCCAGAACTTGTCTACCATGAACAAACTTTTCAATATAGTATATTTACCATTTAATGGCTCAGACAGAACGAGGATGCAAGACCCCTGATCTCAGTTAGCTGATTGCTGAACCCCATGATGCTGAATGACCTTGGGCTGCAAGGCCCAGATTGAGTTCCCCATCCTTCTGAATGGTTGAACTCCGCAACATTCTATTACAGGTTTCCCCGCCCTTTCTTTAAAGATGTTCAAAGTTGGGAACTCAGAAAAATACCCTTGATGACCACCTCTGTCTTTGCAGAGTGGGTCCAAAGACTGGCACAGTCAGGAGGTCTGAGAGTGCATGGGGGGTGGGATTATGGGGGTTCAGGGGCGCCCGTCCAGCCACCTTCCCGGCGCTTGAGCGATGGCTGCTGGGTCTGGAGCAGGCGTGGTTCTCCAATAAAATTATTTATGAAGATTTTAATGAAGGATATTTGTTTGTTTGTTTGTTTATTTATTTTTCATACCTGGGATTGAACTTGGGTCCTTGCTCTTGCAAGGCAGGCCCAATATTTGTTTATTTATTAATGACCTCACCCCCAAAATGATAGCTACTCTAAGTAGGTGAATTTGACCAGAGAATCACATTTGATGAAGGACTACGAGAATGTTACTGACCACAATTACTAATAGCTTTCAGTATGGGATTTTGTTTTGTTTTGTTTTTTGTTCTGCGGATCGAACTCAGGTCCTTGTGCTTGTGAGGCAGGTAGTGAAACTACTGAGCTAAACCCCCGGCCCACTGTTTTGTTTTTGTTTTAAGTGCTTTATGATATTCTTCAAGTTATCATCTAAGCATTCCAGATTGGAGACATTATATAATCTTCTAAGTTACCTTGTATCATTTTATTGATTTTCTTCATTTCATGTCTGGGAACATAGAAACCTTACATTATATCCTCACTGAAACAAAGTCAGATGCAATGGCAGACTTTGCTTCTTTCGCTCCTTTACAGTATGCTGTGTGTATCTAGCTGATGATGATTCTATTTACCTGTATAATATTTCTTACCATTTCTCCACGGTTAGGATTACTGGCTCTATAGTCTATAAGAATACTGAAAGGTATAACATGATAATCCACTTATTCAATATATTTTCCTAAGATATTATAATCTATGGAGAAAAAGCCATTTTTTAGTGGGGGAGCATTAGATATTTAATATAATAATTGCACATATTTCCCAGTCTGTAGCTATAATTCATGAACAACAATGTTTTAAGTGCAGTCTTCATCAATTCTTTAACTCCTTATCTTTCTAAATTAGAAAGTTAAGTGGTTACCTTTATTTAATACAACCTTTGAAAAATTCTCACTGCAACTATATATGATCTAAAGTGGTTTTCTGCCTTAGCAATAGGGATGTCATAGGATTTTACAGCTGTGATAAGTTTTGAGTAAATGAAATTGATTTTCAGGTTAAGTAGTGGAAAAATGTTTTGCTTAAGGTGCAAAAAGTATTAGTTCCATGATCCTTCTTATTTTATATTATTTAAGACTGTGTTAAATTTTAGAAATACTTGCCATGTAACAAATTATTCATGCATATAAATATTTTTATTACATTATTCATTGATTGTCAAATACATATGCCTCTGAAGTGTAAATATGATAAACATCTTCTAGTAAATATGCCAAATTAAATATAAATAAAACAAACAAATGAAATTCTGATGAAAGCAAAGTTTGTTGATCACTCATGTTTATAACACTGGAACGTCCAATAGGGATTCTGGCTGCAGTATGCAAGAGTCATGTAAGACATAACCGAGAAATTGAGTCACAGTATTTCACGATATAGTCTTCAGCCTTACAAGGCCAGGAATTTGATTTTATCAGAACTCCAAGATAATTAGATGCTAGAAAGTTGCTTCATTTCAATAAAAAAGAGAGATGTATAAACTAAACTATCAATTTACCCACTTGTAATGAGAAATATAGTTGTAGTCAGGACAGAATTACTCTTATCATCAGATCAGCATATTCTTTCCCCCTAGGCAATACACAAAGTTATACTATTTAATTAGATGATTCATCTAATGGAAATAGATTTGATTTTAATTTTAGGAAATGCCTTTCCTAAATTAAGATAAGACTAACAAGACTACAAAGATAGTCTTACCACAAGACAGATACCTATTGAATCTATTAACTTAACAATGTTCACCCTTGGACTATGTACTGGTTATATAAATAATGGTTCCTCTTTCTGTGTGCTATTATGTTGTATTTTCATAACTTTATATCATATTTTTAAACTTTTAACAATGTTTTAAATGCTAATCTCATGATTGGAACTCTAGTACTAGATACATTTAAGTGATTTCCTCAGTGGTTACAATTGCACAAGTTGTTGCCTGAATAAATGATTTTAAATTTAGACTTTTAAGACATTTCATTATGTATTTTGTATAATCTTTCTACAAAACCATAAATTATGTGTTTTAGGTCAAACTAGTCTATAGCTGGAACAAGATTCCCCAATATGTTAGCACATAAATTTAAAAAATGTACCTATAGTCACAGGGGGAGTTTTCCATTCTTATTTGCCTTAAACATCCTTGCAACTATTTCTGGAACTCTCTAGAGGTGTCGCACTCCATGGGACTCTGATAATTCTACAGGAGATGTTGCTTTCTGGAATGCAGCTCACTGGGGAAACTGTGGCTGTCCCTGTTACCCCCGGGACTGGGTCTTGCATTCAGGTAGCAGTCTCCTGCTTTCGACATGCGTTGTCCTTTACTCTAGGCAGGGGTGTGCTCCAGTACTGCCAAAGATGTGGCTAATGAGCCATGTTACAGCCATGTTACTGCAGTAGGCTTGGTGGACATAGCAATAACAGAATTTAAATATATCATCATAAGGGTCATTTCCAAATAAGAATTTTTTTCATTGAGTTTAGTGGTACTTTTTGAATATTCAGTACAGTTGCATTCATCATTGGGATCGTGTACCTTTACATGACAAATCTTGGTTCTCATTTTTTTCCCATAACCCTGGCCTCCCTTCAACTGCTCCACCCTCTGCTATTTACAATGACTTTGTTTCCATTTTTTCCTTTTCTCACATTTTTTCTTTCCCTTATTACCTTTCCCCTATCCTTCCCACTTTCCCTATGCCTTTAGCCCTTTTCTTCCTATTTCACATTGTCAATTGTACCATTTGGATCTTATTTCCACTTTTAGTTTTTCACATCAGAGAAACTATTTGGGACTTATACACGTGTTTCTTATTTATTTCACTTAAGAGTATGGCCTCAATATGCATCCATTTTCCTATGAATCATTCTAGTTTCTCACTCTTTATGGCTGAGTAGTACTCCGTTTTATAGAAAAAGCACTTCTTTATCCAGTCTCCAACTGATGGGTGATTGGGCTGTTTTAAAGTTTTAGCTATTACAAACTCTGCTGCTATAAACATGGGTGTGCATATATCACTGTGGTATGATTCTTTTAATTATTTTGGAAAGATAGCCAGAAGAGGGATGGCTGGGTCAAATGGAACCTCTAGTCCCAGCTCTTTCAGGTATCTCCGTATTGATTTCCCAAGTGGCTGCACCAATCTGCACTCCCACCAACAATGGAGAAGGGTTCCTTTCTCCCCACAACAGCACCAACATTTATTATTGGTTGATTTCTTGATAGCAGCAATCCTTTGTGAGGTGAGGTGGAATCTCGGTGTTGTTTTCAAATGCATTTCTCGAATGACCAGTGATGTTGAACATTTTTTCATATATTTATGTGCTACTTTTACTGAGAAATGTCTGTTTAGTTCAGGTGCCCATTTTTGAATTGGGTCTTTATATTTGGGGAGGCCTTATTTTTTTTTCTTTATATATTCTAGATAGTTGACCTTTGTCTGAGGAGCAGCTGATAGAAATTTTTTCCCACATTGTAGGTTGTCTCTTGGCTCTGATGGTGGTTTCTTTTGCAGTGAAGAAGTTTTTTTTTTTTTTTTTTTTAAGACAGGATCTCACTATGTAGTTGAGACTGACCTGGAACTCACTATGGAGCCCAGGCTTGTCTTGAACTGACAGTGACAGTGATCCTCCTTCCTCAGTCTCCTGAGTGCTGGACTTTCAGGCATGTGCCGCCATGCCTGGCCAGAAGATTTTTAATAAGGTGAGATTCCAGCTGTTGATTCTATCTGCTAGTTCATGTGCTACTAAGGATTTGTTCATTAAGTCTTTTCCTATGCCAATGTCTCAGGAGTTCTGCCTAACTTATCTTCCAGCAAGTTTAGTGTTTCTTTTTTAATATTTAGATATTTAATACACTTGGATTTTATTTTAGTGAGTGGTGAAAGATAAGGTTCTAGTTTTAATCTTTGGCATGTTGAAATCCAATTTTTCCAACACATTTTATTAAAGAGGCTATCTTTCCTCCAGTGAGGATGGTTGGCTCCTTTGTCAAAGATGAGGTAGTTGAGTACATCTGGAGTTGTTTCTGTATCTTCCAATCTATTCCACTGATCCTCAGGTCTTTTTTCTTTGCCAATATCATGCTGCTTTTATCCTAGTGGCTTTGAAGTATAGTTTCAAATTGGGGATTGTGGTACCCACTGTCATGTCTCTGTTGCCTAGAATGGTTTTAGCTATTCTAGGTCTCTTCTGATTCCAAATGAATATTTGGATTATTTTATTTAGTTCTGTGAAATATACTATTGCAATTTCAATCGGGATTGCATTGACTCTGTATAGCAGTTTTGGTAGTATGGCCATTTTCACTATGTTGATTCTTTCTACCTACCCAGGATCAGGGGATACATTTCCATTTTCTTATATCCACTTCAATGTTTTTTTTCAGAGTGCTGTAGTTTTCATTGTAGTGGTCTTTTGCTTCCTTCATTAGAATGATTCCTAGATACTTCATTTTTTTGGATGCTATTGTGAAAGAAATCATTTCCCTAATTTCTTGCTCAGTGAATATGTTATTTGTGTACAAGAAGGCTATTGATTTTGAGTGTTGACCTTGTATCTGGATAGTCTGTTGAAAGTGTCAATTAAGTCTAGAAGTCTTTTGGCAGAGTTTTTTGGGTCTTCTATGTAGAGTATCATATCATAGCAAATAATAATAATTTAACTTCTTCCTTTCCTATCTTTATAGCTTTGATTTCTTTCTAATGTATAACTGCTGTGGCTAATGTTTCCAAAACTATTCTGAACAGGAGTAGTGATAGTGGACATCCTTGTCTAGTTCCTGATATTAGCCTGAAGGTTTTCGGTTCTGAGCCATTTAATATGATTTTGGTTGTTGGTTTTTCATAAATACCCTTTATCAAGTTGAGATAAAGATCATCTATTCTAATTTTTTGCAGGATTTTTATTATGAGTGGGTGTTGAATTTTGTGAAATGCTTTTTTTGCATCTATTGAGATGATCATATGTGTCCTTGATTCTGTTGATACAATGAATCACATTTATTAATTTACATAGGTTGAACCATCCTTGCATCCCTGTAATAAATCTGAGTTGGTCAGGGTATATGGTCTTCTTGATGACCTTCTATATTCCATTTGCCAGTATCTTATTGAGGATTTTTGCCCCCGTGTTCATTAAGATATTGGCCATTGGTTCATTTTTTGGTTGGGTTTTTCCCTGGTTTTGGAATCAAAGGAACCCTTGCTTCCAGGAATGAATTTGGAAGAATGGCTTCCCTTTCAATTTCATTGAAAAGTTTAAAGAGTACTGGCAGTAGTTATTTTCTAAGTGTCTTGTAGAATTCAGCAGTGAATCCATCAGGGCCTGGGCTTTTCTTCATTGGTAAACTTTTAATTGTGTTTTTAATTTCAGTGATTACAATTGAGGTGTTTAGAATTTTTTTATCTTCTTCATTCTACTTTGGTAATTAATAAGTATCAAGAAATCAGTCCATTTCATCTGTGTTTTCCATTTTATTAGAATACAGGCTCTTGAAGTAGGTATTGATAATTGTCTGGATTTCTTCTGGATTTGTTGGACTTCCCTTTTTTGTCACTGATTGCATGGATCTGAGCTTTCTCTTTCCTTTTCTTTTTTTGGGGGGTGCAGGGATTGAACTTGGTTCCTTGAGTTTGCGAAGCAGGCAGTGGAACCACTGAGCTAAATCCCCAGCCTGCTTTCCTTTTTTTTTGACAAGGTTGGCTAAGGGGTTTATCAATTTCATTTATTCTTTAAAAAAAACCAACTTTTCAATTCATCGATTTTTTTTTGTATCATTCTCTTAGTTTCCATTACATTGATTTCTGATCTGATGTTTACAATTTCCTCCCTTGTATGAGCTCTGGGGTTTTCTTGCTTATCTTTTTCTAGAAGCCTAGGATTCATCATTAGGTTGTTTATTTGAGCTCACTCTGTTTTCCTAGTATGGGCATTCACTGATATGAATTTTCCAGATAGAACTGCTTTCTTTGTGTCCCATAGATTCCTGTATGTTGTACTGGCATTATCATTTATTTGTAAAAAGTGACTAATTTCCTCTGCTACCTAATGATTGTTCAGGAGAATGTTGTTCAATTTCCATGTGTTTGTGAAGTTCTTATGGTTTCTTATCTATTGATCTCCAGTTTAATTGCACTATGGTCTGATAATATACATGGGATAACTTCACTTCCTTTGCATTTATTTAAGCATATTCTATGAGCTAGTATTTGTTCTATTTTGGAGAATGACTCATGTGCAATGGAAAAGACTGTATATTCTGATTTTGTGGGGTGGAACACTCTGTAGACATTTATTAAGTCCATTTGTTCAAAAGCTTGGTTTGATTGTTGTACTTCATGGTTGATTTTTTGTCTAGATTATCTGTCTCTTTGTGATAGTGGCGTGTTTATGTCCCCCACTACACTTATATTAGTGCTTATTTCACTTTTCATGTCCCTTAATATTAGTTTTATATAGTTGGGGCCATTAATATTTTATATATATATATTTTTATGATTGTCATCTCTTCCTCTTGGATTGTTCCCTTTATAAGGATGGAGTGGCCTTCTTTGTCTTTCTTAATCAATTTTGGTTTGAAATTTGCTTTGTCTGCAAATAAGATAACTACACCTGCTTTTTTTCTGAGCTCCTGTCACATGGAGAACTGTTTTCCATCCTTTCACTTTCAGTCTGAGTTTCTTTTTGAACTAGGTGTATTTCTTTTATGCAACATATTGTTGGATTTTGCTTCTTAATCCGTTCTGCCAGTGTATTTCTTTTGATTGGTGAATTGAGGCCATTAACATTGATGTAAGTTATAGCTGATATGTACTGACTTATCATTGTCATGTTATCGTCCTGCTGTTGACTCTTTTTAGTTTTTCCCCCTCTCCCTTTAGTTTCTTACCTTGCCTAATTGATTTGCTTTGTTGGGCTTCATGGTGTTGTGACCTTCATTGTCTTTTTTAAGGATATTGTTTAGAATTGTTTGGAGTGCTGGTTTTATATTCATGAAATTTCTCAGGTGTTCTTTGTCATGGAAGTATCTTATTTCCCCATCCATTTTGAAAGAGAGTTTTGCAGGATACATCAGTATAGGTTGGAGGTTGTTTTTTTCTTAGGGATTTAAATACCTCACTCCAGGCTTTCCTTAACCTGAGGGTTTGGTTGAAAAGTTTGCTGTGATTCTGATGGGCTTTCCTTTGCAAGTGAATTTTTTCTTTTTTCTAACTGCTTTCAGTAATTTGTTCTGATGTTGGGTTTCTGGGATCTTGACTATTACATGTCCAGGTGTAGATTTTTTTGATCATGGCTAATTGGAGTCCTATATGCCTCACTTATCTGTATGTCAAATTCTTCCCCTTTGTTTGGGAAGTTTTCTATCATTAATTCTGTGAACAGTTTTTTTTTTAAGTCATTTGTACTTTCTTCTGATACTTCATGGATTCCTAACAGTCTTATGTTATTCTTCTTTGCATCATCTAGGAGTTGTTGGATCTACTTTACATGATCCCTTATTATTATTTTTTTTGTGGAAAAGATATTTAATTGCAAAATAGAAAAGTAAGCCAGAGTACAGGTTTAAGGGTAACTGCTTCTTTACACAGTATAGGTAATCCAGAGGGGTTTTTGGGTTAAACATTTTCATAAAGCAATAAAACATTAAAAAATAAAGGAAGAAAAAAGGGCTTGATGTTCTACAAAAAAGAATGAACAGTCTACCAGAATTTAGTAAATGGTAAAGTTTAACAATATTGTGATGACAGCAAGTCATAGATAGGTGCTGTGCTTTTACAGGGAGAGGAAGAGGTCCGCTAGACATCTCCAGAGCATCCCTGTTGGACAAAAGTCTTCATTATATGTACAAAAGCAATTACTTCTGTAAGAATAATTTCCAGTGAAATATTGCAGAAACTCATATGCCCTGAGTTTTCCAAAAGCATCATCCTCAAATCTGGTGCCTTAAAGTGATTTCATGTGGAATTCATGATGGAAGGCACAGAATACAATTTCATATCCCCACAATGAAATTTTCCAAAAAGCATAGATTTCACAAACTTTGTAAATTCAAGTTCTCTAGTAAGCTGCTTCTTCCAAGAACACTGTCGTTCCAATAAAACCAGCTGCCAGCTTGCTTAGTTCCAATGATCTACAAGATAAAAGGGTTTTCCCTGCCAACTTTATATATCTTTGTGGGAAAAATATGTATGCAAGTGATGCATTTTGAAATTAGCAAACATTCAGAATATGTACAACAGAAGGCTTAAAATATTTGCTTCATATACATGTAAATCTACTTGGGTATAGCTGAAATTGAACAAATATAAAAGTTTTGCTTTCTAAAAAGTTTTCAAGAGAATCTGAGACAACTTAAAGTAATACAAAGATTTCCTGGGAGAAATCTTCTCTCCATAAAGAAGTTTCGACCTACAAGAGTAATTCCATCATCAGTCCACCATAATTATCACACAACATTTGTTCTAACCAACAACAATCACCCTTATGACTGTTCTGTTTCTGAGAAGCTGATGTTTATACTAAAATCAAAAAGGATTTGCAATAGCAGTGGCTTATTGTGGTTTTGGATCTCATTAACAATCTTTATCCACTCATTTGGAACTGTAAAAAAACAATTTACAGAATTCAGCTTTAAACACATTTCACAACTTCTAAAGTTTTATGTTACAAGAATTCCAAGCTCATAGCTTCAGTCCAGTTGTCAGTGGGCAGCCTTCTCTCCTGCATTCCCACAGCTGCACCCATTGCATACAGTTTGAGACTGTGTTCTGTCTCAACCGAGGAGGAAATCAAATGCACGCCTGTTTTATCAGACAGCTTCTTTGTTAGTCTGAAGATGAGCCTTAGCCTCTAGCTCTGTCTGTAGGCCTCTTCTTCCTGCTCTTTCTTAAGAAGCTGCTGCTGATATTTCTTTTCATCTCAGTTTCCTTCATCCAGCTGTTTCTGAAGAGCTTCTCTCTCCTATTTCTGCAGATTCCACCTGCTTTTAAATTATTTCAATACATTTTCTCTCAGCTGGTGGCTCTTCACTTATAACAGTTTCTTCAGCTGTGTCTGTCTCAGGCACTGTTAACACTTGCTGTCCCTCTGGTATGGTCACAATGATGGGCTGACCTATCCCACTTGTGGGAATAGAGTGCAAGTTTCTGAGCTGGATCCCATCTTTAAGTATGGTGATGATCTGTTGACTCCCTGAGCTGACTACTTGCTGAATGGTGACATCCATGGACTCTGCCGTAACCACTCCTCCATGGCCACTACTGGAGTTTCCAAAGAGTTGAACAATGGAGTAGAAGCTTCAGCTAAGGCAGCTAATATAGCTGATACTGACATAGAGGAGTTTCCATAGTGGACAGCAGACACACCCATTTCATATGTTCGGTTCACCACCCCCTCCGATGATGAACTGTGGGGTCATGGCATGTATGGTCACAGTGTCCGGGCTCTCTGGGTTAGGGTTCCTTTGGTTCTGCATAGCAATCTGTAGTATCTCTGCTAAATCTTCATTTCCACTGTCTATTGAATTATCAAATGA
This sequence comes from Fukomys damarensis, assembly GCF_012274545.1. Taxonomy (NCBI): domain Eukaryota; kingdom Metazoa; phylum Chordata; class Mammalia; order Rodentia; family Bathyergidae; genus Fukomys; species Fukomys damarensis. Next base: position 19,946,465 of record NW_022900948.1, read on the forward strand.
AGTTTTACAAAACTTTCTTTGTGTGTACATCAGCACCATGTTTGATTAAAAGCTCTACCACTTCTTGATGATTGTGCTCAGTGGTCAGTGTAGTACTGTCATCTTCAACATTTCCTTTGCATTGACATTGGTGCCATGCCTAAGCAGGATCTCTACATTGCTGGCGTGGCCCTCGGAGGCCGCCATGTGCAGCGGCATCCGGCCCATCTTGGTCCGGGCATCCCCACTCACACCAGCCCGGAGCAGCACCTCTGTGGTGTAGTGGCCATACTGCCCTGCCAAGTGGAGAGGTTCCCAGCCAGTCTGTAGTGAAAAGGGCTCCATTTGCCATCAAAATGCGAACTTCATCTCTTGACCAGTGCGTGCTGCTTCTAATAGCTTTTTTCTCAAATCCACCAGGGACATCTGCTCCTCATACAGTGAAGCCATTCACCTGTTGGCTGTTGCAAGTAGCAATGGTAAAGCATCAATATCCTGGAAAAGCTTCAGGAGTGGCAGCAGGGCGATGTGGGTGGGGGTGAAGATGCATGGCACCTTGGGCCTGCCAGGCTGATGTGGCCTCTATTCTGGGCTCACATGGGCATTGCAGGGTCACTTTTCCAAAAGTGCAGAGTGGAGCCTGAACTGGGTGTGTGCTGAGGACTCCCTTATTGTTTTCAAGAGATCTCTCTTTTCATGGTCACGGATTGCCATCACATCTTCTATATCTGAAATCCTGTCTTCACATTCATTCATCCTTCTGTGAATGCTTTCAATAGAGTTTTTAATCTCCTGGCTATCTGTTTGAATCTGTTTCATGGATTCCATTTCTTCCCTATGCTGGGCATTCATGGTTTTCATTTCTTTCCTATGCTGGGCATTCATGGCTTCTATCATGGTCATGAGCTCATCTATTTTTTTGTCTGTTTCTGTTCTAGAGTCTCTAATCATGTCTTTCATTGTGCTCACTATCTCCATAGTTATCTGGGAAATTATTTCTGTTTTGAATTTTTCTAGAGACTAATTAATCTGTTTTGTTACTTCCTGTGCTATGAGTTCAGGGTGTCCTCATGGTTGACTGTCAGAATTTTCCACCTTTTTTTTCCTTATAGTTTGCTGTTGGTGAACTGGAAGCCTGTATTTGTGCTTTGCTTAAGTGTTTCCTCATTTTTATATTTGTTTTTGGGCTGTCCTTGTTTTAATTTCTGGGTTACTACTTTGATCTTCCTGATATAGCTGCTTTTTAGGTTTTGAGTCTCTAGTGACTCACAGACAGTCTCATTTTCATAATATCAGAAACTACAATTCGTTAAATCAATCACAACCCTTTAGCCCAATTGATACAATCAGCAGCAACACAAGAGCATCAAGCACAGCTTAGAAATGGACTGTTTGTAGTAGTTATTAATCTATCACCTTTAACTATATGAATTAAATCAAAATTGAGGAGCAGCCCAAAATATGTTTATAGTGAATAAACTCTTCAATATAGCAACTTTACCCTTCAGGATGGGGACTTAGAAGGAGTTGGGAGGAGAGGAATAGATAGGTAGAAGGATAGGAGAAGGTTTTGAGTGAAGCCAGAAGACACAGGATGATCACACAAACTCTAGGAAACTGTTGAAGACAAGAGAGAAACACAGAGTGCAAGAAAAAAAGGCAAGAATAGAACAACTTAATAGTCATAGGAAAGCTATAAATGGTGCTTACTTTCCTTTGAAACTAATGACACTCGAGTGAAGGAAAAAGAGAGAAGAAAAGAAAAAGAAATAAGAAATACAAATTAGGGCAGGAACAGGAACAAAAAGTGATATGAAGAATAATTTGGGGGAGCAAGAGACTGAGCAGGATAAATAAGGAAGAAAAAGGAAGAATTGGAAAAAGGAAGAATGGGAAGAAATAAAATTTAAAAAATGAAAGTTAAAAATTAAAAATAGGAAAAGAAAGAAAAAAATTGAAGAGCCTCTTTCTGGGTATATCTTTGCTGTCACAACAGACAATGTGGACAGCAATGTGCAGAACTAAGTTAATTAGTCTGAGCAAGCCAACAGCAGACCCCTGAGATTCAGGCTGAATTCTGGCTGTGAAGCCCAAGTTGAGCTTCCTGACCTCCTGCTGGGTTGAACTCTGCAAGGTTCTACTGCAGGTTCCAGCTGCCTTTCCCCTGAAGAGAGTCCAAGTTCTGATAGAAAGTGGTGATCCCTCCAACTTACCAACTATGGAGGTCTGATGTGTCTTTATTGTGATTGTTCACTTCCATTCTATCTTCTGGAGCTCAGTAAAATGGCCTTTATGACCACCTGTGCCTCTGCAGTGTGGATTCAGTAGGCTGGAGGGCACAGAGGGGCTCCCTGAGCAGCTGGGAAGTCCTTACTGATCTACTCTGATGAAGGCCCGGGGCACTGGAGGAGGGGGAGCAACAAGCTTCCCAGAGTGGCTGGGTGGTCCTCATCGATCTGCTCTAATGAAGGCCTCCAAGTAAGAAATTTGTGGATAAAGTCAGACCCTGAAGAGATGGATCACCAGGGCCCAAGAAAATGGTTGAGAAGGGTTTTCCTTAGGACAGACGAGGATTTAGAGGTGGGTAGAGAAAAATAAAAACAAAAAAAGGTTTAGGTAAAATTGTAGGAAGCTGAAGCAGATCTGATGTTAGTTCATAAGATGCCTGTGGGTGAACTGGAAATACGCTCCCCTCTTTCCTGGTGGAAGCATTCTCTTTTTAGGTTATATGACTTGAAGAGAAAAATGAGAGCTGGATTTCTTGGTCTTTGCACCTTCTTGGCCAGGTGCATTTGTGCATCCATTGCACAACTGTTTAAATATTGGAAGACATTTAAAAAGAATATTAAAGAAAGATAAAAATCAAGGGAGACTGCATACTTTTAAGAATATAAGAAATTTTTGACATTTACTATAAAATAAGATATTTATTTAGTAGCAAGGAACTCTTCTGGGTTGCTGGCAAAAATAAGAAGGGAAGTAGGCCAACACACTACATGTAGGTGAGATTGGTGGTGCTGTCTAGTAAGTGTTATATTAATATAGTGATTCTTATTTGCAAGAGAATCATAGTAGACAATGCCACGTAACACTTTACACTCCATTTTGCTCTGTTTTCACAATTATAGCTTCATCCCCCCCACAACTTGAAGTATGCTGTTAACCACAGCTGAAGGCTGCTTCTATGCAAAGTCAGCAGTGCTTGGCTGCACAGCAGCAAGGTCCCTGTACAAAATTACCTTCTCAACATTTGGAGCTTGTGCAGGATTTAGATCATGATTAAAATATTTCCCCTGAGGGCCGGCGATTTAGCTCAGTGGCACTGCTCCTCCCTCTCTCAAGCTCAAAGTCCTGAGTTCAATCCCTGGTACAAAA
>NW_022900948.1:19949890-19950865 GCF_012274545.1 Fukomys damarensis
ATTATGTATATATATATTTCAAGGGAAATATATTTCCCTTGAAAATCATTTGTAAGGAAGATGCTGGATTATTTCTTTTTAGTTTTCAGTTCTCTATGTATTGAAGAAGGTGGAATTTAGTCCTTTTCAGAGACAGGATAGCAAAATATTGTAAACTTTTAACCCTTTTGTCACTTCTCTAAAAGTTGTGGTGTGTTTGTGCGTGTGTGTGTGTGTCTGTGTGCATACATACAAACAAGTTTGGGTTTACAGATGTTCCCTTGACATACAGTGGGGTTATGTTCCTATAACCCCATTGTAAGCTGTAATATTGTGGTTTGAAAGCATATTAAAAAAGAATTGAAGGGCTGGGGATTTAGCTCAGTGGTTCAGTGGCCTGCCTTGCAAATGCAAGGACCCGAGTTCAATTCCCGGTGCAAAAAAAAAAAATAGAATTAAGATGTGTTGTATTCATGTGAGAATATATACTGCTAACATATTAATACAAAATAAAAGATGAAAAATTACCTATATCCACACTAGCAAACACTATAGCTTCATGTAACCTATTTTAAATGTGCCCAGAACACTTAATGTAATTTACAGTTGAGTAGAATCCTCTAACACAAAGCTTATTTTATAACAAAGTATTGGATATTTCATGTAATTTCTTCAATATCTGTATCAAATAATGCTGGTAACACAGGACACTGGAGGGTACACAGTTGTTTACTCTCATAAGCTCATGGCTAATAGGGAGCTGCAGCTCACTGATGCTGCCCAGCAGGGCAAGACAATACACCACCACATACTGTTGGCATAGGAAAAGATAAAAGTTAATTGTATGCAATCCCTGGTACCCCCCCAAAAAAAATTCATTGTATGAACCCTACTGAATGCATATCTCTTTTGTACCTTTGAAAAGTTAAAAAATTGTGAAATTCAACTATAATGGGTATATGAATATACCTGTGGATATTTCCATGTATATGTACT
>NW_022900948.1:19950912-19956134 GCF_012274545.1 Fukomys damarensis
CTATCTATCTATCTATCTATCTATCTATCTATCTATCTATTATCTATTTGTTTATCTGCCAGATTTGCTGTATAAATCTCTAAAACTTAAAAAAAATACAAAGTTTCTTATCCCTTCCTCATAGGTGTTTGGTGCCTTAAAATTAGCATCATTGCATTGCAAATTCAGACTATGTTTTCATTTAACATGAAACCCAGAGTTGGCTTTCATCAGTATCTGGTAGAGCTGTGACTCCTGAAGAGTCCTTAAGCAGCCATGACAATAAAATAATTTTAACATAGATATTTGCAAACGATAGACTAGTAGACTTTGGCACAAAAACAAATATTTCGCCTTTCTAATAAACTTTTTTCTAGGCTCATTTAAAATCAATTTCTAAAATTACTATGGCCATTTTCAGGTTATCTGGGCTCCCCTTCATGCCCCCACTGCCAGCTTTTCTCTAGTGATTGGCCCTCATGAATGTAGGAGTGCATGTGTGGGCTCATCCACTCCACTGAGGGACTGGATATAACAAAGAGGAGGAAAGGAAAATGTGCTTTTTCTTGAGAAGCTGGGGCTTCCAGTTTGTCCTGCTGATAGGACTCGTGGGCTTTCAGACTCCAGGACTCAATTCCCTCATCTTCCAATCTTTCAGGCCTGCAACATTGCCCCTAAATATATCACCTGTATCCCTGCTACTTTAGCCAGCAGGTAGCACATTGTGGGATTATTTGTGCTTCATTATTATGTGGACTAATTCCTGTAATAAATCTTATATATCTTTATACATCCAATTGGTTCTGTTTCTCTGGATATAACTAACACAATTGATATCTCATTCTTTTAGATGTCGGCAACCATAGATGTACTTTTCATCTGTTTATTTAATTTTGTTTTTCCCTTTTTTCCTACTTTTGAAACTTGCTTTAGGTGCAATGACTTTTGTTTGGATAGAACAGTAGAAAGAAACCTGAACTCCTGGATTTGAAATCCTAGGAAACACCTTTTAACATTCATGAACTAATGTGCCATTTAGGTGCTGATCCCATTTTCTGTCTTCTCAACACATTTTAAATATATGACATAGTAATAGAGATGAGCTCTTAGTTGCTTTCTTAGTTCTCTTTCTTGTTACTGAGACAAAATATCCAACACCCAAAGTTAAAGGAGAAAAGGTTTATTTCAACTCAGTTTTTAGGGGTTTCAGTCCATAGTCAGCTGGCTCCAAGAGAGGGTAATATGGCAGAGGGGCATCGCAGAAGAGAAATAGTGCATGGTAAGCAGGCAGGAGACAGCAAAGTAACAAGCAACAGCCACCTTCTTTCTGTCCCTGAAAGCTTAGTGATTGACACCACCCACAGCCAGGGAGGCAACCCTTAATCCCAGCACCAGACTCTTACCCACACTCACACACTCTAATCCAGCCATCTTTGAAGAGCCTCACCTCTGACTGCATGAGGCTCTAGGGAGATATCTAGATACAAACTATGACGGTTGCTTATATCTGTAAGACTGAACTGCTTCAATTCTACAGCCCACATTGAAATGAAGTATTGAACATTTTTCTGACTCTTTATCCTACTATCAAATTTCATTCCACTAGGCTTGAAAGATCTATATCTTTCCTTAACAACTTATGAAAGTACAAATTTTGTTACACAACCTTAAGCAATAAAACAACCTTCAAGGTTATTTTAGTATGCCGTTATTAATAAGGGTAAATTGTCTTTATGAGAACTATGACTTTGCAAAAAACCACAATATTGATATAACAGTATTTGAAGTATAAAATGTGGTGCTTTTTTTTTTCTACTGCCCTTTTCTAGGTAATTAAAATGAATGGCAGAGACATCACTATTGTGAGTAAAACAGTAGACAATATTTCCTGGTATTACCTAACATAAAAATTGGCTTAGAGAATAAATTAATGCATGATGTAAAGGAAACAAAGTAATGACGAGGCTGATGGTATGAATTTCCAAAGTCCACAAAGAGAAAGGTCTTTGGATCCCAATCGTAGAATGCTGGCAATCTATGAGCCGACTGTTCACCGTGCTGAAGTGTAAACTGTGATGAGTATTTAAAATATTTTCCTAAGGCCTGTTGGTTACCTTTAGGAATACAGTATCCATTTCTTCTAACTTTGTCTTAAAACATTTCATGAAGCCAAACTGTTTGTAATCATCCTATCAAGATGTGGGCCTCTTTTTCAACCTCAGTGTTATTACCATGAGATATTCTGGTGGCAACAAATTGTAATCACTTAAATTATTTTATTATTATATATTTAAAATTCTTACTGGAAATCTTATTTACTGCAGATCTTTTTGAATTTCCATGTATGATCCTCGTTATTACAATTTATAGTCTTGAAGGACCACATCTTAATTCTATGATTTTTTTTGTCCTGTTATTTCACAGTCAGAGGTTCTTGGTGGTGCATTTCTTGTGGGCATCATTGGAGAAAGGAGTCTACTTTCAGCCTACACTTTTGACAAGATCTTTCTTAGTGGTTGTTGTGCTCTTTGTTTTCAGCAACTGACACTGATTGAGGGTGACTCTGAACTGAATTCTAGTGTATACCTCATCCTGTTGTTAAAATAACCCACTATGAATCTACCCTATCTAAAAATTTTGTACAAAAGTTTGACATACCTGTCACTATCAATCAATGTTCCCATATCTGTAACAATTCAGCCAATGTCATTCTAAGCCAGAGGAAATAGCGTTTTTCACAGATATTGCAGTATGTTTCTCAGAGTACAAATTATTTATGGGTGATGTGAAGCATTCTTCATCTGTATAGCCACTTAATTGTTTTAATGGTGAAGTTAGCCTTGGCTATGAATTGGATTCTTCTTCTTTTTTTGGAGGCTTATAATTAAAAAGACATGTTCACTTTTCCAAAGATAATGCAAATAAGAACTAAGATACTTTGACTTGGCTTTGTTTGTCCCCAAATGAAGAATTAAAACTCAGTATTAAAGAAGTAATTTATTTCTACTGAAATATGGAATTGATGATATGTGTTTTAATCCTGTAGTGTTTTCCCATTATCTTTCTCTACAGAGAATCTTATCAATAGGAGCTAGGCAAACGCATTACATATTTTCCTTTACTACTAAAAGAAAATAGCATGTTCAGGGTTTTCACTAAAAAATTATTACACTAATTCTTTTTTCCATTTTCCATTTAATGGAGATGACTCAGACACTGTAAAAGGGGGAAACATGACTTACATATAAACAAAAATATCTGACAAGACTTCACATTTCTTTAAATCTTTATCATGTATATGTCTGATAAAATTACTGAATAAAAGTGCTGTCAAGTATAGAGGGTAATATTAACTCAGCTACCTCTCAGAGCGCAGTAATGAAAATTTAGATTTGATATTTATAATGGAAAAGTGAGTACATCATTGAATCCAACATTTGTGATGCTTATTACACTGAACAAAAAAATTAGTCCACTGATAGCTCTTGGCAGCTCACCACAGTTGATTTTCAATTCTTTAAGTCAAAGCAAATAAATGTAAGAGAAATATTCATTTATATTAAATGGTGTGAAGATTTTAAAAAATAAAATATAAATGTATTCCTTTGTTCTTTTCTTATGTAAGCCTATCTCTTTTCTTTTGCTCAAAGGCCTTTTTTTTTTTTTAGGTTTTCTGAGACAGGGTCTCATTATGTAGTTGAGACTGACCTGGAACTCACTATGTAGCTCAGGCTGGTCTTGAAATCACAGTGATCCTCCTGCCTCAGCCTTCTGAGTGCTGGGATTACAGGTGTGTACCACCATGCCCGGCAATCCCAGGCCTTTCTTTCCTTTATTCTTCCTTTATTTTTCCACCCTTCTTTCCTTCCTTTCTTTTTTCTTTAGCACTGGAAATCAAACCCAGGGCCTCAGGCATATGAGACATGTGTTCTACCACTGAGTTATATCTCACCAACCCTTTTATATTTTAAATTCCTTTAGACAGAATCTCAGTATGTTTTTCAGGCTGGCCTTGTACTTGGGATCCTTGTTCTGTCTCTAGGCTTCTGAATACCTGGGATTACAGATGTGTGCTACTATGCTTGGCTCCAAGGTCAATTTTGATTTCTACTTTTAATTTTCATTTATCACAGAAAACTTTATCAAGGGAAAAGTGTTTTAAACATTTTTTTAATCAGAGAAGTGCTAGATCTTCCTCCTGCTTGTAAAAGGAGGAAGCAATTTAGCCAGAGGGATGAACAATGTCTACCTAAAATTTCAGTAGCAATTTGATAATTAAAGGCAATAGAGATAAGTATTTGCATTTATGTAGTTCACAAAAAGGATAAGTAAGCAGCTTAACATATCAATTTCAGTTTTTGGAGTGTTTGAGATTTCATAGTAATATGAAATGGTTTTATTTTTCCAGAAGCAGTAAATTCCGCTTCTTTTAATGTAAAGTAATAGGCCAGAAATGGCTAGAGGATAGAATATATTTATCGTCACGAGACCTGAATTTCTGGCTCATTCTCATGGCTGATTCACCTTGAAGAAAATAGACTGCTTGTGTCTTGATTTCCTCATCCATAAAATAAAGCAAATAGTAACCCAGACTTGTGGCAGATTAATTGCCTTAATGACCATAAGCAGTGGTGTCTCTGTGGTATCCCTTTTCTCCTAATCCTATAATTATGGGGTTGGTTATGTGATTCACTTTGAGCATTAGAATGGTAGCAAATTAGAGGCAATCTGAGATTTGAACACATACGCCTACATTTTCTCTTGTTCTTCCTCCCTTTAACACAAGAACATGTCCAGGTGAGGAGACAAGACATGAAGAGCAGAGTTGAGGCAGCTCACTATGTGCAGCCAAAGCCAAGAACATATAAAAAGTCCAGTTGAGGTAGCAGAAGCTGCCTAGGGACCTGCATGATCACAGAGACATGAATGGATCCTGCTGCACACAGCTGAACTGTGTAGCCAATGCTCCCATTTTGTAAGCAAAGATGAATAATTATGATTTCATCCCACTGAGATTTTTGGCTGGTTTGTTATGCAGCAGTGGCTAACTGATAAAATGTTTTACTCTTCCTGTGGGGGCTAAGATAAAATGTGGTAGTATGTTTTGAAAACTGTGGAATAATGTACATATGAATTTAAAAATGCTCAAGATCAATGGATTACTGATGATGAGGATATGGAATAGGCACATGATGCAGATTTTAGTTATTTATAGCAGCCAGGTGCTCAAATTTGTTTAGTTT
>NW_022900948.1:19956161-19988238 GCF_012274545.1 Fukomys damarensis
ATATATATATATATATATGAATGATTGCTAAATAAAAAAATAAAAGAAATAGTAGCAAAAGACCAGTGCTAAAACTAGGTATAAAGAACATGACCAGATTATGTTTATTTAAATCATTTAAGTTCAAAAATTTTCATTTGCAGAGAATCAAGACATTTTCTTTAGCAAATTCTTAGTAGCTTGACTTGACCAAAGCCAAAGCTGAGAAAAATTGAAAAAGAAAATTTATTCATTGATATTATTTGATATTAATTTGTGGAATACTTTTACATTGCTGAAATATGAAAAAATAGATCCTGCAGATATAAATTAAAAACTAATTTTGTATATCTGAGCAGACTGTGTCCTGATAGTAAATTTTTGAAGTAAGTTCTTTGAAGTATGAAACACATGTTCTCAGTAAAAGCAATGATATTTGCTTAGGATAACTTACAAACACTCTATTTAGCAAGAATAATTTAATAAATATTTTTTGAGGTGCTTACATGGGCTTTGTTCTGTTCTAAAGCACAGAGATGTACTAATAAACAAGACACTCATGTTTTCATGAAACTGACATTCCATGAGAGGGTGAGGGCACAAGAAGAGCAAGATACAAAAGGAAATATGTAGTATGATATCTGACAATAAGGGTCATGGAGGAAAACAAACCCGAGAAGAGGTGCTGAGTGTGGCCGTGGGGTTGCGGTTATAATTCAGTGGTTGAAAAACTGGGTGAGGAACTGTAAAGACAGCCATAAAAGAAAGCACACTTTGAAAGATATTTCTGGTCCTCTGACGTTTCATCTTCTCTATTTACCTTTTGCAAGGCTGTAACCTGCATTTTGGATTTCTTGAGATTAAAAAATAGAGCTGGGCTGGGAATGAGTGGAGAGGGCACAGAGTTATGCACAGGGTGCTGAGGGACGAGTGGTTGAAAGATGAGAGGGATTGTAAGGCTCTGCCAAGTGATTCTCCTTCGCGACAGGCTAAGTCATGGTAAAGGATAGGAAGTAGCACTTGGAATTTTGTGTCTTGTGCACAGACATCCTCCCCCCTTTCAGCACATATGTTAATCAATGGTGGGGAATATGTGTTAAGGAGAAGATAAAGGTTTTGTTTGTTTGTTTGTTTTAATTGAGTTTATTGATACATTTTAGGGATACAGGACAGTTACATTCATCATTGGGATCTTGTACCTTTACATGACGGGTCTTGGTTCTCATTTTTCCCCTGGTCCCTGCCCTCCCTTCACTCCCTCCTCCTCCCCCTTTTTACAAACACTTTATCCATTCTTTTTCTTTCATTTTCTCCTATTTTTTTCTTTTCCCTTATTAGCTTTCCCCTACCCTTTCCATTTTCCCTACACCTTTAGCCCTTTTCTTCCTATTTCACATTATCAATTATCTCATTAGGATCTTATGTACTATTATAGTTTTTCACACCAGAGAAACTATTCGGTATTTACATATGTGTGACTTATTTATTTCACTTAGGAGTATATCCTCACTATGCATCCATTTTCCTATGAATGAATTTAATTTTTCAGTCCTTATGGCTGAGTAGTATTCCATTTTATAGAGAAGCCACATCTTCTTTATCCAATTTCCAACTGTAGGGCAAATGGGCCATTTCCAAGTTTTAGCTATTAAAAACTGTGCCGCTATAAACATGGGTGCACATATATCTCTGTGATATGATTCTTTTAATTCTTTTGGAAAGATAGCCAGAAGAGGGATGGCTGGGTCAAATGAAACCTCTAGTCCCAGCTCTCTGAGGTATCTCCATATTGATTTCCACAGAGGTTGCACCAGTCTTCACTCCCACCAACAATGGAGAAGGGTTCCTTTCTCCCCACAACCCCACCAACATTTGTTATTGTTTGATTTCTTGTTTGTTTGTTTGTTTTGGTACTGGGGATTGAACTTGGGTCCTTGCACTTGCAAGGCAGGCCACCGAACCGCTGAGCTAAATCCCCGGCCCTTGTTTGATTTCTTGATAGCAGCCATTCTTTGGGGGTAAGGTGGAATCTCAGTGTTGTTTTCATCTGCATCTCTCTAATGACCAGTGATGTGGAACGTTTTTTCATATATTTGCTTGCTGCTTTTATTTCTTTGTCTGAGAAATGTCTGTTCATTTCAGACTTTTATTTTCGATTTTGTCAGTGAGATGGACTAAACCTCAAAGTGTCTTGAGGCTGGTATCTTACAGGAGGTGAAGAAACATTTATTGCTTATTAAACAACTCAAAGTGATAATATTCAAAACAGCAATTTTATTTTGCTCATGATTTTTGTAGGTCAAGAATTAGGCTCCTTTGAGACCAGAAGATCCATTTACAAGATACTGGTTCACATGACTGCAAGTTGGTATGGACTGTGGTCTGGGAACTCACCTGGACTTCAGCCCTGGCCTCACTTCCTCTCTCTGTGGGCCTCTCCTCAAGAAAGGTTGGTCTTTCTCAGTATGGTGCCTGGCTTCCAAGAGTAAACATTCCAAAAGCCATGTAATGGGAATAGTCTGTTCCATAAGACCTGGTTCCAGAAAAAAGTAATATCCCTTCTGTCATATTCTGTCCACTGAAGTAAACTGCAGAGGATACACAAAGTCAAAGGGAGAGAAAATCGATCTCCGTGCCTTCATGGTTAAATCGAAATGTTGGATGAAAACAGAAATGTAACGTGCCTGTGAAACTGTCAAGAATATTTGAATTTTAAGACTCCATTTGGTTTAGCGTATTTAGCACAGTGCCTTAGGTTGTCATTGTTAAATTTAATTTATTGAAGTGAACGATGATTTTATATTGCTCCGTCTTTGAGGGGATGTGTGAAAGACATTTCCTTAGACCTGAGAAAGAATAAACCATACAGAGTCTTTCTTCTGTCGATTGTTTTACTCTAAGTAGTCCATGTTTCTTCCCCATAGCCATTTTCCTTTCATTGCAGCATGGTTGGCTGACCAACTAGGCACTAGCCATACAAATCAGAGGGGGAGGAATTGCTTTCGCAGACTCAAAGTCAGGAAAAAAATGTTTCCTCCACTGTGAACCTCTAAGCAGCAGGTGCTAAACGCTACTGCTTGTGGAGATCACTGAAAAAATCTGAGAACCCATAAAGATAGGACAGTCTTAAGGCCTAGCTACAAGGGGAGAATTGTGAGGCAAGTTTTAAAAGTGAGTCCTGCAGTGCTGATTTTAACTCAGTATTGTGCTTAGGTAGGGGAGGAAATCGTTGTCACTGCTTCTTTGGTAAAGTGCTCAGAAGCATCTATGAGCCTTTTATCTGTATTGGTTAATGCTGTTCAGAGTAAGCGTTTCAGAGATTTGAGATTTCTGTTTGTTTGTTAAGAAAAACAGAGTTTTGTAAACATGTCTGAAAACAAGAATGTAACTGACTAGAGATGGGGTCTAGTATTTCCTGCAGAGAAGGGTAATTCATCCTTTATCCAGAAGGTCGGGAATAATTTTCAGAATGCAGTAGCTACCTAAATTTCTGGACAAGATCAGGAAAAGTTGCCCCTGGGAACTAAATAGATATTTCCACATTAAAATTTTTTTTTCTAACTGTATAAGAAATTGCAGGTGATGAAAAAGGAAGCTGAAAATTAAACACAAGTCAATTTAGAGGAAGAAACTGGTTCATCTTGAGATTGGCAAAAAGTATTAATTGTGAGGCTTGTGGTATAATTTTTAAGATGGTTTTATTTAGAAATCTTGAGAACTAAACCTTAAAAGAATATGAAACCTAAAGAGAGGTGGAGAATACCAAATAGTTTCTCTGGTGTGAATAAACTATAATAGTACGTAAGATCCTAATGATATAACTGACAATGTGAAATAGGAAGTAAAGGGCTAAAGGTGTAGGGGAAGTGGGAAGGGTGAGGGAAAGGTAATAAGGGAAAAGAAAAAAATATGAGAAAATGAAAAAATGGAAATAAAGTGTTTGTAAATGGGGAGGGGACGAGGGGGTGAAGGGAGGGCAGGGACAAGGGGAAAAAATGAGAACCAAGACCTGTCCTGTAAAGGTACAAGATCCCAATAATGAATGTAACTGTTCTGTATACCTAAAATGTAACAATAAACTCAATGAGAAAAAAAAAGATACATTAGGAAAGAAAATAGAATAAAAATAAATTAAAAAAAGAGGTGGAGGGGAAACACTGACACCTCATTTTAAATTTCTCTAATCTCCCTGTATTCCTTCCTCACCTATCCCTCAGCCTATTGACCATGATTTGGCTTTGTGGTGCTGGGTTTGGAATTCTGCATAGAACTGCACCCCTTTGCCAGCTGTGTCCTCTTAGCCACTGCTATTGTGGGAAACTATAGAGAAATCAGGAGGCCAAAGGAGGGAAAGGGGCTTGCTGCTTCTTTTTTTGTATCCTGATCTTGTTAGGACACCTTAGCAATGGCGTTTTTCTCTGAACACAGCTGTGGAGTTCAGCAGCAACAGGTGGTTTCACTTACCATTTCTTTGCTTTTCTTTTTCTTTTTTGGTACCTACTGGGGCTCGAACTCAGGACCTTGCACTTGCTAGGCAGGAGGCGAAACCACTGAGCTAAATCCCCTGCCCTTTCCATTTCTTTTTAACCTTCCTTATACTGGCCTCACTATACCTCTTAGATTCTCTGCAGTAGGCAGAGTGCCTCATTTATAAGGCTCAGCTTTGTACAGTCTCAAACCTCGAGGCACCAGGACCATATAGAAGCACCTTTTTGAGGAACACTGAGTCCTGGCTTTGAGGACTTTCTCTCGAAATAAGCTTCAAACTTCTTAGGACCTTGGCATTTCTATAGTCCCTCACTGCTTCCTTTTTGCTCCTTTCTTCCTTTTATTCCCTTCACTCTTTAGATTAAATTTCTGCTTATCCACAGAGATACGAAACCTAAACATTTCCTGTCTTTTCCATGCTGACATATAATGGTCCCTCTTCGGTGAGCTTTGCCTTCTGTAGCTTCAACTGGCAGTCAAGAGTGGTTTGAAAATATTGACGTTTATCTTCATCTCTAGCGACTGAGATAGCCACATTCACATAACTTTTACTACAGCGTATTGTTGTAATTATTCTACTTTATTATTCATCATTTTTGTTAATTTATTTGTGTCTATTATAAACTTTATCATAGGTATGTATTCATAGAAAAAGCATAGTATATATAGGTTTCTGTACTACCCATGGCTTTAGATGTCCATAGGGGTCTTCTGAGAGGGAACTACTGTGCGATAAAATGTTAATTCACAAGTCTTCATGTAGTACAGTCGTTAACGGATTTAGCATGGATTGTGCTAAGTGGTGATGATTTAGCTTATTCAGAACCTCTGATCCCTGTCAGATTTACAGGGATTGGGTATTTCTCCCATTAGTTTCTCTCTATTAATTATTAATTTCCCTCCCTTGCCTTGGGTGCCACTCCAAAGTATGCTGGCTTATGTTTATGATGCTGAGGTCTCCATTTTGCTCTTGATTCCTATTGACACGCTTCCTTTTATTTAAAATGAAGATGAAATGAAGCAGAATAGAGGTGAGCATGAATTTCCTGAATGATTAAGATGTGGTGCTACCAAGAAGACGAGAGACTCCAAGTCTAGAGCACATGTTCATGAAGCTCACCCCACAGGGTGTGTGCTGGGGAAACCTCACTATTGGAGGAACATTTCAGTTAAAGCTCAAGGGATGAACTGGAGTTAACAAGATAAAAAGAGAGAGGACATGGTTGCTAGAACTGGATAAGACATGCCCCAGTGTCTGGGTAAAGGGGGCAATCTATAAATTACTATACAAATCAAACGGGAAAAGCAAAATCAAATTTGCTTTTCTGACACATCTACTTTCCAAGCCCAGAAAACCTTGTTTGGAAGTGAATATAGAGAGATATTTTTAAGTAGGCATGAAGGTGTATAGAATTTGAATTGACTTCATCATTTCTGTTACCCCATTTTCTAATTAGTTGGAGTTGACACTTCTTATTTTCCCACTTAGCCTTTGAGTAGAGACATACTAAGTATTCCACTGTATTCAGCCACAAAACCTTACACAGTGGCACATGCTGGTATTTTAAAAGTTTCGTTAATTTTGTTTCATGTATATCTTCCTGATGTACCATATGACCAGGGCCAAGGAGCAAATAATAGCACAATATGGTGACTTCTGGAGCTGCGTGATATTTTCTGGTTATCTTCTGCATCGCCTTCAAGAATTCACTGGGCACCTGTTTAGTTTTCAAGCCTGTTCTAGTTGCTCTAGTTGTCCATTATCATTCAAATACACCTCACCTCTCCACCCCTCTTTAGATTACCAGTGTCAGTTTATTTATTTATTTATTTTTGTTACCACTTTCCCAGCACAGGTGATTCATGGTTTTTAAAATATAATAAAACAGGGGCCAGGGATTTAGCTCAGTGGCACCACACCTGTCTTGTAAGCACAAGGTGCTGAGTTCGATCTTCAGTACTAGAAAAAAAATTAAATTTAAAAAAAGGAAACATATTACTTTTTATCCTCACTAGAAACTGAACGCTTAAAAGAAGTATACATACTATAAAGTAGAATTCTGACCCATGAAAAGAGCATTTCTGTCTTTAATTCAACCATCTGTGATAAGTTTCCCACTGGATACAAAGTTTCTTGACAAGTATGGTAAATGTCTGCAAATGACACACACACATTTGTGGATAGGGATTCTAGGTTTTCCCCAGTGAATGTGAGGAGCTGTCCAGATGGTGCCCAGATAGCCATTCAGCAGAGTCCTTGAACGATAACGATTAAGAGCTAATTACATTTAATGTCTTGAAAGGAGTCCAGTCGCATTCGTTTGATCAGAAATCCATCCCTGGGTAGATCCAGAAGAGAGAGAGGAGTTCCAGCATCGCCATCTGGATGCTTTTTTGCCCTGCTCTTGCCACTGAAGAGGGCTTAGCCATGTGTACCACTCCTTTTGGAGTACAGATTCTGCTTCTGGAAGCTGTTTATAGACTAGGTCTTGCTGAATTAAAAAGAGAAAAAGATGTCCCTTTTCCCATCAAAGAAAGAGTCAAGTTGGATGAAAATTCTGTTTGGATGGAGAGGATAAAAGAGAAAGCTTGAAAACCCCACCCTAGACATTTGTGGTGGTTCTAAGAGTTAGGACACATAAAAAAGCATGCCAAAACAAAGTTGGAGCACAATGACTGTGACTGACAGATTCCAAGAACCATATGTTATTTCTTCCCATATTTTTTTTCAGAAACACAATTTCTCATATATAGCATATACCCAGAAAATGAGCAGTATAATATAATGTGATAAATTCATGGATTTTTGGTTGAAAATTCATGCTAAATCTCATTGAAATTGGCACAGAAGCATATATCTTCAAAGTATATCTATTTTCCTATTCAAGTGATAACACTGTCCATCTGACAAGTGTAGGTCTGCCAAGTTTATTTCCAAAGGAGACAACCAAACAACATGGAGAGATCTCCCATGTTGCAACCATAGCTGATGCCACTGTCGGTGGAATCTAGTATCTAAACAGTTGAGTCATTGCGAGAAACAAATTTTTAAGGAGTAAAATGTAATAAATATATTCCCATCTAAAAATGGCCTCTAAAACTAGTGGTAGGTGCCTGTACCTAAGAGGTTATATCTTTTGGTCAGATAACTGATCCACACTGGGTTGCTTTTCTGCAAATCTGAATCTTGGAGATGAAAGAAAGTCTGAGCTGAGACTCAATGGTAATACTTTAGAAGGAAGGTTCCTTTTGTAAATTTAATGTGTAGATAAGGTGTGGCTTTTTAAAAGCTATACTTCAGAGATTCTAATACATAGTGTTTTTAACTTTTTTGTAAGTATTCTATAATTTTAATTTGGATATTTTCCATCCCAAATAGTTATATCAGTTAATTCAGGATCGGTGAAGGTTTATCTTCCTAGCATATATTCATTAGGGCCCACTGAGGCCTGTGCACCATTAACTCGTGCACAAACTTTATGGAATGTTGCCAGCTACTGCAGCAAATCTTTAACTACTTTCACTCACATTTTACTGGCAGACTCAGGTCACATCATCATGAATCCTAGGGTATAGAGAAACATGAACTTACGTTCTGAAATGACAAGGACAAGAATTCTGGAAAACTCTGGAAGAATTCTGAAAGAATCCTGGAAATATTGATAAGCAACACAATGTAACGTCTGTCTCAGGCTTTTTGTTTCTTGGTTTAGTTATGATCACAGAATATTGCCACCATCTTCCCTCTTAGACCTTGCAATTCATTGAAGTTTTCTGAGTGCTTGACTACATGATCAATATTTTGTGACTGTTTTGGTGATATTGAAAGAAGGCATTATTACCTATATTCAGTTTATAGGACTTTCATTACCTCTGCTTTTTATTTATGACACTTGGTTTCTAAAGATATTTCTGTTTTACATTATCTGTTATACCTTTTGGTCTTCATTTACTCTTGCAGCTTCTACTTCTTATATGTCTAATACCTAGGTAATTTGCTTGTGAAAAGTAAAATTACCCACATGTCTAGTTATATTATGGCTTACATCTAGATGTCCCTGCAGGGGACCACAATGTTGATTATGTCCAAAGCAGGCTGTCAGCAGTGCCAGCTGTAAAGAGTTAACCCCATGATTGGCTCGTTTATAGAAGTGAGTCCAGCTGACGCCTACATGCCATGGTCAGAATAATTTACAGATAAATTCCATTCCCACAACTAAAGCCTTCTTAACTAGAAGAACAACGTTCTAATTAAAACCATTTATTTTGTCTATTTTGTTCCTAATTCAAGAATGTTTTGTCCTCTAGGAGCCTTGTTTCCATTTATTTCCGTAGAAATTGCATGGACTGTCCATCTTTGCACATAGTGCTATCCTTGCACATAGCTTGCCTTTAATCTAATTGATTACCAATAAAAATCAGTTGCTTGGACTGGACAACACCTTTGTTAGTTGTTCTGGTATTGGTTGTCTTGGTGCCCAGCTTTCTATCTCTCTTAATTCTGTCTTTTAGTTGTTTTGTTTTGTTTTCTCCCTTTAGGCCTGTTTCGTATGGTGGGCAGGAACTGGAGCCTACTGCAGAGGTTTCCAGTGATGTTTCAGGCATCCCCAGCATGTCTCACCAAAGCCACCTGTGCTCATAAGTGGGACTTTTAGGAGGTGGCTGGATCATGAGTGTGTGATAAGACTGAATTAGTCCACTGATTGGTTTAGCATAGTTCTGGGTGTGGATGGTCAATTTAATGAAGAGGAACATCCACCCTGAGTGTGAGTATTCTGGGTGTGATGGAATAAAATGGGGAAGAAGACGGAAGGCTCGCTGCTTCTTATTTGCCCAGCCACGAATGACTGTGTCTCTCTGCCATACCACCTGGCCTTGGAACAAGTAGACTAAAGACAGAAGCCTCTAAAGCTTTGAGCTAAAATAGACCTTTCCTCTTTTAATTTGTTGGTGTTAGTTATTTTGTCCCTAGAATAAGAAAGCAACTGAGAAAAGTTAAAATGTGGTTGGCCTTTCATTTAATACTACTTTCATTTAGTAATGTTTTGGGGCAATTGAAAGAAGAAAATATTTATCACAACAAGAAGTGGTGTTAAAATTGACTTTTTTAATCTCTTGTTTTGATATGATTTCCTTATTCTCTTAAAAATATATAACTATTGTCGTATAAAGGTACAAGATCCCAATGTAAATGTAACTGTACTGTATACATAAAAGGTACCAATAAACTCAATGAGAAATATATATATATATAACTATTGCAGTTTTATTTATCCAGTGATACATTTGCGGCCAATAATTTTTTCTGGGAGGTGCCACAAGCACTCAAAATGACAGTATCAAGCCAATTGTTTAGGTTGGAAAGGGCAGCCAGTCTCAAGACAGTCAACAAAGACTGATTAGCAAGAGACAACCTCTACCTTGTATGTCAGGTGCCAGGGTACCAGGACCAAAATTTTGTGTGGAATCCATGAAGTGTTAAATTCAAAGAATTTCAAAGAAGTTGAGTACCAAGGTATGACAATACTTTATCTCTCTATATTTTCAAAACAAAATATTTGAAATTACATATTTTTAAAACATGACTCAGTGGAATACAATAATGGCCAAGGAAGTATAACAATAATAGTGATATTGATATTTCTTAACAGAAAAGTGCTTTGTTGTATGTTAACTCCTTTGGGCCTTATCACAGTCTCATGATAATCATGGCAAGTGGCATTTGCTTGATTTTATACTTCTTTGGGGTTTAGAGATGTTGAATAATTTGCTGAAGGTAACAGTTTAGCTAGTTTTTAAAATCTTAGATTGTTATGATCCTGACCACGTCATGCTTCCACTTTATAATTGAAATGGACACCGAGAAGCCTTTACTGATCAGATTATTTTTATTTCTGCAATAGCAGAACAGAATTCAACTCACTGAATTAGGAAGAAACCAGAATTTATCTTTGTACACTGTGAGGTAAAGGGCAGGGATTATAAATAGGGGAGGGAATCGATTACTTCAATGTTTAAAGCACCTTGCAATTGTCGCGTTTCTGTTTTTTTTCTCTAGTCAGGTGTGTAGTGCGCTTTAATCATCTGCAGTTATTATACACACTTGTTATCTCTGGGCCACACTTTCCAAAAGGTTTAAAAGGGAGGAGGGAAAATAAATCACTGCCTGATGCTCAGTTTCTCTACTGTTTCTATTCATGAATGCCACGGCTTCAAATTCTCTAAACTGTTAGATTCTGCAGCTGCTTTCCTTTCAGGACTCTCTGGATCTATCCAGCCTTTCCTAATACTATGGATTGACCCATTTCTTCTTCTCTTAACCTCAGAGTGCTGTCTTAACTTTTAACTTGCAGGGCTTGTTGGATTCCTGACTCATTTCATTCTCCCACTTTACATTTATATTTGAATGCTCAAATCCAGTTGGAATTTAGATTCCTCAATTTGCCTCTTCCTGATGATCTCTGTTCCTGTCAACACTTTAATTAGGTCTTTCCACAGTTGTACTGATTCTTCATTATTCCCTTCTGGGATTATCTAAATTAGTTACCCAAGAATGAATATAAAATATGCAATAAAATCCAAAGTTATTGGAGCCCCAGGAGGTACCAGATTCTGGGGAACAATCTTATAATAAGATTTTTTTGCCTTTTAGGGAATTAAGTTTTCCATATTGAGTTCTTATCATGTTTGAATCTGCAAAATGCATCTATTTATCAAAATTAAGAGTGAGGCTTCAACACCTTTTCCATTTCCTACCCAATACTTGTAACAAGGGTGAGATCCCAGAGAAAGTGCGTAGGAGATGCAAAAGGCAAAACAATGTGTCAGCCCCACCAACTAGCACGAGCAGCTTTTCTTGAAACTCATTTTCCAAAATCTGGCTTTGTTTTTTATTTGGATATTTGCTAAAGTATTTTCACAGACCCTGTCTATTACATTTTATGGGAGCACTATTTGGAAATCTGAACTTTTAACAAATTCTCCAAATGGTTCTGATGCAATAGGGCAAAAGACTAGTTTTAGGAAATCACTGTTCTTGAGCAGTTTTAAGGTAGCAATTATGCAGATTATAACTGAGAGAAAGAAAAATTTTCTAAGACGCAATTGACAAATACTCTATATTTAGCCCAGTCTGACAATGGAGAAGTTGAAAGAAGATAAAGTATTCTCTGCTGTTGTTATTCATTCCTTATACAAGAAGTTGAGCAAATCTCCAAACTGTTAGAGTTTGTAACTTGAATGGAGAGGGTCAGCGAATCATCACGGTGAAGTCAAAACAATAGAAAGACTAGAAGAGACATATTTCCTTGACAATGTCTAGCTAACGGTTGTACTACCTTCCCACAAAGATGACTTCAAAAATTGTTAGACCAAAGGTGTTTTGGAGTTTATAATTATTGTATTTCCATTACATTTTTATAACATATTTTCTCATGTATAGATTTCATTGTTTCTAGTTAACTGTGCATTTCATTCTATCTTTTCAAGAACGTAGAGTCTCAAAGGAACATATTCTTTAGCTATTCCTATAGGTAGATAAACCATTAATGAGTGTATCCTGAGTGCCAATTATAGTCACATATCTGATATTCTCAGTGGGAAATTTTAAAAAGCGTCATATCTTAAGTTAAAATTAATAAGACTTGACTTATCGGGGTATGACTGGGTGTAACATTCAAAATATGCAGTAACTACTATGGTAATAGAAATTAATGTATAATGAAATTCACTTTAAATTATTTATCCTCCAAATTAAACATGGATATATAAATCATACAGCTACCTACATAATGACATAAATCACTCATATAATGCACTAATTTCAAGTCAGTTGCTGATTTGTTTATATTTGTGCACACTGGAGGGCCTACATTTGAACTAGTGATAGTGATATTGCTGCTGCTGATTCTGCTTCTGTGGCTTTTCTATCACATTGTTCTTGTAAGTCTTGGGTGACTACAAAGTAGCGGATAAAACCAGAAAATGCCTCTTGTCCTGTTTCTACCAGCAACATGGTCTAGGTCTGCCTTGGTAAGAATTAAACATTCAGTTTCGTACTTTTTGTTGCTGATACATAAAAGTTGGCTCAATTATACTTATATGGAATAATTCTATACTTTTCTATAGCTGGATCATGTTAGCATAAATGGTTTGAAAAGCAGTTCTAGGTATATCATCTATACCAGTTAGAATGTAGTTCATCTGAGTACATCAGGTGGCTTAAACAACCTGGGAATTTATTTATCTTTTTTAGCTAAGAGAATATGGAGATAGGCAGTTCAGGGACAGAATGATGACTTGTTAGTTCTTAACAATCTAGGAATCTAGGTACTTTTTCTTTTCTTTCTTTCCTCTCTCTCTCTATTTTTGTTTTGTTTTGTTCTGGTGCCGGGGATCAAACTTGGGACCTTGCGCTTTTGAGGCAGGCGGCAGAACCACTGAGTTAAATCCCCAACCCTAAGGTACTTTTTCTTCTGTTCCTGACATATTTGCCATTATTTTTATGGTTCAAAATAGCTATTCAAGCTCTATAATGTGTTAGTCACTAAGAAAGAGAAAAAAGGAAGGAAGACAGGTGTGGTGGCTTCCCTTAAATAAAACTTTATGAAAACCCCCTCATAACATTTTTCCTTACATCTTTTTCTACAGCACATATCTCTACAGTCACAAGTAGATCTGGAAGCAAGAGAGTCTGGAGAAGGTAGTATTTAATCTAAGATGCCAAGTTTATACCTCATTATCAAGATGATAGCTAAAGACTGGATACTGGAGACCACTTCTATTCTGCTACATTAAACTTTAATTCCTCTAGTTCCATAAGGATGGTGGAAACTTTATAAAGGCATAAAAAACCAGAGAGAATGCATGGAATGCTCATTCAAGCTGTTGAAAGATTTTTGGATTCTTTTGGATTAAAAATAACTGACAATATGAAATAGGAAGAAAAGGGCTAAAGGTGTAGGGGAAATGGGAAGGGTAGGGGAAAGGAAATAAGGGAAAAGAAAAAATATGAGAAAAGGGAAAAATGGAAACAAAGTCTTTGTAAATAGGGGAGGGGAGAGGGTTGAAAGGAGGGCAGGGATATGCGGAAAAATAAGAACCAAGATCCCAATGATAAATGTAACTGTAATGTATACCTTAAAAGTACCA
This sequence comes from Fukomys damarensis, assembly GCF_012274545.1. Lineage (NCBI taxonomy): Eukaryota > Metazoa > Chordata > Mammalia > Rodentia > Bathyergidae > Fukomys > Fukomys damarensis. The sequence goes on from NW_022900948.1 coordinate 19,969,779, forward strand.
ATAAACTCAATGAAAAAAAATATGCCAAGAACACTTTTCTTATTTAGGGGTTCTAAAAGTTCTGCACACAGTGGTCCTTTTCTCAAAGGAAGTCTTGACAAGGACTTGGAAATATTTTCACTTTTGCTTTAAAGGCTTTGGGGGTAGGAAATAGAGATCTGCCATTCTAGATACTGCTGAGTACGTTTGATGTACTTGACAGAACGAAACTGAGACTAACATTGAGTATACAGTTGCTGACCCAGACCCATGACTTTGGTCTCATTCATATCCTTTTGTGAAGGTTTTTAAATAAAACCTACATTGTCCTTAACATCTCCAGTCTGAAAACTCTCATATAATTGATCATGCCAGACATTTTTAAAAAGCCTCTTTACTGAAGGTGCTTTAATCCTTTATACTGACTCTGTTGATAAGGGGTGAATTCATGCAAATGTCTGGATATAAGACATCCCACTGAGTAGCTTATTAGTCACATATACTCATGGTTTGCCAGAGGTGAATACTATATGTTATGCAGGGTCACACATGAGTTGGACTTGTAAATAGAGCGAAAAACCAGAGGGTGTATCGGGCAGTCTTTGTAACATTACAAGTAACATTAGATGTCCCTGAGTTCCCACGGGACTATGTGGTTGGCTTGACTGAACATTTCCACAGGTTGGTAGGAAATTAAAACTAAGTTATCAGGGATAAACAGTCATTGTGCCTGGTGCCTTTAATAAGGATTGTCTGGCGAGAAGGCCTCATCAATGGGAGCAGGGTGGAAGGAGACCTTAGAGAGAGGTTGTTTGCAACCTTTCTGGTTTTACCAGATGTCGAGGGAGCACATAAACTGAGTCTTTAGATCTTACATCGTATACTGATAATTTCATTGTTTTTTTTCCTGCTCTACACTGGAGACATATTTAAACAGGGAGATTTAAATCTTTGTTACTTTTACATCTGCTTGATCAAATAGAGTGAATAATTAGTGTTTTTCTAAATTTCCTTTACTTTTAAAAGTATACTACGATTGATGAGGAAAATCTAAGTGGCAGATTTTATAGCCATGATACTGCATCAGATAAAGGTAGAACATTATTTTGCATGTCAGCAACAGTGCAGCCCTTATCATGTCATAGTCAGGGACTTCAAGTCTATGACAAAGGAAAGGCAGTGTTTTGGAATAGGAAAAGTGACAAACAGAACTAGCTCATAGGATGACCAGATAGCTCAACTACAGTATGCACAAAGGTTTCGTGAACTCACACATATTGTAGGATTGGCACTTACACACCTGGTGGTAAGTATCAGTGACAGTTTCCATCATCAGAGGTTTCCAGACTTGGTAGGTGCTATGATAATGGATGATTAATCTAGTGGCTGCACTTAAAAAGAAGAGTCCAGTTCCAAGTGGTGAGTCTTACAGATTCTTTTGTCAGGCGTGGTGGTACACGCCTATTCCCATAGCACTCAGGAGGCTGAGGCAGGCTGATCACCATGAGGTTTTTGTTTGTTTTTGTATGGGGGACTCGAACTCAGGATCTTGCGCTTGCCAGGCAAGTACGATGCCGCTGAGCTACACCCCCAGCTCTTACAGATTTTTTGTGTGTCATCAGGAGACTGATATTTGCCCAATGAGAAACACCACAGGGCCAAGGATTTAGCTCAGTGGTTCTGCTTCCTGCCAGGCAAGCGCAAGGACCTGAGTTCAATCCCTGGTACCAAAAAAAAAAGAAATACCACAAAACTTAACCCTGGAGATTGAAGGATCCTACTAAGTACAAGAGAAAGAAGCTTAATGAGGGCCTGGGGTGTTCAAATTTTATCAGGAACTAGTTTTAAAAAATTGAATGCATATTGCTTCCCCCATGTTTCAGATTATTTTTTATTATATCAATGTTGTAAAACATAATCTAACATTTTTCTTTTAGAATTTTACTTTTTAAAAATATTGGTCCATTATATGGGAAAATCTATACTTATTCGGAACACAAAAATTATATAAAAGTAGAACTAATATGATAATAAATATTAATTGATCTTTTGCATTTAACTATGTGTTAAAAATCTTGCACCCAAAACTGAATCACCCAAATATATAAAGCAAATATTATTAGAGCTAAAGGGAGAGACAAACTGCAGTACAGTAAGTAAGACTTCAGTGCCCCACTTTCTTCACTTGACAGGTCACCAGGAAAGAAAATCAACAAAGATACATCAGAATGGGTCCGCACTATAAAGCAAATGGACCTAACAGACATTTACAGAAAATTTCATCCAGCAGCAACAGACTGAACAAGTCTGCTTATTAGCAGATAGAATATTAATCAAGAAAGATCACATGGTCCACAATCTATTCTCAGTAAATTTAAAAATGGAAGTAATTTCATGTATGTTCTTTTTTCTCTCATTGAGTTTATTGGTAAATTTTAGGTATACAGTACAGTTACATTCATTATTGGGATCTTGTACCTTTATGACAGGTCTTTTTCATGTATGTTCTTTTTTCTCTCATTGAGTTTATTGGTAAATTTTAGGTATACAGTACAGTTACATTCATTATTGGGATCTTGTACCTTTATATGACAGGTCTTGGTTCGCATTTTCATGTATGTTTTTGACTGCAATGGAATAAAACTAGAAATCAACAAAAACAACAGTGGGAAATATACAAATACCTGGATATTGAAAAGCTAATCCTTAAACAAACCAATGAATTCTTGAAAAATTTAAATATAAACCAAACATTTCTTGGAACAAATGAAAAATGAAGACACAACATATCAAAATCTGTGGGATCCAGAGAAAAATGATATTAATTGGGAAATTTATAGCAATTAATACATACACCAAAAAGCTAAAATGATTTAAAGTAAGAACCCAATTATGCAACTCAAGCACTTTGAAAAGCAAAAAGAAACCAAAATCAAAATTAGTAAAAGGAAAGAAATAAAGATTAGAGCAGAAATAAAGGAAATCAAATTTAAAAAATGCAAAAGATTAAAGGGTTGTCTTCATACATGTGTAAATACTGAATAGTTTCTGTAGTGTGAGAAACTAAAAGTTTAAATGAGGATGAAAATGTATAATAGATAATGTGAAATAGGAAGAAAAGGTCCAAAGGAGAAGGGGAAGTAGGGGAGTGTAGGGGAAAGGAAATGAAAAGGAAAAAAATTGGAGAAAAAGAAAAAATGGAAACAAAATCTTTGTAAATAGGGAGAGGTGGAGGGGTTGAAGGGAGGGCTGGGAGATGGGAAGAAATATAAGAACCAAAATATATCATGTACAGATACAAATTCCTAATGATGAAAGTCATCATGTTGTATATCTAAAATGTACCAATAAACTTATTTTAAAGACTAAGACAAAAAAGAGTTGTGTTTTAGAGAATAAAAATAAAATTGGCAAATCTGAAGCTACGGTAATATAGATAACAAAGAAAAGACCCAAATTAAAAAAATCAGGATGAGAAAAGAGACACTGCAACTTGTCCCACAAAACTCAAGGGATAATAAGAAATTACTATGAACAACTATATGCTAAAAATTGAAAACTGTAGAGGAAATGGGTAAATTCCTGGATGCAAGGCTAAATTAGACATTCTGTCTCCAAAAATGTGAGAAATTAATTTTGGTTTTTTTAGAAATTAAATAGACAAATCTAAACATCCATAATGAGTAATATTAAAACAATAATTAAAAGTCTATCATGAAAGAAAATTCTAGGACTTGATAGATTTATAACTGAATTCTACAAAACATTTATAGAACTAATTTTAATTCTTCCCAAAGTTTTTAAAAATTTTGAAAAGGAAATAACTCTACTAAACTGTTTTTATGAGGGCAGAATTAACACGGACATCAAAAACATGAAAAACTCAATAATAAAGGAAACCACAGATCAATATCCCCAATGAGTAGTTGGTAAAATACTTAAAAAAATACTGGTGAGCTGAAGCCAACAACACATGAAAAATATTATACCTTCTAAAGTGGAAATTTATCTTGTATTCATGGATAGGAAGGATTAATATTGTCAACATGAGCATGCTACTCAATCTATAGCTTCAATGCAATATACTCATCAAATATGAAAAATAATCTAATTACTTTTTGATCACTACTAATAATATTTTCAAGGATATACTGTTATCTTGTACATGACATACAATTCTATAATTTGCATTTTACAAAGCTCTTAAGAACTTCAAGGAATGCAGATCTCATAAAATATATGTGGCTTGATTTAAATCATTTTCCATTCACACTGTTTCAATTTTATGTAAGTTTATATAAATATTTATGAATAGATTAATCAAATGGAAGATAGCACTTTAATGTTATTATTATGTGTTGCCAAAGTGCTATTTTACATCACTTTAACTAATTAAAGAATGTATTTCACTATGTGCTTGGCATAATTATTGTAATTTTTAATATTTACTATTTTACCAGTTAAGATTATGGATCATTATTTAATTTGAATTTATTTGGTTGAATATTTATTCATAGACTTTCTGATCTGTTAACTTTTTTCATGTTAATTTCAATTTTTGATCTTTTGTACATTTACCTAATGTGATCTATGTGTTTGTCATTTGTATCAGTTCTATCTGCTGGATATTCATTTGCCTTGTATGGATATTCTTCTACTGGACTTGCTTTATTTTATTTTATTTTTGGTACCAGGGATTGATCTCGGCTCATTGCACTTGCAAGGCAGGCAGCAGAACCACTGAGCTCAATCTCCGGCTCTGGACTTCCTTTAAATGTGTTCCTTAAATAGGTATGTAAGATCTCTTTAGCGGGATATCTTGTGTATGCAAGCGTGTCAATTTACTTTTTATTTTAAGAAGTTTTCTCAGGTGATAGAATTTTATTGTGCAGAGATGTATTGCACATAGTAGTTTTCAAGAAGTAAGTAGAAACAAAGACTGGGAGATGGGCACAAGTCTCATCTAGTTGGAAGAAACGTCTGTGTAATTAATTAGTACAGAGGCCTAGAGGCAGTATTAAAAGTTATGCTTCCATCTCAGGGTAGAATATTTCATTTGAGAATGGGGAACCTCGAAGATTTTGGGCAAAATGTATCATGCTAAAAATGACTTTTAAGAAAGGTTAACATGTTGCTGTAAATAGGATCAATAGGCAGCAGACGTGAATGGGAGCGGAGTGAAGGACATTGTATTTGTATGCAATGTTGCTATAACAAGTTATCAAAAATTGGTAACTTCAAACAACACAAACTTGGATATAACAATTTTTTAGGTCCAAAGATTATAATGGATTTCACTTGGCTGAAATTCGGATGTCAGCTGGATCATGTTTTCTCTGTAGGCTCTGGAGTGAATCTCTTTCCTTGCCTTTACATTTTGTAGAGGCCAACTGTGTTCCTTGGTCAGTGACACTCTTCTCCTTCTTCAAATTTAGCTGCATGAAAACCTAATTTTTTTTATGACTCTGTTTCCAGCATCATCACATCACCTTTCTCTCTCTGACTTTGGATTTCCCATCACCGTCTTATCAGGATCTCTGTGATTACTTTGGAACCAACTGGATAATCCAGGATAAACTGTATGTGTTGAGAAGCTAGTTAAATCACGTCTGCAGCATCTCTCTTTGCTATGTAAGGTATTATCCTTACTGGTTCTGGAGATGTGGGTGTGGATTTCTCAGTGGGGTGTTATTCTGCCTCACTTACATGGATATGACATAAATTCATAGATAAATTAATGAAGAAATGAAGTACAGTGATGTCGAGATTGATGCCCTGTGCCTCCCTCTATGACTCATCAGACATAAACATCTGCTGACTCTTCCCATACCTGATCCCTTGAAGCTATTTACTTCTGGCTTTTCATTCCTGCTGGACCATTTCTGAATTCAGCATTTTGAATTTTAGTTTTTGCTAAAACTATTCACTTCATCTAACAATGATTTCTTGCATCTTCTTTTGCTATCTGGATTTTGTTTGTTCATTGCTGAATTGCACTTTACCTTGTGATTAAACTCAGATGAATCACATTTAGGCTTTCTTCCCTGTTCTATAAGACTTCTGTTGAATTATTATCATTTTGTCATTTTTCAGAGTGTTAGACTTTTCCATGAACCTGGTGGGTGATTGGACTAAGTTTCATTACAGATCACACCAGAAATTAGTCCAAATGGCCGATTTTACCCTAGCAAGCATATTTTCAAATTATACACTTATGCAGAATATAAAATCTGAATCATTTAAAAATTGTTCCCTGTTCTTTATCTTTCATCCAGTCTACAAACCATTTCCACTGAAACTAAAACAAAGACTCCTCAAGGACAGAGAATGATGTTTCTTCGTTTTAGAAAGAAATGTCTAGAGATCAAAACTTTCATGGTGAAGTCACCGAGTTATATAGCAACATAACAATACTTGAAACCCAGAGCCATACATCATTTCTCTAACAAAAAGCTTGCTATTACAACACACTTTCTGAAGTCGAAATCACTGAAAACTAAATCTTCCTATATCTATCAAGGAAGTGCTTCCTTCAAAGCTTTATGAAGAAAAATGAATTTATGACAATCGCTATTTTTTACTTTCAATCGTTTTTCCTGACATTTAAAAAATATAAGTGGTGGTATAAAACATGTGATGGGGAAATGCAAATATGCTTTAATTTACTTTCCAGCAAGCGTGTGTTCTAGGATGGGACCATTGAACAAAAAAATACGATAGTATTCTTCTTCCAATGGAGCAACGATCCAATAATAAATCCAACATTTGTCATCAAAATAGAAGTATTTTATTAGAGTAAACATAAGAGACTTAGGGTTAGTTGAACTGTTTGGCCTTCTTCATCTGGCCCTGAAAACCAGTGATGTCCAGATTCCTTGTCAGTCTGATCCAATCCACAGAACACAGCTGAATAGGTGATCAGAAGATGAATCTACTAGGTGATAGACACATGGGCCTATGGACCATAATCTGCCCATTAATAAAGTAACTTTATTAGATCTGCTTCCATTATTCTGGAAATTTGGGAGCTGACTTTTAAAATCTCTAGTATGAGATAGGATAGCACCAAACCTTTAATCACAAAATGCAAGAGAAGAAAGTGATATAGTCAATTTTAGGGTGAATATGGACATTTTGGAAAGTGTTAGGTTTCGCATTCTCTCTGTAAAAGCAAAATTAAAAGGCAATAAGCAGCTTAAAGAAGTGAGGATATGAGAATATACATAATTCTTGGCAAGGGTCTCCCAAGATATATGTGTGGTCATTAAAAATGACCACATTCACATCAGGTGAGTGTCTAGTGACATCTGATAAATCTCTCCATTTATCTCTTTATAATACCATTTTTCATTTTCTCTTAGTCTGGAATACAAAAAATTCCCTTTGGTTTCAGGTATGAAATACAAAGGAAAATTGCAGAATAGAATATGTGCCATATGTTCAGAGTGTGATGCATGTGAATACAAGTGTATGCATATGTGCCCGTGTGTGTTAGATTCTGAAAAGTGATTATTTTTGCACTATGTTACCATGTCCTACTCTTCACAGAAAGGACAGATTTCATAGTTTATCAATTAATATGCCAATAGTACAGAGTTCAAAAGTACAAATATCATAGTCAGAAGTAGTGGGTCACTTAGAAGTGTGTTTGGGAAATCCTTTAAGATCCTAGCTATCTACAACTCTGCCTACAAGAAATTATCCCATAGGTCTGCCATACCCAATAAACTAGCACTTCATCATAAATAGAGGAACAATTGTTCTGATATAGAATGATTGCATTGCAGTACTTAATGTGAAAGCAGGAATGAACAGGTAAGAAACTAGTACATCCTCCAGAAGATAATGCTTTATTACTTCAAATACTTACCCTAGGCTAACTTCACCCTAAATCACTATAATGAATGACCACAGAAAGTGAAAGGAAACAAAAACTTAGCTGAACATTTTGAGATATATATGGCTAATATGATATTTTAACTGACAGGAGACTTAAGCACAATGAAGTGTAACTGTGACAGCTTGAACAATTTTGTATCCACAAATCCTACTCAGGTAAATGCAGATCACTATACAAAGTGAAAATATATGGCAACTCAACTGTGCAACATATAGAAAGATGGTAATAAAGTGACAAATATATCAAGGGACAGAAAACGGAAGGAACTTTGGCACACTCAACTGTGCTAAGAAGTATCTCTGGATGTCAAGTAAAACTAGTGTCCTTACAAAGTGTGGTCAAAGTCAAAATGATTAACAAAGGTAAATATTTTCAATTGATTCCAAACTTTGTGTAGCTACAACAGCACAACTGAAGACACTCAAGAAGAGAATTTCCAGAATTGCAATTACAATGGGAAAAGTGTGTTTCAAGTATGTTTAGTGAGATGAATGTCAATATGACTTTTATTGTAATAATTTTTAAATGTTTAAACATTCCTGTATTTGTTGATCATACCTCATATTTGTATAAAAGGGATGAGTCAAAGGCACAAGCAATGATTACTTTCCCAATGTGGAAAACGAGGCTACGCATGTGATTTCAAGCTTCCAACCACAGCACCACTCACCAGATCCAGACTGTGGTTCTCATTGTCCTCTGGACAGGGGAAAGACACTCTTAATAGGATCTATTTAGAGAAAGCAAAAAAGGGAGCGTTACGGTTCTGGCAGTAGGAATTGATTCTAATACTGCTGCTACATCCACTAGCAATGGGAATACATTTGTGACTAACTGAAAAGATTAATGAAAATTCTCTTTTTCTAATACGTTCAGGCTGGAGCAAGAAAGAGAAAGAGTTAAAGGGTGCTTCAGTTTCCCTCATCCTTTTTTGCATACAGTTCTTGATTAAGAAGAAATTCAGTCATAAATTCCAATTAAATGTTACCATAGTCACAGAAATATATACCTTCATAATGACATGTAAGATTAGGGATATTTACGTGATGACCTGTTGGATCTCTAGAAAAATTTCTAGTTAGTCTTCTAACAGTGGAGATCTAGGGCACTGAGGTATAACTCAGTCAGAAAGGAAGAGGATAATTTTTGTCTCTGTCCATGGAATGCATCTATCACAAAGATATAAAATCTTAGTCACACAAATGTCAGAGGCAGCTGGAATCAATTTGTCCCCCCTTCCTGTGACTTTTTGATTGATACTTCTTTTTACACCCATTCAAGGTTCAAAATGCCTAGTTTTAAAAATTGTCTAAGAGAAATATAATATGGATGATGTACCTCATTTTGGAATATGAAGGTGTAGTGAGAAAGAGTGGCCACGGGTAGGTTGCCCTTTGTTAGATCTGTTTTTGCTTTTTAGATTTAATTTTCCCCACTGATTATGCAGGTATATGTGTCCATCTGCATATTTGGCTGGCCAGCTCTGAGGACAGTATTACCCTCCTTAATTCAGCAGAGACACTAGATAAGGGATTGTTAAGCACTAGAAAATACATAAAGGAATACTAGACAGTATATAGAGCCCCTGACATTTCAAGATTAACATATGAGATGAAAGTTATAAGAGTGTACAGGTAGCTGTTAAAGAAATCATGAAGAATTTCCTCTCATGATGGGCAGATATTATGCCCTGGATTCATGCATAAGCAAATAGAAAACCCATGTATGGGAAATATGATATCTGTAAAATTATAAGAAAAATTTTGTGGCATAACAAAACATTTAAATGCAAGTGCCAACATGAGAATAATGCATTATAGAACATTTTGAGAACCGTGTTTTATAATTTCAATAATTCAAGACGTGAACGCAATGAGAGAGTACAAAGAGTAGAAAGATAAAGTAAGACACAAGACCTAGATGAAAATAGAGTCAGACAAGGCAAATAAATATTAGGATGATGCTGAAAACTGCTGTTGAAGATTAAATATGCATTAGAGATAACAAAGATTAAAAACTGACAGTACAAAAAGGGAACCAGTGATGTGAGACACACATTAGGGAAGCTTTTCTAGCATACAGGGCGGAAGGATTATAATATCAAAGTTGTGTTCTAGAAAACTTCCCTAAACGGAGAAAGTGTTGAGTCTGCAGAAGGAAGGGTCTCATGAGAAGCAGGCACATGAATGAAATGAAGCCAATCTTTAGACACATCCTGCTGAGATATCTGAATTTCAAAGGATAAATAAAAAATATCCTATGAACATGAAAGTAAGGAAAATCAGATTATTTGTGTAGAAAAAAAATCATTGCATCTAGGATGTCTCTGTTTCTAGATGATGATTTTGGCAGCAAAATTTAAAGTGGTGAGGGAGACGGTGAAAATGTTATGACTAAAGAGTCCACATACAGGCACATTGCCTTTCTTGTGCAGTGTCAAAAAAAATACATTCTACGATATACACGGCTCGTAAGATGTGTCACAGAAGTTCCATTCCTGATGCTATTACCTGCAGATGTTCTCTGACAAAGAGCTGAGTCATAACAAAAACACCCTCTGAGGATGGCGAAGTTGTACGATAGAATGCTGCAAAGGGTAGCAAGAGCAATTCAATGAAATATATAAGTAATTATGATGACTACACACATAATAAAAGTAATATAAATTTCAAAACAAATCCCATAAAGATTACTAATATGCATTATTAAAACATAATAATAAAGCCTGGATATAAAATTTTACGTTAGGCAGTGAGTAGAGAAAGTGGATAGGACTTGAAAGATAAACATTAATACAGTATTGATTTTTAAAATATGAACTCGGTGATGGCATAAAGTTAACTTCATTGTGTTGTTAAGAGCACAATCATTTCATGTGTAATCACAATATTAGATATTTCTGTTCAGCAGCTTTATGTCTCATTTCTGCTGTATATTTCTCTAGTTTTTGCAAAAGCAAACGCCAAACCTGCTGCTGAAAGCAACCAGCCAGCTCTGCATTCTAGGACTCCTAGTTACCGACACTGGCTCACTCTTGCCTTTGTTATTAGGCTAGTCAGTCTCTTATAATTATCCCTGGCAAGCTGTTTCTGGATGGAAGGATCCAGAGCAAATTCCTGGTGCTTGATTTCCTAGGAAGTCAAAGGCTTTTAGATGCAGTGAGTTTATAGACCACTCTGTGAAGTAAAAATATTCCCTTTGATTGCTAACTAGTCTTTTGACCTAGCAAGTGCCATTGTCATCTCAAGAATAAAACTCTATTCTGTCACATTCATACTTTTTGGTAACTTTAGAAGCACATTCTAGTCATTGTTACTCTGGTCTGTGAATGACACAGTCCTAATTAAGAACCAGTCTGAACCTTTAAAGCCAAGGAAGGAAACGCAGACTGGTTCCCATGGCAATTTTGTAGCGGAGGCAGGTTGCCTTCCTGTTTCCAGACTGTTGTCTCATAGCTGCTGCCCACCTGGCTTTGTACTGTGCTTCCTCTCCATCTATACCATAGCAATTAGGTCTCTCCTGGTCAGTTATGGCCATTGGTTTCTACTCTGAACACAGACTCTGAAGTCACCAAACTTTCTTCTTTCATTGATTATATGGTTTTCCATGTCCCTTTACTATTCAGATTGCTACAGTTGGGGCCACTTAACCTGCAAAATATAGGGACTTTCCTGGTCATAAATCATTTTTTGGAGGAGGGGGCTTTGAGACAGGGTCTTTCTATGTAGTTGAGACTGACTTGGAACTCACTATGTAGCCCAGGCTGATCTCACATTCACAGTGATTCTCCTGCCTCAGCCTCCTGAGGGCTGGAATCACAGGCATGTGCCTGGCCTGGCCATAAATCTTAAAGTTAACTGTGCTTGTATGCAGGAAGTACTATGTCTCCAAAACTGTCTCACTTATTATTTTTTTTTTTGGCACCGCACCATGTATATATTTTAATTCAAACTGGATCAATAGTAGTACACCATAAATTCTTATTTTGACACTCACCAAAATAGTCACCTGGAAAACCTGCTTTCTGTGACAAAGTACAGAAGGCTTGGTCACATTTAAATCAATGAGAACTAGAGAGAAATACTATCACAAACTGTAACAGGCATTACATCCATAAAAACTTTCCCAGTCCTTATCCTGCTATTACTGTGCAATTGCTACATGGCAAACTAGTGTGTCATAGAAGTAAAAGCAAAACAAACAGATCAAAGAAAGAAAGCCACAAGTCTAAAATTGTTGAATGATTAACAGTTCAAACTTAGCAATCAAATCTATATCATTGGGTTAATGAAAACAGGTCTTCCTACACTTTGCAGGGTATGATTTAACTTTTACTCAACACAAACCAAGTTAAAAATTAGCATTAGAGATTTAAAAAATGAAAAAGCAACATTTAATTAAACATCCTGAAAGAAATAAAGAAGGACTAAGATCAGGATATTTGGTTAGGAAAAAATGCTATTTGTAAATTAATATAGTATGAAAATATGCAACTTGCAAGTCATGCAGTGTTTTATTTAAGAAAGCATTAAAACCAAAGGAAACTGTTAAAAAAATTTTTTTTGGTGCCGGGGATCGAACTTGGGACCTTGCACTTTGAAGGCAAGGGGCAGAACCACTGAGCTAAATCCCCAACTCTAAAGGATTCTTTTTGCTAAAAATGGTTTTTAAGAGGGTACACATACAGATTCCTTTTTCCATATGCTAAATTTAGACTTTGACAGGATTTTAAAAATTTCTGATTATTTTAATTAATTTTGAACTTAAGCATATTAAAAAGCCCATGATTCCAAGTAAATAAAAACAGTGTACTAAATGCAACCTGCCTTTAAAAAACATTATTATTGGGGTATGGAAATGTTGACCTTTACCACTTTACTGTCAATTTCACCAGACTGCTTCAGTCTTGGAACTTAGTCTTAATATGACCCTTTCACATGCTCAAGATCTCTTGCCTGATATTTTAGTCAGTTTTTTGTTCCTAGAGGCAATACCTGACACCTAAAAATTAAAAGAGGAGAGACTTACATTGGCTCATATTTCAGCATTCCAGTCCTTGTTTAACCTTGGCAGGTTAAACACAGAAACAGTATGGTAGAAAAACCTGGGCAGAGGAAAGTTGCTTATTTTATAGCATGCAGGAAGCAGAGAGTGTGAAGGGAGGAGGTGGGAGGGAGATATATCCATCTAGGCCATGCCTCTAGTGACCAGCTTTTTCCAACCAGGCTCCATCTCCCAATATAATATTAACTATAAATTCATCAGTGGATTAATCCTCAGATAAATGTAGCTCCTCCATGGTCCAATCACAACCTAAAAGCCCCACCTTTAAGCACATGAGGCCTGGAGGTATAACAAGATATGAAACAACATTCTACCTCTGGCCTGCTAAGATTCATGCATTTAGTCCATCTCCAGGAGTTGCCAAAATCCCAAGTTTCATCATTGCTGAGGAGTTCATCTCTGAAGTCTCCTGACACTTACAGCAAAGACTTCGCTGTGAGTCCTTGGAAAAGTCATATAGAAAATTTAAAGCTGTCACCACAGAATGGCGTGACACAGGGTAAACATGTCCATTTGAAAAAGGAGAAAGAGATGCTACTTTACTTTGAAGCTTTTCTGTATAACATACATGTTGATTGGCTCCTGAAGTGGTCAGATTCTTATCTTCTTCATTGTTTTTTTTTTGTCCTATCATATGGTTCTTATTCCTCATACGTACATTGCTGGAATCTTAAATTTAGTGACTCGGGTGATTAACAAGATCTCTCCACTCCACTGGGGCCAGAACCGCGAAGTCTTCTACAAATGGGAGACCAGCATCTTAGCTTTGATTTTGACTCTAGAACCCCAACCCTCTGTAAAGCCTTGCAGAGTTTTGCCTTGCACATATGCATCTCCCCCTCTTCCAAGGATCCAGCGAAAGACCCTGTGCTATAATAACCCATCACTTGGAGGTTGTTCTAATCCTGCCTGATGAAGTTGTTCTCTGATTTTACTTTTCCACTCAGTTTTCTGATCGAGTCTGGACAGCTCACATTAGGAAAGCTTCTCACTATTTCAGGAAACCTGCAGAAGTTAGAAGTGAAAGAAACTGTTGGGATCTTTGGAGTATTTTAATTGAGATCAGATTTGGAAATGGAAACATAGACATTATAGGTTCTGACAAACACTCTTTCACAAATATAACTACTAAATATTTTGGACTGCTGGGTGTTGTGAAGTGTGCCTCTGATCCCAGCACTCTGAGAGACTGAGGCAGGAGGATTGCAAGTTTAAGTACTGCCTGGGGAAGTTAGCAAGACAAAGTCTCAAAATTAAAAACAAAATAGGTATATGTTGACACCTATTTGTGAAATGAGTTAGTTTCTCAAGCTTATTTAATTTGAGAAACTAAACATCACCTCTGGAATTAAAGCCTAGAGATGGTAAATGCTGAATTTTAAAAGTAGCACCATTCATTCATCATTTGGTTCAAAACTGTCATCTGGAGATATTTTTTAAATTGAGAAGACATTACACACACACAAAGATACAACACACAGACTTTTATATTTTTTTGTAAGCTGGATATGTATTATTATACTATGAAATAGATTTTTACTACCTTGGATTAGTTAATACAATCATCTCTAGATAAAGATGAAATAAAATCTGTGCTATATTCTATACTTGAAATAACATGAGTTTAGAAGTTTTACCTTAAGTAGTGTGAAGAGTCTGAAAGAGCATTTAATTAAGAATTTACTAATGAATAGAAAATTCATTGCTCACATAGGAAAGGTAGGTCAAGGGAACTTGTACACAGGTTTAGTTCTGTGTTCTAAACTCAGATTTTTGGTGATTATTCTGAAATAAACAGGTGAGCCTTTTATTCATCAGACTTGTTTGAACATTAGAAAAGGTCTTTGGGGAGACACATGAATAGTGTACTGATCTTAATTAGAAGAGTATGAAACCGCTCTCAAGTAAGATACACAAAATAAATGATAAAAAAAGAAAATTAAAATTTTGCCTTCCCAGAACAACGAACTTAGATAAGGAATCTGAGAGGGTAGTAGTTTACAGCTTTGATGAAAAGTTGGTTTTCATTCTCTACTTTAACTATGCAACCCTTGGAATTTGTTAGACAGGTTAATCAGTGATGTGGCTTTGACCCTATGTAACTGCAAATGGCTTGCTTTATTTATGGCATAATATCCAGTCACCACCTCTCATGGAGTTTCGTTGGCAAAATTTTCTTTTATTTTCATCTTAGGAGGATTTTCCTTACAGCTGGCTCATGGGTGTATCCTTAGTGGCTTTGGTCGATCAACACAGTCTCTTGTGATCCAACCAGTATTTCAATCAGAAACAAAGCAAGCATTTCTGTGTATTGAACAGGATGCTTTACTTGTCTTAGCCTGGAAGGTATAGTGTGCAGCTATGAGATATGGAGCTACTGCAGTCATTTTACTACTGTGAGAGACAATCTGAACTGTCTGCTGAAGGAAGCAGGCATCACTATGCAGAGCCAAAACCTCTTAAGTCAGAAATAAGAGAATTTGAATATTCAAGAAGATAATTGTGTCCTTGTCTACTTTTCCTAAAGCCAGAAATATCTCTGAACTTTGAAGCTTTTCTGGAGGTGCATTTTATTTATAAGTAAAATCATATGAAACTGGTTTTATATCTCTTGCTAAGAGATGATTCACAGCAAATACAGAATTTGTGGCTCAGAACAGGGAGGTGCAAGAGACTCGTAAAAGTGCAGGCAGTGAAGCTAAATTTGAGGGAAAGACAAAAAGAAAACAGGCTCAATTATAGGAGAACCAATTACAAGTTAAATTGCCATTTAATTGTACTTAGAACTCATAGATATGTTGACTAGATTAGAGCTTAAGGGAATTTGAAATATAAAGGTTCAACATATTCGAAAGAGTTATCTACTTATGGAAATAGGGTCCCATGAACAAGAACCAAGCATAGAGTGAAGCTGGTTTGTTTTAGTACAAAAAGGGAACAATATTTTTTTTCTGCCTACTGCCTGCAACCCAATGTCAGAAGTAATATCAGAAGGCAAAAACAAAGGAAGCAAGGAGATAAACTGGCACTTGGAAAAAAAGCCTGATCCCCTAGGCCACCCAGGAGCACTCCTGATGGAAAAAGAAGTGATTTTTCCCATGGAAAACATTTGAATAGAGTGCAATACTGTATGCTTTAGAACCAGCTTTCCTTGGTTTGGATTCTAGCTTCATTATTTACTAGCTGAGTGACCTAGAGAAAGTCTTTTCTATTGGTCAGTTTTCTAATTGCTAAAAGAGGGATAATAATAATAATATCTCTTAGGCTGTGAAAAGTCAGTTAATTTATGTGAAGTCCTCAGAACAATGCCTGGTATGTAGCAAATTATATCTATATATCTATATCTATATCTATATATAAAATCTATCACCTGTAATATGTAGTAGCTAAGATTCAGTCTATAAATAGTGGATAAGTGATGTCTCACAGACTATTCTTTGAAATTGTCCTAAATTAAAATTAGAGCCCAGTTGCCTGAGGTTTAGATAAAGGACAGAGAACTAAAACCTGAACCATTACACCTGATAGGTGGTTCTAGATAAAGATTCAAAATATCTCTGGACTAAGTTAATTAGGGAACATTATTTATTTTTTTAATAAATTTTAAAGAATTTTTAAGGAAGATGTGTCATTAGATAAATTCCAAACTTGACTCATAATGGTAAGTTATTTTTTAATCATGCAGGGAATTCCCAGAGTCTCATTCTTGTACCAGCAAGGAATAGGCTGCTAAAAGCTACAATCCCACAGGGGAAATTCTTCATCGAAAGCCCACTAAAGTGGCCACAGAGGATCATGAACAAGGAAGATGCTTTCAGAGATAGAATGAATGGTAGGCAATTGGTTAGCAAGGACACTTCACTGTTATGTCTCTAATTTCTTGTTATTGCAGATTAGAAAAATATGAGCATCATTAATAGGAATGTCAAAATCTGAACCACTCCAAGATCCAAAAATTTTGAATGTCAATATGACTCCATAAATGGAAAATTCACACAATACCTCATGTGATGGCTCGTAGGCAAAATGCACGTGCCCTAAAAATATTGTATACAATTACCTTAAGACTATGTATATAAGGCTTATAGGAACCTAAATAAATCTCATGCTTAGGCTAGTGTCCCACCTCAATGATATCTCGTTGATGCGCTTGCACATATCCCCATATTTAAAAAAAGATTTGAAATCTGAAACATTGCTAGGTGCAAGCACTTTGGATAAGGGTTACCAACTTGTATGACATGCTATTAGCTGCACTCTATTCCCAAACCTTAAATGTTCCAACATTTCAAAATGGTCTAGTAAAATGCAGTTCTGTTATTTCTCTATTATTGAAAAGTAGAATATTAATAATAGTTATACTTTCAATTTGGTCTTATGTTTCTAGGCTGTGAGAAATTATTTTGAAACTTAGGAGAGAACTTTTTTTTTTTTTTTCCTATTCTTAGAGCTGCATATAGAAAATGAAAGTGACTTTTGGTGGTTCTAAGGACATACCTAAAACATAGGAAAGTGGTCTGTGAAGATATTGGATTGATATTTGCAGTCTAAGTTACATTTATCCTCCTGCCAAGAATGATGTCCCCTTTTTGCTTTGAGAAACAACCCGTTCCCCCTAAACAACACCTATTAGTCTGTCCTCCCCTTGTCAGGCTCAACAATAGCTTGGCAGATAGACACATCATCTGATCATTACCAACATAGCGCAAGGAGAGTTTTGCTGGGATTTTGATAGATTACTTTGTCCTTATACCCATAGAATATGTGTTGTGACGATTTCAGGTCAGCAATGTCTATGATCATTTTATCCATAATAAGCAAATCCGGATGTGGGCCAAGAGTGGGAAGCATAGTATAATGTTTGAGAATGGACTAAATGCTGTTGAAGAAGGAATGAGACTGGATTATTGGCAACATTTTTAACCTCTAGGTCAAGCTTCCATTGAGATTAATATAAACTCCACAATTTTTAAATAGGTAAAACAATGAATTCTATGAGGTAGGATATAGGGGTTAAAGGCAAGACTCTTGGGCCAGTTATACCCAAATTTCAGCTTGATGTTTATTTACTTTGGTGATTTGGAGAAGTTATTGCCTCTATTCTTAATTATTTTCTTCTCTCTAATTGAGAAAAGAATATATCAACCACATAGGATTCTAGTAGAATTAGATATCTGTCTGTCTGTCTGTCTATCCATCAATTCATCTGGAATTGCAACAAATAGAAATATGCAACAAATAGAAAATACTAAATAAGACTTAATTAGATTTTATTAATTTATAAGCCATCTTGAATTATACTATTTGCTTGCGACTGAAAAAACACTTTTTTTTTTCTCATTGAGTTTATTGGTACATTTTATGTATACAGTACAGTTACATTCAGCATCGGGATCTTGTACCTTTATATGACAGGTCTTGGTTCTCATTTTTTCCCCTTGTCCCTGCCCTCCCTTCACCCCTCCTCCCCTCCCCCTTTAAAAACACTTAATTTCTATTTTTTAATTCTCATATTTT
>NW_022900948.1:19988392-20016641 GCF_012274545.1 Fukomys damarensis
ATTTTCTCATATTTTTTTCTTTTCCCTTATTAGCTTCCCCTACCCTTCCCACTTTCCCTACACCTTTAGCCCCTTTCTTTCTATTGAAAAAAACACTATTAAAATCTTAAATTTTATTCCTTTTGTAACAGATGGTAATCTCCACAAAATTATATTTGAATAAAAAGAAAAATTTGGCAAACACTGTATCATGAAACTTCTAAAATATACGACTTTACAGGAAAATTATACATTTTTATATGAGGGTAAGGTTTCACTGTAAATATACACTATTTTCCAGGTCATCTTAAAATTGTGTTTTACTTATATTCTAGTTTTTTGAGAACTTATATAAAAGCTCACATATACTACAATTAATTTTCTTCTTATATATTTAATTAAAATCTACAATGAGTTCTATTTTCCTGCTTCAAATTTTCACAGCTTTTGTTTCTGACATCAGGTAATGCTTTATAATTTAAAAGGACTTATGTCTCAATTTAAGAACCTTGAGAGTAATGATTTAAATGTACTATTTCCTGGGCTCTTCAGTGACTTAAAACAAATACCATTGAAGTGACAGTTTATATGTGCTCCCATCTTACTTAGATAAGAAAAGTACATATACTTTTATCTTCTCATGACAGCATATGTATCTCGCATGCCAGTAATTTTCTCAATGGAAAATTAGTCCAGCATCTTATTTACCCCCAGAGAATGGCTTGAGTTAACGTTTAAAATTTAAATCATTATTTTAGGATATAGATTCTTTTACAACTGTTTGACTAACCATCAACAGTCCTATATGTCAGATCAAGACTTTTCATTATTTGCAAGTACATTTTGCAGCTCCTCTATCTTGAAGGGATCATTAAGACATTTCATGGCTAAAATTAGATACTCTTTGGTTAATAAATTGAATGAGCAACATTCTATTCAATCAGTGAATAGAATGAACGGTCCTTCTACTGCCAAAATCCTCCAAAGAGTTCCCTAAGTACTATGTCAATTGCTCTTCATTTCTCAGCCCTACTGCAGTCTGGCTTCTGCCTCTAACATTTCCCAAAAATTATTCTTATTAAGAGTTCTGACACATTTATGCTGCCAAATCCCGTACATACTGCCTGTCTTCTTCTCACTTGACCTCTTAGAATATATGACTTTGAAGATCTTCCAGAAATACCTTTCTTATTTTGGCAACCTCTATTTTTCCCTTTCCTAATTTTCTTCCTCTCCACCTGGCCTATATTTGTAAGTCTCCCTTATTTATTTCTTCTCTTCTGAACTGTCCTCTAAATGTTTGAGCTCTTCAGTGTTTGATTTTAGGGGTTTCTTTTTTCTCTTTAAAGACCTTGTAGAACAGATCTCACATATTCTTACAGATTTATATCTTCTGTGTAAGTAACTTTTCATTTATATCTTAGGGTTCAATCTTTTCTTAGGTTTCCATTCTTGTATATCTTATCTTGTCCATGGACATCTTCATTTATGTGTTTTATGTGTTCAACATCAAACTTGTACTCTTATTCTGTCCACAGTCTTTTACTTGTCAGTTAATGGTACAACATTTCCCAGCGATATTACCCAGAAACTTGGAAAAAAATCTTTATTCTTTCTTTTTCAATACCTATACTTCTAATCCATTAAGTCCTGCAAGTTTGACAAGAAAATTACATCTTGTGTCTCATCACACTCTGTTTCTATCACCAGCACTCCACCCACACCTCATTAAAAGTAGTACTTGGAACGACTTCCATAGTTTCCTAGGAGTTGTACTCTTACTCTTTTGCCCTCTATGATCTATTATCTCTAGAGCATCCAGAATGAATTTTTAGAGACAAATTTTTCCGATTTTCCCAATTAAAAACATTTTAATGAATTTCTACTGCATTTTGAACCAAATCCAAACTTTATATATTAGCCTAAAAGGCCTGATGTGGAAAGATACTTTCTTCTCTCTACAATTTCACCTCATATGTTTTACTATAACCTGGTCATATTGTCTTTTATTTACCATCCTAAGATTTTACTCCTTTTAGAACCTTTGTGTTCTCCAGTCTTCATGGAATATTCTTTCTCTGTATTTCACACAGTTGTTTTCTTCTCATTTTAATGGTGACCTCTTAAGGGTGATACGAGAATTAATTAGTCTCTCATGATGGGTTCCTTTCTTACCTTGTTCTCTGTCATAGTACTACATTTGATTTCCTCATCGCATTTTGTATTTAACAGTTTTATTTATTAGCAAGATCTTCTTACTTATTACTTTTTGTCTCCCCACTACAACATAGAGATGTGATTATTTGAATACATATTTGAATTGTACTGTCTGATGTGCTAACAATAATGTGAAGTTTTCTCTCCTTGTATAATCAGCCTTTATGACTGATATGGAGAAAGGCTGACCAAGTATATTGGATTAGATAATGGAAACTTAAAAGAAAAAGTGGTTATACAAAATATGAGAAGTAGATTTTGACCTGGATTTCTCTATTGTAAAATAATATATTAAATATTATTTTAGACATTTAGCTTCTTCATATATAAAATCGATCCAGTAATATATGTCTTAATTATCCTGCTAGGCCCCTAGTAAAAATAAATAAAATATATAATAGTTCTTTAAATAAAGACTGTGTATAACTCTAAGTTGTTTGTAATATAACAACAATAGAAATGAAAGCTCACACTATCTGCTTTATATTTAAATTATAAATTATATCTTTCTTAAAGGCTTTTAAATATTTCATTTAACAAGCACATACAGATGTTCATCCTATGAAAACCTAAGGAGCATGACATAGTTTGTACTTTAAAGCATTTATAAAGTCTAATAGAAGGAATGACATGTAGAAGAACAGATATACTAAAAAACAACTATATGGTAAATACTATTAAAATTAAAAATTAGTACATCAGGAACCCCCAAAAAAGGGTGAGAGTGGCTTGCTAATTCAAAAGTTTCCAACTATATAACTTTCTCCACCTTTAGCAGAAACAATAAAATCATTCATCATATCATACCAGGGGTAGAATAACTTGATAAATTATACATGCTTAATAAATACTTTTAAAGGAATTTTAAACAGTAAACATGGCATTCTAGCGGTCAGATTAAAACAAAACTTGGTTTCTTGGGAAGGTTCATGCTGTATTACAATCCATGCTTCTTTGCATCTTGTTCTTTGGTTTAGCCTCTTTTCTCTAATAGTTTATAATCTCAATGAAACAAAATCTATGAAAAATATTGGTCGTGGTAAACCAAAAATCGAAGTTAAAAAACATAGCATTTCCACTTTAAATATTTGAACCAGAGCCTAAAATGAAAGTGCAGTTTTGTATTTTTTCCTTCTAGACTTGTAGTTCTTAAATTCTTTTGCTTTTCTGTCACTTTATTTGATTCATGAGTCCTCTCTCCCTTTATTTCTGTTTCTTAGTATCTTAGATCACTTAGCCAACCACATATGTATTCCCTTTGTTTTTTGTTAACCTCTCCTTTAATTTCTAGATCAAAATAATTTAAATCCATATTGAAGCTACGTTTTATCTAGAATGCCAAGAAAAATAAAAAGAAAAATGACTGACTTGGCCTCTGTGAAATATCTTTATAGCAATAGGTTTAAGGGTAAAACTCAGTCCTGATTTACTCTCCAAAAGAACATTTAGATGGAAGCAGACAAATATCCTGCAGATCTCCTGGAAAAGGTTGAAGTCCCCAGCTCCTTGGCTTCTTTTGGTCAACTCAGAATGGTAACTTCACAGGACTCTGTGTTTTGTCAAATTCTGAAAATTGCTGCACTGAGTCAGCTACATTAGTGCTTTATGATCAATTAGGAAAAAAACAGAAACTATCCTATAAGACAATTGGAGCAAAACAAAATTTCCTCAGGATCTTTTTGCAGAGTCAAGCCTTAAGTAATTTATTAAACATTTCTATAATTGACTCCTTTTCTATTTCCTATAAGGTAGAATTTTACATTTATATTATAACATATAATTCATTAACTTTGTTCTTTGATGAAGTGAGGAGTGTGCGTTATGCATTGTACTTGGTTCAGTCAATCATTTTGACTAAAATGAAAGATTCATTTCATCAAAGAACCAAGTTAATGGATACACTATATGTTATAGAAGAGAACATCAATTGAAGATTGCTGAAACATGATTTAACAGTAATTTAATATATTGTAACTCAGTTTTACTTTTGACTGTAAATATTCACGTAATATTATTTTCATCTCTTGGGGTTGCTACAGGTATATTTCTATTTCTCATCTCTCAGCTGGTTACAACTCATATTCAGCTGCTAAACAGGACACAATTGTGAAATAAATAAATTGAAAGTTCATGACTAAATATTGAAATGGTTCCAAGTAGCAATAATAAATGGCCCTAAGATATAGGTTTTCTCAAGAGCATAGGTTGTATTCTGCATTTAATAATGGAAAGTTCTTTGTTGTAGCTAATCTAGGTGAAAATTTACCTTTATTTTTGTACTGATATTTTAAAGCCAAAAAATTTTTTTGTTGTTTTTTTGAGACAGGGTCTCACTATGTAGTTGAGACTGCCCTGTAACTCACTATGTAGCCCAGGCTGGTCTTGAACTCATAGAGATCCTCCTGCCTAGCCTCCCAAGTGCTGGGATTACAGGCCTGCGCCACCAAGCCTGGCAATGCAAAATATTTTTAGATTTGACAGCTTGTGTGGAAAGAAGATATTATGATGACCTTACAGTCTAAGTCAGAGTGATTCCAGAAAGAAAACATTTATAATAAACCATGGCAAATGCCTGCTTTTCTCAAATTTGTTTGTGTAAAGAGATTAGAATAATTAAAAATAATTATTTTATGAGCTCAATATGTTAACTACAAGGTGACTTTTTCAAAAAAATCAATATTTCACCCAGTGAAAACATTATGGAATGAGACATGATAATTAGCATAAATAAATTACTTCTCTAATGCAATCCAAACTACACAAACTCTTTTCCACAGTCATAAATCTTTCATTTTAGTCAGAGTCCTTGTTTCACTGAATTGACTACAAAGCACAAGGCTCACCTCTCACTTCATCAACATTTGAGTATCGGCTGGGGATCAGGACCACACAAAGATCCAACAAAGACATAATTTCTGCTCTTAAAGATTATATTCCAGTAGACAGACTAGGGAAGAACTATAAGAATTTACTTTGTCTTCATGAGAGTTCGAAGAGAGAATTCTAGCTGTCATGGCTGCTCTTTAGTCCAGCTGGCTAGGCAAACTTAGGGTGGGTGCTCAGGTGTTTGAAACCATGTTCCACACAGTGGGGACTCTGTCAGCAAGTTGGTAGCACGGGGAAATTTGCTGACCAACTGAAGCACCATGCAGTAGAAATTTTCAAATCTGTACCGACAGCTTACATACAGAGACTGCTGGGAGAGAACCTGGCTTTCTGCAAGGAAAGGGGACATTTTCCTGAATACAGTTGAGTGATACTGGAAATCGAGCAAAAGGAGAAGTGTTTTCATAATCATTCTTAAGGAAATAATTTAAAAGAAAAATGATTTTTCACAGTTGTCTTCATTGTCACATTATTTGTAATAGCTGTAAAATATATTTAAAAAATTCAAGGTACTATTGAGATACCAACGCAATGATAATGATTACAATGACCTGCTAACAAAAGAAAGTAGTGAATTATTTTCAATAAATAAAGTAGGGAAATGTGGGTCATATTTTTGTTTAAACTATATTGAAAAAAATTGACAAGAGAAGATAGAAAAGGACCTAAACCAATGAACTGAACTTAGAGTCAGAATAGCTGGATTTACAATGTGTATGCATCATTTATGATGTAAAATTGAACAAATTAATCATTTTCTTGAAGCTCAATATTTTAAAATGGGCATAATAATATCAACCTTATTCTGAGACTGTGTGGACTCATAACATGTCTATCCTCGGTATAGAGCATCTAAGAGGAGCAGCTCGTTCAAACGGCTGGCTACTATTTGTGAAAGAGTAGACATAATCGTTAAGAGAAAGCCTCTATTTCTTCCCTGGTACTTAACATATTTGGTTAATGGCTTAAAACCATTTGATGTTATGATCAAATTCTTGACTTTGAATCGATCATTTACAAGCTTTGGTAAATTACTTAACTTCTCTGGACCTCAATCCACTTATCTGTAAAATGAGGATGAAAACAGTACCTATTTCACAAGCTGCTATAATAATACAATTTAGCTTGTTTAAGAGTTTCTAAAAGGCATGTGACACACAGGAAGCCCTTAGCAAATACTGTTATTCAGAAAAAGAAAAATATTTGGGCTGAAGCTGACTCTGAATTTGGATGGGAGCACCAGAACATAAATATAGCAGATAATGTTGCTGTACTAGGATTATGAAAAGAAGAGGCAGGGATTTTGTCGTTGTTTTTTATTTCCTTATTGCTGCTGAGAAAATTTTTTGGGGGGTCAGTATGATAAACCATAGTCTAAGATGGAGAAAAAAATGAGCAAATTTTCCCTATGTACCAATTCCTGAGATAATGCCTGCTCCGTGACTGACTGTTAAACTAATTTCTGTTGTGGTATTTGTGGCTGGTAATGGATTAATATGTTAACTCTTCCAGGTAATATGTTTGTATTTTAAACAGGCACTTTATGCTGGAAAAGTCCCTAATGGGAAATAGCAGAGCCTTGGTATTGAGTGACGTGGAAAGTTTGTTACTTCAAGGAAGATTTTGGTGCTGCTGCACTCACCATTCTTTAGTATTTGAGAATCACACAAAGGAAAACTGAATTCTTGAGGACCCTGAGGCTGCTCCAAGCCACTCTTTTTTTGATCAATGAGGCTGAGCAGGGTTAGGTAGAAGAGGCCTTCATCCACATACAAAAACACAATGCTGCACTGACCCGCATTAGTGTAAAAATCATGCCCGACTTCACCTTCAGTGTTTTTCTCTCTTTAATCCATGCATGAAGAAAAAAGCCATTTTTAAAGTGTCACAAACTAAGCAGATCTTCCCTCCAAACAAATGTAGCCCATTAACCTGTTTCTAGGAAGTTATTTGACAAATATTTCAATGATCAAGTGGTGATAGCTCAAGTATTCACTGAACAAATTCTTGGCCATCTGCCTGTCTAAAGATATCTTGAATTTATTCCAAATCATTCACTGAATACTCACGATGTGGCAGACATAGGGGAATGAGCAGGGACAAAGCTCATGCTCTTGTCCACAGTTTCCTTTCTGGACGGAGTTATTTCTAAGAGTTAGGTGTGCCTGCAATGTGTCAGCGGCAAATGTGCTTCCTGTCCGCTGCTCAGGATCCCTTTCGCCTTCAGCTGTTACCCACTCAATCACTGGGCTCAGGGACCTACTATGCTGCAATGCCTCTCTGAGAATCTCAATGGCTTTGCCAAGGGTACTGGCTCTCTTAAAATTTCCAATTCTCAGGGTCACAGACTTGTCAGTTTCCCGAAGACTGATGAAGGGAGTAGACTTGTACTTGACTATGACCACACTTTGTCAAAGGCCCTGGCAAAGAAACTCTCCTGGTCTCAAAAAGTACTAATTGAGTGGGAGAGGCAGATTCTGGCCATCTCTTTTGAGCCAAACCTCATGGAGGCAGAATGATGTACAGTTCCTTGCCAGTCTAATCACAGATCTCAAACACAAGCCAGAAGCCAGATGGGGATTTGCAGCTACCCCTTATCATTTCTCTTCTCAGCGTTTCTCTCTAAGGCAAAACCCAATATGCTCCAGTCCTAGGTGCACATTTCCCGTTTATCTTAGTAAAGCATAATATACATTACGGTAATATCTTGGTCTCATTTCTTCATCCCAAATGTTGTATTTGTTGTTCCTTTTTTGGAGCATCTTATCTTCTCTATCCAGGTAAGGTGCTTCCCAGCCAAGTTCCTGATGGGCAGAGCCCCACATAGCAAAAATAGAAACCTGGGTCTTCTGATATAAAACATAAGGTATCTCAAAAAGGGAATTGATTACTTCTATTGAGTGCACTATTGTTTCTAATGTCCCAGTCAAATGAGTATATTTGAAACATACAAATTTTTCAAGCAGAATGAACTGAAAACCAGATTATTTCCTCTGCTTTTCCTATTGTTTTCTTAGGATCAGTTCCACAAAAGGTAAGAAATAATGAACTACTGAAATGTGAATGGGTTGTATAACATGTGATCATACATATAGTCCTCTGGATACTACATTTTATTTTCAATCCTTTAAAAGAGTGTAGTCTTCTATTTGTACCTTTCTCCAGAACTCACTTTTTGGACTGGCAAGCAGCAGATAGAAAGAATTTCAGGGTCAAACTGTTCCAGTCCTCTGCTCCAATCCTCTCTCCTCTTCATCCATATCCACACTTGTTACTAGCTTGTTCCTAGCTTGTTACATCTGAATCCGAACCTGCGGGTCTTGCACTTTTTATTAGGAGCATAAAGCCTTCCGAGAGAAACTTCTACATCCCTCATGTCAGTGTGCCTCTTGGCACCAGCTCCATCAATCCACGTGAAACACTGAGCCCATTAAAAACTGGAACTTCTGCAGTAATGGTGATGAAACAATCACCTTGGTGCTTATGCGTGGAACTCCACCTCCACAAGAACTCCCTCATCTTGGTCTGTATGCCCTCTCTCACCATCATATCGCAAACTTATTCTGCTAGAAAGCGTATCTCACAGAGTTAAGCCCTGAAGGACACTAGACCTAATTACATCTTCACATGAAGAATGAGTAGTGCTTGTTAAACCTATTTGTTTGAAGAAACAGATTGACTAGTGTGTTGAGGGAAAAGCTGATACTTTCTCGCGGGAATAAATATTTATCATTTTAAGCAGTATGATAGAGAACCAAGATTTCAGATTAAATTTTTTACATGCCACACTGGCAGGTTGTATTCCCTTGACTAATTAAAATATTTGACGTATTTTGGATACATTTTCTCTCTGTCTTCTAAATATTTTCTCCTACCTGCAGTGAATAAATAGATATACACACTTTTTACTTCTAAGTTGAATGATAGCATCTTTCCAAAGAAAGTTATTCCAATTAGCATAATTTCCAAGGGATTTTACTTTAGGATTATACTACAGTTTTATTGCTTTGTAATCCTCTGAAAATTTTTATGTGCTGTACTGAGACTACTCCTCTGTGCTGGAATCATTCTCCTTAATTTATGTTGTGTTATTCATTTTTACATGGTCTAAATAATGTGGCATGTGCAAAATTTAAAGAATCTGTATATATATATAAAAGTAAGAACAAAGACAGATAGTCTTCAAAAAATAGTGCGATTCTCTCCCAATTATTCTCTACTTTAAACAATGCATTTTAAGGTAGATTGCCTTGTTACTGTAACGTTCATGGTTACTGGAATTTTCCTGTGTGATTCGCCTTCCCTGCTGCTTTGCAGTTTGTGGAGAATATTTTTTTAAAAATTATCTTGATGGGGAAAAAAAAGATGACAAGAAACAACAATGGCCAACTATTCTTGTGTTTGAAACAAGTGGCAGCCCAAAGTCTTTAGAAGAAAAATCATATTCTTTATAAAAGATATTTAAAGATGTCTCTGCTTTAATTTCCAACAGGTATTCACTTTCAGATTTTTTTATTTCTTTTGGCTCTGTTCATTTCTGCTTGCGTTTAAACCTCTGCTCGTGGATATGGGAAATCAAGTCAGAATCAAAGTCTCCCTGAGGGAAAAGGAGAGATGAACGTGGAATGTGTGTGGGGCAGCCACACCGAGCAGCTTCAAGTTCCACTAATGAGCCACATTCTTTTATGCCTCCCTGTCTTTCTTCAGCGCTGCCTTCTCACATGAGATGTTCTTGTTGTCACTTTCTGGGTAGTTCCTGTTTCTTTTTCAGGACTCATCTCTGGCACCGGTTCGCCAGGCGGCTTTCCTTAGCCTCCCGGGTCCAGTTATGTGTCCTCTTCTGTGATCCCTGCTTCCTGTGCTTCCTTAATCACGGCAGATATCAGTGTGCTGTGAATGCAACTGCACCTGCGCCTTCTCCACTAGAGAGGGACGGTCTGCTTCTTATCCTGAGATGCTAGGCCCGCGCTCGTTCTTGTCATGTACTATTTGAGTAAATGAAGTGAATGTGGGTGAGTGACCCCTTGCTCTTCAAAGGGACACCCTGCAGAGTGCAGACTGAGTTCTGGAGCATTTTTCTGTAGAAGTGAAACAATTTTCTTTCCTTTTGGCCATTATTTGGAATCTTTCCAAGGTTGCTTAAAATATGGATGGAGGGAAATGGAAAAAGAGAGGGACACACACGCGCACACACACACACACACACACAGAGGAAGAGAGAGAGACTT
Source organism: Fukomys damarensis (assembly GCF_012274545.1). Taxonomy (NCBI): domain Eukaryota; kingdom Metazoa; phylum Chordata; class Mammalia; order Rodentia; family Bathyergidae; genus Fukomys; species Fukomys damarensis. The sequence continues at coordinate 19,998,703 of NW_022900948.1, forward strand.
CAGTTCTGCATTTCCATTTTCAGAGGAAGTCTTAGGCACTAAGAAACTATTTTATTTTATTTTAATTTGGTTTTGTTGAGACAAAGCCTTACTGTGTAGTTCAGCTGGCTTGAACTCACTGTGTAGCCCAGGCTGAACTCAAACTCATGGCAATCCTCCTGTTTCAGCCTCATAGTGCTGGGATTACAGGCGTACACCACCACTCTTGCCCAGGAAACTATTTTTGATCCATGAGATTAGCCCAGGGAAAAGACTGTGTTGTCAGGTGCAGGGCTGGAGGGTGTGCATGCTGGGCTTTATGTTAGGAGAGGGGAGTGTTAAAGTCTAGCATGGTCTGTAGAGCTGGTTGGGTAGATGAAGGTGACATGAGTCTAAGCCATTCAGTGATTAATAGGAGGCCCTGGCTAAGTCAAGAATCTGAATCAAAAGTTGTACCAGCTGCTGCAAATGCCAGAAGTTAAGCCGCTGTCAGAAGATGTCAGCCAGTGCAAGCCCATGGATAAGTAGAAGGTCAGGGGTCCCCTTGACCACCTCCCTCTATCTGTGGCAGTCTTTTAAATCCCTTCCTTGTATATCTGATATGTAATTAACATTTTAAAATTTAAAATAGGAATAGCAGTTATTATTCCATGATTATTTTCATTAAGGTTTGGGTACAGACAATAAAGTAGTTAAAATTTCATATCTATCCATCTATATATATATATATCTATATATATATATCTCTTAAGTTGAAATATGAGTTAATCTACACATTTTGTAGTGTGTGCATGTTAGCTGTAAGCTGGTATGAGCTAGAACTTATTGCTCTCCAAAGCCTGAGTACATTGCAAGTAATTTCTGTTTCAGGATTATTTTTTGACTTTGCTATTTTATATAACAAACTGCAAATGTAGCAAAACCATATGCAACTGTATTATTTTCTTAATTTTATTAATACGATTACAGATTAAATCACCAAATCCACATGACCATTGTATCAGTACATTTACCAACATGTTGCTTTTATCCATGAGAAAATAAAAGTAAAAGAAATATAATGACATCATAAGGATCACAAAACCGTCTGCTTACACAAAATAGAAAAGGAAAATTCTGTCAAATACCTCAGTTATTCAGGAAATCTCTCATTTTGGTCTATTTATACACAATTTTCTTTGAAAAATCATGCATGTTTGGTTAAACAGGGAACAGCTGTCTTCCACCCACCTGGGTCTCATTGAAAAATTCATGGATTTATTATGCCCGTGGAATTTCTCCAGACAATGAATATTCCTATTTTTCACTGTGCTTCTTCCAAAGTAAAATGGAGAGTGCATAAAGGAAGGGAGAGTTAAAATGTTTTCAAAAGACCTGAATCAAAGTATTCTGTGGATCACTTCTTGCCTCATTTACAAAACCAAAGTGAAATGAAAAACTGAAGCAATTATTTAAATAATTTTGATCCTGTTTTGGGCTCCTTGTCCTTCCAAAGAGAGATAACTAAAAGTTCTACGTTTAGGATTCTTTAGGCCTCTTGGATTTCTCTAAGCCCCTGTCTGAACACAGGTTTGGCTTCTCTAGCTGTGTTAATGTGAACAACAGCATTTCATTTGAAATTCTGGATGGGAATGAGGAAGAAAGTTGTTACAGTTTAGATCTGAAAAGTCCGAGAACATTCCTCACCAAGGCCCATGTGCTGGAAAGTTGGTGCCAAGAGAGAAGAGGTTCTGGCGGGTGATGGAAACTTCAGAAGAAGGAGTCTTGTTGGAGAAGTAGGTCACTGTGACGCACCCTTGAAGGCCATATCAGGGCCTTATCTCTCTCTCTTTCTCTTTCTCCCCTTCCCAGACTTCATGAGGTGAGCAATTCTGAGCCTCCACATGCTCTCTGCTGTTGTACTTTGCCTTGCTATAGACCCTGAAGCAATAGAATAGAGCCAACAAACCCTTGCCTGAAAAGTCTGAAACTGTGAGCCATAATAGATAATCCAACTTTAAGTTGTTTTTCCAAGGTATTTTGTCACAGGGATGAAAAACTAACATAAAAGTCATGGTTTCATTATTTCACAGAAAAGTGCCCAGCTTTTTAGGTCTGTCCTGTTGTAAGACTCCTGAATTCTAAGATTGACCTGAGCTGTGAATGTGCTTGTATTCTCCCCACTCCCAGCTTTATTGAGGTATGACCGAAAGAGAGAACTAGAATGTGCTGCTATGTTTCATGAGTGCTCAGTAATTACTTGTGTGCTCAGCAGTGTCCATCTTAACACCCATTTCTGTATACTCAGTGCTTTAGGGTTTCTCTATCAAGTCACCCCGTTTCTTGCCTTTAGAGCTCACATATGATTCAGCCTCCCCATCCTCTATCTTATTTTATCTGCTATGCTCTTAGAAGTGCTTGAAATTGGATGCTTTTTTTTTCTTTTGCATGTTATGTTTTTACAAGTCCTGATTCCCCAGCATTCGATGCCCTGATCATCTCAGGAGTCATCTTTTCTGTGATGTTTTCCTGACATTATCTGTCTCTACTGTTTGCTCCAGAGAAATGTGACATTCTTCTTCTTCCACCCTCTAGATCTCAGAAACTTCTATGGCATGAACATGTAGCATTCTATGAAAACGTGGTTGCCACTATGGAAATCAATATGGAGATACCTCAAAGAGCTTGGACTGGAGGTTCCATTTGACCCAGCCATCCCTCTGTTGGGTATCTTTCCAAGAGAACTAAAAGAATCATATCACAGAGAAGTATGTGCACCCATGTTTATAGCGGCACAGTTTGTAATAGCTAAATCTTGGAAACAACCTATTTGCCCATCCGTTGGAAACTAGATAAAGAAGATGTGGTTTTTCTATAAAATGGAATATTACTCAGCCATAAAGAGCGAGAGAATAGATTCATTCATAGGAAAATGGATACATATTGAAGATATACTCCTAAGTGAAATAAATAAGTCCCACATGTGTAAATACCAAATAGTTTCCCTGGTGTGAATATTCTGCAACAATGCATAAGATTCTAATAAGATTACTGACATTTAGAAATGGGAGGAAAGGAGCTAAAGGTGTAGGGAAGGTGTGATACGTAGGGGAAGAACAAAAAGGGAAAAGAAAAAAATGTGAGAGAATGAAAAGATGAAAATAAAGTGTTTGTAGATGGGGAGGGGAGGAGGGGGTGAAGGGAGGGCAGAGGTAAGGGGAAAAAAATGAGAATCAAGACTTGCCATGTAAAGGTACATGATCCCAACAATGAATGTAACTGTACTGTATCCCTAAATGTACCAATAAACTCAATAAAAAAAAACAAAAAAAAAACAAAAAAAAAAAACGTGGTTGCTTTCCTGTAGCTCTACCCTAGGGTCGATTTTCCTTCAGAATAATGGTCTTGTCTCATAGGGCATGATAACAGCTAGCAACAACAGTGCCTGGTGCATATTAGTTAGTGCATGAAGGACTTTTTAAAATTAATGAATGATGTAGACATCGAGGAATTTTTATTAGTACAAGTTTGCAACACAGTGTCTGTAATATGCACATCTCAGTTTATCCTTTATACTTCCCCTTCTGCTTCCCTCCGTACCCTCTCCCTCCATCCCTAGATTCCCTTCTCATCTCTAAAAGGTTTGCCTCTCTGTTTCCTATCATCTATTTTTTATTTGGTTCTTTAAATTATTTATACTTTGGGTTTCTCACATAACAAAAACTATTCAATGTTTAAATTTGTATCTAATTTATTTTACTTCGTATTATGGTCTCAAGGTATATCTATTTTCCTACAATTGCTCAAATTTATCTTTCATATTTATTTATCCATTCATTTGCTAATGGGCACAATAATTTTTTTCTTTTTTTTTTCAGCTTTAACTGAGTTTATCTGTACATTTTAGGGATACAATACAGTTACATTCATTGTTGGGATCTTGTACCTCTACATGACAGGTCTTGGTTCTCATTTTTTCCCCTTGTCCCTGCCCTCCCTTCACACCCTCCTCCCCTCCCCATCTACAAACACTTTATTTTCATCTTTTCATTATCTCACATTTTTTTCTTTTCCCTTATTACCCTTCCCCTACCCATCCCACCTTCCCTACACCTTTAGCTCCTTTCTTCCCATTTCTCAACGTCAGTAATCTTATTAGGATCATCTGTATTATTGCAGATTATTCACACCAGAGAAACTATTCAGTATTTACACATGTGGGGCACAATATATTTTAACATTTTTATATTTATATTAAGAATTGGAGACTTAGGATATTAAAAATGTATTTGAGGGCCAGGGATTTAGCTCAGTGGCCCTGCTGCCTGCCTTGTAAGCGCAAAGTCCCAAGTTCGATCTCCAGTACCAAAAAAAAAAAAAAAAGTATTTGAGGGTTTAAAGCTAACAAAGTGAGGCTTGATAACTTGCTGTCTAGTAACCTGTTTCCAGGGAGAGTAGTTTTTCCATCTAGAGGGTGCCCATTGGAGGAGGCTGGACCTTCACCAAGTGCACCTTTCTGAAATGAAGAAAGGCACGCTATTGCTGACCTCTGCTCATTGGATATTACAAATAGGAAAAAGCACAGGTGGAGGTTCAGAACACTGGCTGTGGAGCTCACCTGTATGTTCAAATCACAGGTCATCTCTTCTGGTCAGTCCCTAATTTGTGCATGCCTCACATGTAGTATGAAAATAAAATATTTACCTCCTATGGTGTCAAAAAGATTGAAAAAGTTTGTATAAACCATTAGACTAGTGCCTAGCACATTAGGTGTTCTATTCTTTGTATTTCCTATTGCAGATGTTTGCTGTTTCTAAAATGGGGAAATGAAGAAGTCTTTAATTAATGTGACTTTTTTTTGGCTTTTTTTGAGACAGGGCCTCACTATGTAGTTGAGACTGATCTGGAACTCACTATGTAGCCCACGCTGGTCTCGAACTCACAGCGATCCTCCTGACTCAGCTTCCCGAGTGCTGGGATTACAGGTGTGCACCACCATGCCTGGCAAGTTGATGTGACTTTTGACAGACCAAATATTTCAAATTGAGGAGTGAAATAATGAGTGCCCTTATTGAGGAAAAGGTTGAAAAATCATTGAATGTGTTATTTATCCTTCTGGATGAACTTTTAAGAATCATCAAGTACTTCAAATCATCAAATACTTCATTCAGTACACAAACAGAAAATGTCTTCTTTCTAGGGAGGATACTGATGGAGAGGTACAAACAGATTTTCTAGTTGCTGGGAGCAATTTGGCAAAGAAATAATATAAGCAGACAACATTTCGAGTAAATACTCCCTTTACAATAGTCACTGAAAAGCTATTAAACATGCCTCCAGTTCAAAATTTACAGCAGAACCCACAAACAAGATTCACAGCTTTTTGGTTTAGAAGGGGTCTCCTGTGGTTGCACAGGGAATATTTGGGGAGCTCTTACTTTGCAGCACTGTGTGTTATTTAAGTGATATTATGTGTGCTAAGGATTACTTTGAAATGAAATAGAAATAAAGCATAAGGGTGATACGATAAAATTCAAATAAACTGAAATAACATGCCAGTTTCAGGACTCACCAGAGCATCTTGGAGTCACACTGCTAAAATAACATGTCCAGATTAGGCAATTAAATCAGAGTGTTCATTAGAGAATGTGAAAATACATAGAAGGAGTGCCAATATTGAACAATATAAAATCGGGTGTTGCTAAATCCTGTTGCGCATTTGTGGGATCCTTGGGTAAAAAAATAATAATGAAGTAAATATCCCCAGGATCAAGAAAGAAATCGAGGCTGCCTATTTCTGAGAGTTAAAAGGCAGCATGGAAGAGAAAAAAAAAAACAGTGTTAAACAAAATCCACAAAATCTGTTTTTTGTCTTAGTTCTGCTTACTGCGAGCAATGCAGTTTTAAGAAGTTAGCTAATCTCTGACCTGTAGTTTGTGGATTGGGAGTTTTAACACTGGTCTACTTTACAAGTTTGTAACACTCAAATGAAGCAAGGTATGTGAAAGCACTTTGGAAACTTTAAAGTGTCAAAAAAAAAAAAAGTCAAGTTGTTTCCAAAGATAATTCTTAAAGTGCAAAGACGCCTATTTCCTATATAGACTACATTTCTTATTTCAGTGGAGACTGAAAATGGGCTGCTTATTTGCATAAAAGGATAAAGTAAGAAAAGAGTAATGGAGCTAGAAGCAAAATGGTTAGTGTTTAACAAGTGAACAAAAACAATTGTGCTCTGTTATCCCCTGAAATGTATCCTGGGATGCTATATAATTAAAAATTTCTGACTCTCAGATGAGCACAGGCTATAAACTTTGAAGAGGCCTTTCTTAGCACGAGTTCTCAGGATTGCATTCTTCAGGCCCCAAGGGAATACTGAATGGAGGTCTTAGGGTTCCATTAGGAAGCAATGTTCCTCGGGCTGAGTAACTCAGGATAATACCTCTGTGACAGTAAAAGCCTTGTCAGCCACCAGTGGCACTGTGAGAAGACAACCCATGCTATAGGGCTTCTTTTTCAGATTGAATAAAGTAGGAATGGGGCAGAAACCCCACAATGTATGTTCAAAAGTATAGTTTTTCATCTTGAAGCAAAAGTTTAAGTCATGAACTCATGAGGTCTGCTTGATACATTACACATTGGGGGTGGGATAAGAGATGAATGATAGAACTCCATATAAATTATAGACTTTGCTTTAGAAATAAGCTAATTCATACTATTGCCAATGTAAAATACACCAATACACAGTCAACACTGCACTTTTATAAATCTGAAAAATTGTGGGAAAGATAGTGGGTAAGATCATTTTTGTACATTTTTACATACTTACTAAGTAAAATGCCAAAAAAGAACCAATGATAAGGAAAAATTTGTAACATTAAAACTAGAAATATTATCAATCACAAACATTTTAAGACTATGTGTGAGGCACAACACAGTCTAGAACATTTTCAAAGATGGTGCCAGAAAGTGGAACACAATTTATGGTTTTAGTGGAAACTGTTGATTCCTCCCCAGATACCCTTCAGTGAATAGGTACAAATTTTCTCTAGCTGCTGTGAGTGTTGGCTGTCAAGAACTCATAACTTTCCTCTCCATACAAATCCCTTCCTCATTCTGGATCCCCTGTGGAAGAGCCAGGGACCAACAAGATAAAATCTTGCCCCCTTGCCCAAAGATTGAGTTGAGTTTTAGGTACCACATTTTCTCAGGAGATTCTGAAGGAATTAGGATTAAAATTAATCTTCAGCTAAGTAGCAATATCTTTCCTAGCTTCCTTGCTTCCCTCTCCTGAATTACTCTCCTCCTGAGAAATCCCACAGCACTCTAAGAATCTCCTCCTCAGTCACTGCTTCTAGGGAAGTAGATGTTTCAAAGATACATTAATAAAAGTGATTTATTATTGTGAAATGCTATTAGAAAAAACTCTGAGGATTCTATCAAAGTCTCTCAATTGGGAGGGCCGAGGTACTGAAGGTTTGGATAAATTATGAGAAAATATGGGAAGATATAATTTGAGGATCTTCCAACATAGGTCTGTTATACTCCGAAACAGCAGTGGTTCAGTCAAAGAAACATTTCCTTATGTTTCTCTGAGGTGGTTTCCTAGTAGCAAGGCTGTAATATGAAAGAATCCTACTGTAGTGTTTATCTATTGCTGAAAAACAAGTTATCACAACTCTAATAACTTAAGTCAGCATATATTCTGTTGGACAGGAATCCAAGCATGGTTCGGTGGGGTCTTTCACTTCAGGGTTTGTTTTCTTTCTTATATTTTTGGTCCTGGGGATTGAATTTGGGATTGAACTTGAGAGGCAGGAGGCAGCACCACTGAGCTAAATCCCTTGCCCTTCTCCAGTGTTTTTTTTTTTTTTTTTTTTTTTTGTACCTGGGATCGAACTCGGATCCTTGCTCTTGCAAGGCAGGCGGCAGAATCACTGAGCTAAATCCCTGGCCCTCCCCAGTGCTTTTTTAAGGCATCTATTAAGATTTTATCTGGGCCTGGAGTCTCATCTCAGGCTCAGCTGGGGAATGATATATTTCCAGGCTTGTGTGGTTGTTGGAAGTATTCAGTTTCTTGTAGGCTTTCAGACTAAAGGCCTCAGATCCTTGCTGGTTCTTGGTGGGAGGCCATTTTTCCACATGAACAAGGCAAGGAAAAGCTGCATCATAGGGGCTGGATAGTAAGAGAAAAGTTTTAACTGAATGAAACATAATCACCTGTGTGAAATCCGTTTGCTGTTGCTATTAGAAACAAGTCACAGATTTTCACATTCAAGGGGAGAGGGTTACAACTGGGTAAACCCACAAGCAGCTGGGTGATCTTAAGAGCCATCCTGGAGTCTATCTGTCACCAAATCCACCAGTGGAGAGGAAGGAAGTCTAGCAATGGACCTGGATCATTGGCAAGATGGAAACAAATCCATTTAGCGGCATTAAACATTGAAGATCTTTAGTAGTAAAAACATTAATGAAGGAGAAAACATAATTTTGTCTTATTGAACGCTGACATTTTTTTCTTACTCAAGTTCTTGCCCATAGAGTCAGCAGAACGAAAGCCTACTTATGATGGGAAGGGATTTTCTCCAAACTTACCAGAGTTGGTTACCTTACAGTGGATTTCAACAAATACACATTATTGGTTGGCATCCAAAGTGTTCCCAGTGGCTCACTGTGTTGAAGCTTGGTTGCCAGCTGGTGGGCTTTCCAAAACTTGGCTCTAACTTTGCCAATTACATCAATCTACCAATGAGTCATAATTTGATGGTATTATTGGGAGGTGATGGAAATATTCAGGTGGGGTCTAGTCGAAGGGATTGGGTTATGGAGGCATGAAGTAGGGCTCTATACTTTGTCCCCAAGTCCTTTCTTTGGGGCTCCTTCCTATCTCTCCACTCTCTGGCCACCATGAGGTGAGCAGCTCTGCTCCTCCATGCCCTTCTGAAATGACATACTTCCTTACCACAGAAACACCGGAGGCAAGTGACCATGGACTGAAACCTCTGAAATTCTGAACCAAGATAAACCTTCCCTGCTTCAAATTATTTTTCTCAGATTTTTTTTTTTTACGAGCATGACAAGCTAACAATTTATAGAAATGTTTCAGGGAAAATGTGCTTTGCCTGCAACTTTCTATAGTGCTAACTCCTTTTCCTTATTCTACAAGCCACTGAAAAGCAGGCGGTAATACTAACTTACATCATCTCCCTCCAACTATTTTCTGGAATCATGTGTTTCACAATGTTGGGGAAAAATCAAGAAAGCTGAGTCAACTGAAAGCCTCTTTTTATCAACGAGAGAAGAGTAAACTGAAAGCCTCTTTTTATCAACGAGAGAAGAGTAAAATGTAATCTGTTATATTAAACCCACCATCTTACACCCTATTAACAAATGGAATAAGCACATTCTACAACAATAGTGTGGAAAGTTTAGTTGAAGAATATTTATTGGAAGATGATTTTCTGAGGGAAACAAAGTTATATTTTAAGTATTATTTTGGACTATTAATGATAATATGATAAATAAATGAATGTAAAAGTTATATTACATAATGAACCATGGAAATCTTTGTTAAAAAACTAAATAAATAAATCTAATATGATAAATAATGCTATTAAGGTATTCCAAATAGTAAAGAGCTAACTTATCAGTGCCATGATATTGAATCACTAAACCACAGTTGAGAATATTACCTTGAACATAAAAGAAAAGCTATAAAACTCTTATAAAAGTTATAAAAATGATTACAAAGAATATATATAATGATGATTCAACATATCCATAATTTGTGATCCTAAGAAAGGGAATAGAAAAGAGCATAAAAATTAACGAAAATAGAAAAAAAATGAAGACATTTTCTGAATTAATAGTAGACCTCAGTCTTTCTAACTACAGGGCTTTCCATGTATTAGGCATAATTAAAGAGAAACAAACAACATTGAGGTTTATTCTGATCACATTATGGTATCTTAAAGATTAAGAGAATTGCATATTCGTGTTAGACCAAAAATAAGACCTAACCGACTGGAAAGTAATCAGCCTTGGAAACTAGAGAGCAAAAACGCCAGCCCCAACTAGACTGTCCTTGCCTCACCTGCCTTACAGAGCAGCCACTGAGCAAGATAGCAGCGACGGCAGGTAAGACAAGCACAGGCTGATGGGGGCTGGCATTTTTGATCTGCAGTTTTCCAGGCTGATTATTTTCTAGGTAGGTCTTATTTTCTGGGAAATGGGAAGAGGCATGTACAGGGAAGTAACTCATTACCTGAAAGATGAATTTATGATTGCTTATTAGCTAGTAAATATGTTAGACAAGAGTGGATCGATGTTTTGATCTGAAGCCAGAAATTGTACTGCATTAAGTTTTCCTAAATATAAAAGCCATAAAAATGTATCACTTGCAACTTTGAAGGGGAGTAAAATAAAAAGCCTTTTGTAGAATGCTCCAATGAATCAGAATAATTTATGAGAACTGAGATAACAGAGTAGTTTTTAATTTTGAATCTATTTCAGCAAAATATTCCACCTTAAATATGTGGCTATACTCTGGTTTCTCTTCAGATCATATAAATCTTTCACCTTTTTAAATGTGTGGCCTTAGAAGTGTGTACAAAGATATGTGTGTCAAGAGGCTTGTATACTACTATTGTTAATCTTCGTATTTTTTCCTCATGCTAACTTTGGATTTCGATTGTTCTTGGTTTTCTAGTTCCTTGAGTCACATTAGTTTATTTACTTGGCCTTGCTCTTCTTTTTTCCCCCAATGTGGGGGATTCACAGCTATAAACTTCCTTGTTAGGATGGCTTTTATTGTGTCTTATAGGTTCTGGTATGTGGTACTGACATTATTGTCTGATTTCAGGAACTAATTATTTCCTTGCTTTCTTCTGTGGCCACTGTTTTCTTAAGAGTGTATTGTTTATCCTCCATGTTTTTTCATAATTTATGTGGTTCCTTTCCCATTGATTTCTAGTTTCATTGCAGTATGATTTGACAATATTCATGAAGTAAGTCTGATTCTTTTATATTTATTTCATGCTTTATGGCCTACTGTGTGGTCTGTTTTGGAGAAGGTTCCATGTGCTGCTGAGGAGGATGTACATTCTGCTGTTGGATGGGACACTGCACGTGCCTATTAAGTACATTTGTTGGAAAGTGCGGTTTAACTCTGGTATTTCTTTGTTTTTTTGTTTTTTTGTCTAATTGATCTATTTTTGGTAGTGGGTTATTGATGTCCCCTTCTATGGCTGTGTTGATATTTATCTGATCTTTTATGTCCATTAGTGTTTGCTTTATGAAGTTAGGTGTGCTGGTGTTCAGTGCATATATGCTTATAATTATTATCCCTTCTGGTTCAATTGCTCCTTTAAGATTGCATGGAGTAATCTTCTTTGCCTTTTCTGCTCAGTTTCACTTGAAGTCTCTTTTTCTGAAAGTAAGATATCTACTCGTACATATTTTGGGGCTCACGTTTTGGGGCATGGTATATCTGTTCCAAACTCTGATTTTTAGTGTATGAGTTTCTTTTTAGATTAAATGAGTTTCTTGTACACAGCATATTATTGGGTTTCGTTTTTTGAGGAAATATACCAATCTGATTTTGATTGGAAAGGGTTGACCATTCAAATTGAGAGTTATTAGTGAACGTTACTGACTTATTTCTGTTACTGCATTGTTTTCTGTTGTGAATGATTTTTCCCTTTCTGCTTAAATGCTTATCCTAGGTAGTATATTTATTCCATTAGACTTTTGACATTGTTTGCTACATTGTCTCTTTCTAAAATGTCCTTGAGAATATTTTGAAGTGCTGATATGATTTTCATGAATTTCTTGATGTGCTCTTTGTCATGGAAAGACCTTATTTCTCCATAACTTTTGAAAGATAGTTTGCAGGATATATCAGTGTGTGTTTTAGTTTGCTTTCTTTTTGAACTTTAACACTTCAGTACAAACTCTTCTGACCTTTAAGGTTTGCATTGAGAAGTTACTATAATTCTAATGGGTTTATCTTTATAAGTGATTTGTTGATTTCCTCTAGCAGCTTTTAAGTGTCTGTCCTTATGTTGGACTTCTGGGATTTTGATTGTGATGTTTCATGGAGAAATTCAATTTTGATCATAAGTGTTTGAGGTTTTATATGCCTCAGTTATCTGTATCTGTATCTGTTAAATTCTTTCCTCCAAGTTTCTGGAATTTTTTTTGTAAATGGATTTTTTATGCCTTTGTGCTATCTTCTGATGTTGCACTAATTAATTTTACTAACTAATCACTAATAATAATGTTAATTTCACTAATTAATTCATTAAGCTTAGAGTATTCTTTGTGGTATGTAGACTGTTGCATCCATTTTTTATGTTCTAGTGTGTTAAGTATCTTTAAGTATACAGCCACCCGTGCCAGCCCTATCTTCTGCTTCTGTCATTCTGGCCTCACACTGGTCACTTTTGATGCTCCTAATTCAATAGAATTTTTTTATCTCCTAGATTTCTCTTTGTACCTCTTCCTGGAGTGTAATTCTTCGCTAAACTATTCAATAATATTTTGCTTCATGTTGTTTAGCTCAGCTGTCCTTTTATTAATGCTTTTTGTAAGCTCACTGACCATTTTTATTAAGTCCTTTATTTGTTTAGTTATATCATTTTTGAGCTTGCTGAGCAACATATTAATCTGTTTTTTGTCTTCTTTTTAATCATTTTATTTAATTCAGATGCTTGGCTTTTTATTTCCTTCCCTTCAATAACTCTTGGAACGGGTTTGGGAGAGTTGGGAGTCTTGGAAACACTTTCTTTATTTGTGATCTTACACTTCTATTTTTAAAAATGTGTGTGTGGTGGGGGTTGTGGATCAATTATACTTAAGAGACATTGTTCCTAGTATGGTGATCTCTTTAGATAGTATCTCGATTCTATTAATGCACTTTGAGCATGGTTAACTACAGGTCTTTGCCTCTTTCCCAAGATCTGCCACCTTCCATTAATTTGGGAATGGAAGAGTGTAGTTTAATTGGCTCAATACTCAGTTCTCTGGAAATGAACTGTGGTGTTGATGGCACAAAGATAAACTAGATATTGACATACATAAAGCCAATTCATGTCAACACCTATGCTGCCTTATAGTAGCAAGAATATCAGCAACAATAATAGAATATATGAGAAACTGGATATTGACATGCCATAAGAACCCCCCAATAAAGCTACCACTGTAGCTCTCTTGATAATAGAAAAGAAACCTGTAAGTGTAGAGACAAATACAAACCATGCATCGACACACCGAAAATATCTACTAAATGCAACAACTACAACACATGGAACAATTACAAAAAGTTCAACAATAATAGCATAACATGAACTAAATATCTAAAGAGTAATAAAGCTGAATAACAGTATTATTATGGAGAGGGGGTGAATTCAAGAAGTAAAATGTGAAAAACAAAGGAAAGGAAAAGGAGAAGGAGGAGAGAAATGTGAGACAAAGGATCCTATTTAGTATAAGGACTTACATAGAATTAGATACAAGTAACATTAAGAAGAAAAAGAAGACAAAAATAAAAAAAACCTGCAAAGCAAAATAAAGAGAAGAAGAAGCAAGAATGGCTGCTATCAAGAATTCAACGAATAGCAAATGTCGGCGGGGTTGTGGGGAGAAAGGAACCCTTCTCCATTGTTGGTGGGAGTGCAGACTGGTGCAACCACTATGGAAATCAATATGGAGATACCTCAAAGAGCTTGGACTGGAGGTTCCATTTGACCCAGCCATCTCTTTGCTGGGCATCTTTCCAAAAGAATTAAAAGAATCATATCACAGTGATACATGTGCACCCATGTTGATAGCGGCACAGTTTGTAATAGCCAAAGCTTGGAAACAGCCCATTTGCCCATCAGTTGGAGACTGGATACAGATGAGGTTTTTCTATCAAATGGAGTACTACTCAGACATAAAGAATGATAAATTAGAGTCATCTATAGGAAAATGGATGCATATTGAAGCTTCATTCTTTTCTCTGTTTTGTGCTCCATTTATCTTGTGGTTCTTTGGTTTTTAGTTTTCTTGACAGCTGTCTCCTGATTCGAAGCCATCCATCTTTTTCTTTTTTCTACCAGGTATTGGAGAGACTCAATTTTGTTGCCGGTTTCTACTCTGCTGTTTTTAATGTGTGTCCCTTTTCTTCATTGATTCATATGTCATCTTTTGAGAATAGGATTGTTGGAAGGCTTTATATGAAGGTAGGAATTATGCACATTTTATTCTCAGAGGGCCAATGATGTAGCAGGTGATGATTTGCCAATCTTCCACTTTGGTTGTCTCAATTATAATATTTAGGGCAGAGATCTTCAATTTGGCTGTGGATGGGAATTACCTTTGTAATTTAAAAAATAACTATAGCAGCCATCCTTGGTTAATTGGTCTAGACTTCTAGTCCTTGGCTAAATGCAGAATTTTTATTTTCATATGGACATAAATCTTTGATGATCTTGTTTAATATGGATTCTGATTCAAGAAGTCTGGGATAAATCTAATTTACCATTTCAAACCAATTTCGAGAGTTACTGCTGTTATTGCTGCTCTTGTGTTGCTCTCGAAGTAGCTGGTACACTGATTCTCAGGCCTTGCCATGAATTGAGATTACCTTGTAAACCTCAAAAATACTAATGGTTCTATTCCACCCCCAGAGTCTCTGACTTAATTAGTATCAGGCATGGCTTTTACAATGAGAGCTTCTAAAGCTTCCAAGGTACTTCCAATTTGGAAAACCACTGGGTTAGAACTTTTTCATCCACTGGGCCAGGGTTCACCACAGTGCTTGCTAAATTTCTCTGAAGTCTCTGGAAAACTTCCTTTCCTCTCAGGTTTGTTTTCATCTGTAAAATGAGCAGAGACACAAACCTTTATAATTTCCTGGACCTTTCTGGCAGCTTCTACACCTAAGAGGCAAATCATAAGATTGGAATTGGATAGCAGAGTAGTAGGGATGAATTTGATTCTCATCTTCAAATCCTAATGTTTGACTTTCTTTTTATTTTTTTGGTACTGGGGATTGAACTTGGGTCCTTGTGCTTGCAAGGCAGGCCACTGAACCGCTGAGCTAAATCCCCGGCCCTCTAATATTTAACTTTCAAGAGCTTCTTTATTCTCCAATTCTTTTTTCTTTTATAATGCAGTATTTTTTAATAGAAGAAATATTTCTTAAATGTCACTGAGGATTCTAATTTGAAGGTCTTTCTTTGTTGTTTTCTTATCACTTTATCCTAAAGTTATTTTTAAATAAATCTTGGTATTTATCTTGCAAGCTGCAGACTTTCCTCAAATGTCTCATTTGCTAATATTTAGGAGTGGGTGAAAGGAAGTCAGACTACATGACCTTTGGTGGCAGTTTAGGTTTACTGACTACCAGTCTTTGTTTGAGGTGAGGGTAAAAACTAGTTGTTAGTTTAGAAAACAGCTCTAATATAACAAGGAGGTGTTTGTCAACATCAGCACCGAGCCTTAGCTAGCTTAGTCCTTTCTAGTTTCTAGGAGAAATTTTTATTAATATGAAATGTGTGTGCATATTGACAAGGTGCATATGATATTTCAACATATGTATATAAAATACACAGCGTAATTAACATTTTCATCTCTTTATCTTTATGCTTGGGGTTTTGGAGCTCCTCTCTTCTAGTTTTTCATAAAGTATAGAATGGTTTATTGTGAATTATAGCTATACCTCTGTGCTTTGAAATACTATAGTTTATCCCTTTATTACCCATTATCAACTTCACTCTATTTCTCCTTCTTTCCAAACTTTAGTAATTACTATTCTCCATTCAGATGAATTTTTTTCTTTTTTGTAGTACTGGGTTTGAACCCAGAATCTTTCATTAAGTTACAACCCTAGCCCTTTTTTTTCTTAAATTTTGAGACAAGGTCTTAACTTTTACATATTAAAGAGAACATGTGACATCTTTCTGTCTGTCTTATTTTACTTCACATAATGTCCTCCAGCTTCATACGTTCTGCTAGAAGTTTTGTCTAAAGCTCCAGGCCACCAGAGGCAAGTAAGGGAGGGGGCAAATTGTTTCACCAATTTCTGTGTGTAGACCTTCATCTACTATTCACTTTTAGTCCTTTTTAGTACTTCTCCATGTTGTTATATTGCCTTTTAGTTTTTGTACTTGCTGGTGCATCGTTTCTTTCTTTGCTGATGCTCATAACTGAGCTCCAGTCTGTGGCTCCCTTTGCTACGTCTCATCCACCCAGACTCCTCCATGTACCTCCCACTGTTTATTGCTGGCTACTTTCTTTTCCTCTTGTTTGTTGTAGGGTTATATCTTTTAAACATTCCTTTATTCTCACACAGTCCTAAAAAAAGGAAAAAGAAGAAATGTCCTTTCACATGGGAAATACGAGCTATCAGTTAATGGCTGCACAATGGGCTATTTCGCTGATGCCCTGTATTGGACTCGGCTAATGAATGCACTGTTGCTGGGATTTAATTTTCTCCCAGTGCTTACTATTATGAACAGCTGCACAGTGAGCAACTGTAGAATAAAATCTTGTTTCAAACACCTCAATTACAATCTTAAAAATATGATTTTATAATTTACATACATTTAAAATGTGATAATAAATTATGCCAATATCCCTCAATAAAGATGCCCCCACATTTCTCAATGCAAGCCAGTTACTCCTGTAATTTTATCTTATTACAGTGTGTTCACAGCACTTATCTAATCTTGATTTATTGGTCCTTCCCACTTATTTTCAAGCTCCATAAGATCAAAGTCATTATCTCCATGGCAATACCCCCTGAATTTAGGCAAACTACCCATAGAGGTGTAGTAAATACTTTTTCATTGAAAAAAATTGCCAAACCGTATTCTTGAAAGCATTGTTAAATATTTATCTTAGCCTAACATAAATGACTTAATTTAAAGTATTTAATTTTATTCTAATTTTCATAGTAAAATTACTCTACAACCAGGCCTTATACTTATAAATGTGAAGAAACATCAGAGAGCTCATAAAGCAAGGGACACTCCTTTCGAAAACAAATTTATATAGTATCTATGAAAGCATAATGGACCTTATGGTAATTGTTGGAGACATCCCAGAATTTATCCTGATAACAATTATTTTATTGCAAGAAAATGGATGCTTAACCACCTTGGGTCTTTGTTTTAAGCTCTTTATTTTAACCCCACATTGATCCCAGAGCTTCTTTTCCTGTGATTTTAGTGGTAGGAAATGGAACTACTAATTCTGTACAGATGTCAGAGAACCAGCCTTTCAGACACCTGGAAGAAACAGGTGTACAAAAATCCAGGGACTACTAACATATCTAATTGAGTAAGTGCTAGTAGTTACAAAAATAATCAAGAATGAAAGAAAGGATCGTGAAACACCTAACAAAAACATTGCTAGTAATCACTGCCACCTTAAAACTCATTTTGCAAAGCTTTCCAAAAAATAGGAAAATATTACATTGAATATTACCTTTTTATTGTACTTTTTACATAGGTATTTTTAATAAACAGCTAGTTTATAGTACCACCAAGTCTTTGCTGTATGTGTTACAGGCGTCTTTGAAACTGCAGCATCAGCAATTCAGTTTGCAGGCTTCCTCCTGAATATTTATAGAAAGATTGCAAAAATACACCTACCAATTTTCTTTAAACAGTCTTTATAAAGTTACCATATTTTCTCCTATATTGGAAATATCTTTCTTTCAGAATAAGAAAATAAGACTTTTTGCCCCATGTCTTTTTTGTTAGGATTTTCAAATTGAATCCAAGGAATGGTTATGCATAATACTTTATGACTATTTAAAAAATTGTAACAACAGTACATGGTTATTGCAAAACAAAGTAAATGACTTAATAGGAATGAAGTCCCTCAGAGCCAGGGATTTAGTTCAGAGGCACTGTGCCTGCCTCACAAGTGCAAGGTCCTGAGTTCGATCGCTGGCAACAAAAAAAAAAAAAAAAAAAAAAAAAAAAAAAAAAAAA
>NW_022900948.1:20016766-20021366 GCF_012274545.1 Fukomys damarensis
AAAAAAAAAAAAAAAAAAAAAAAAAAAAAAAAAAAAAAGAGAGAGAGAGAGAGAGAATAATTCTCTTACAATATAGACACATGGAGACCATGTGCTAGACTCATTGCAGCCTAACTCTTATTGGATATTATGAGTTATGCCTAAAATGTCTGTCAAAGTCTCATGAGCTCTCAAGTGAGGATTTGGAGAGTGAATCACGGGTGTGCAATAACTGGGATCAGTCCATTGACTGTATTAGCATGGTTCTCTGTGTGGCTAAACTGATTTAGTAAAGACAGAATATTCACCCTGGGTGTGAGTAGTACTAAACAATATGTTTGTATCCTGAATAAAATATAAAGGGAAAGGCTCATTGCCATTGCTTTTTTTCTGCTTACCCTTCCATGGACTGTTTCTTCTGTGCCCCACCCCTCAGCCGTGCTGCTCTGCCTTGGAGCCAGAAGACTATGGACTGAATCCTCTACAAACTGTGAGCTTAAAATAAACTTTTCCTACTTTATTGGGTTTGGGTGTTGGGTATTTTCTTCCAGCAACAAACTAGTGACTAAGTCACTGAGTATATTCATTTGCTAGAACTGCCAGAGCAAAATACCATGGAGTAGATAGTTTAAGTAAAAAATGTGTTTTCCCACAGTTCTGGAGACCAGAAGTCTCAGTAAAGACGCTGGTAGGGCTGCTTCTCTTGAGACCTCTGTCTTTGTTTTATCATGGGTATCTTTTCTCAGGCTTTTACATAGTCTTGCCCTTGTATGCGTCATGTTTATAGGTATGCTAATATCTAATTAAACAAACTCTACTTTTAGTTAAATACTTCAATTTAGCAATTCTTTATAAAGTCTATCTCCAAATACAATCATATTCTGAGGTGCTGGAGGTTATGACTTTAATATATGCCCATATACGAATTAGCCCATAGTACCAGGTTTTTCAAAAATATATGTGTGCTAAATAGCTTTAGTGAGCTATAAGTGACATATAGTAAACTGCTCATGGAAAATGTGTATAATTTTATAAGTTTTAACATGTATTTAATCATTAACCTATTGCCGCAATGATAATACATGGATTCATTACGCTCAGATTCCTTGTGACCCTGCAATCTCTCACATTTCTGTTTTCTACTCTTTCCATTTTGAGACATGCACTGATGACATATACATTGGTTTGCTTTCCTAGCATTTTATAAAATGGAATCATGCAACATATAATTTTTCTATCTGGATTTGTTAATTCAACATTATTATTTTGAGAGTCATTCATCTCGTGCTCTGTAACACAGAATTTAGGACAGTCCCTGGCGCATGACGCGAATCTTAACTATGTCAATAAATAAAATTATAAATTAATGAGTATTCTGGAAGTTTAAGGAGATTGCAGGTTATAATATGTATATCTGAGTGATACTCATAATGTTGGTGATCCCCCTGAAATATTTTATTCACATAAGTAAGTTAACATGTCTGTAGTTTAGAGAATATCTCTGCCTGGGTGCAATGGCATACCATGTATATGAAATCCCAGCTACTCAAGAGGCTGAGGTAGAAGGATCAAAAGTTTAAATCTATCCTGGGAACTTAGTGAAACCTTATATCAAAATAAAATAAAATAAAATAAAATAAAATAAAATATTGCTGAACATGTAGCTCAGTGGTAGAGTACATGTACCTGGATTAAATTCTCAGTACATCCAAAAAGTGTTTGGTGGCATTTTGAAGGAAGAATCTGTGTCAGGGAAAGGACAAGGACCATTATTTTTATATTTTATATGATTGTACTTATATGTTGTGTTTGTTTAGGGTCAGCCATGTTAAAATATATAAAAAACAGTTGTGAACCAGTAGGCAGACTCATTTTAGAAGAGGTGGCAGAGTGAATGGGATGGAAGAAATATTTCCTAAATTTCTCTGTGATGTTACCAAACAACCTGATAATGGAAAGAAATTGATGTCAGAAAAAAAAAAAGTACAAAAAAACAACCATAATAGGGGTTCCAAACATCAACTCTTTCATTATCCTTACGACTGTCAGTAATAACTAAGACACATTTGTTCCTATTACCTCAGGTTTTTAGGATCTTTTTATTGCTCATGTTTTCAAATTTAGCAATGATCGACTGGGTTGTAGATTTCTACGTCATTTTGCTAGGACCTTTAGTTTTGAAAATTGATGGGAATTAAACACTGGGGAAATCCGATTATTTTTGCAATTTTTCTTCTCTGTGTTATCTGTAATCTTTTTCAGGAAATCTTATTATTGGATAGTGATATTGGTATTTTTGGCTTGAAATGTCTTTATACTTCCTCTCATATTTTTCATTTCTTTCTACTCTTGGTGAGATTTTCTTAATCTTATTTTCCAACCAGGCTATTGAAATTTCAACTTTGTTAATCTCATTTTGTAATTTCCCATGGGGTCTGTCTGGTTTCTTTTAGTGTTACATTTTCTTTGTAGCAGCCTACTTGTGATTTGCAGATATCATACTTTCTGTGCTTTTCCTTAAAATACTAGTTAGAATATTTTAAACTTATTTTCACTTCTTTATGACACACTTGTTTATAGGGGTCACCTCCTTGTGTGTCTTTCTGTAACCTTTAAAAAATTTTCATGTTGTAAATTGTTCTTTCCTCTAATATATCTTGAGTCACAGGTGTGAATTTACTTTAAAAACAATTTTCTTTCTAAATACTTTAATTAATTTAAGTACTTTAATTAATTTTTTTCACTGAAACTCTGCTTCCATTGCCTTTTCTTATTGAGGATAAATGCAAATGAAAAGCTATTTATGAAAGTGATGAGCTGGGGTTAATAAATAGAAATGATGGGTTGGAGATTTAGCTTAATGGTGCTACTGCCGGCCTTGCAAGCTCAGGGTACTGAGTTCAATCCCTGGTACAAACAAACAAACAAACAAACAAATGTTAGAAATGACAATTCGTTAGAGCAGCAGTTCATCTTCTTTTCAGCCTCATTTCTAAATTTTGGTCTATAATGTATTGAGAATTTCAACACCATGCTCTCTAGAGATTTGCTCATTGAATAAATGTGTTGTTTGCTGCATTTTCTTCATATATTTTGATGTCTTGGCTCTTTTCCCTCTGCATCATTAGTAGTGTACCAATAACCATCTTTCCAGAATTGGTTGAAATCTGTATTTTGTAATGATTCTTTTCTTGTTTCCTTTTTAATATTGTTGTGTGAGGTTTACATATTTTTTTTTCTCTGTTTAGTCTTCTTTTATCATCTTATGGATTTGGCTTGATCTCAATTTACCATCTTGAAACTTGTAAAAGGAATAATACTACCCAATTTTAAAAAATCTTCTGAAAATTAAAGGACATAATGCATGCACCATTTCTTATTTGCATCCTAAATACTAGTTTCACTCTCGCATTATATCAGATGGTTTTTAAACAAATATACTACAGCAGACATCCTGCCCAGTACTAGCAGGCTATGAGTGGCACATGCTTCTTGCTTTCCCTAATTCAGCTATATTGTTTTATATCAGGAGTCAGACTGAAGCCCTATGTGACTGAAATGGGCATGCCAGGTAGCAGACTTGGGCTGATATTGCTCCTTTGCTAATGCTGTCATTGAGGCCTAGGTCCTAGTCTGAAGTGACAGGGCTCTGCTCAGTTACATGCAGTTAAGGTCAGAATGACCCCAATTAAAATCCTTTCCGCTGAATTATGTCTTCTCACTGATTTGATGGGTTGCTTTTTAATTTCACCTAGTCCCAGGACCTGTTTGTTCTATACAAGCAAGATAAGCAGTGCTTTCTCTTACAGCTCTGCCTGGTGCCATCATGCCAGGTATGTGACAGTATTTCACTAGATGTCTTCAAAACATACCCTGCTCCCTATTCCTTCCCACAGTTGTATTAAATAAATACCGAATGCAGTTGGAAGCCTTTGTCTTTGTTGCCTAGGGCAGCACTGATCAGTCCCAAGACTCGGCTTCTCTTGAAGTCTTGTTTCCTGTCTTTATTTTTTAATTAGCTTTCTGCTGTCCTGGCTCACAGGAGTCCAGGACCCACTACAGGGGTTCTGGTAACATCTCCTTTCCCATTCCTTGTAATATGCTAGCTGAAAACTCCATAATATAGACAATAAAACTCATAACTGATATAATGTTTGGTTTTGACTTTCTAGTTATAGAAAGCAGAAATACGATTTGACCATGTAGAAGAGAACTGTGTAAGTTCCAGATGTTTAAGAAAGTTAGCTCTAGATCTCTTTCTGATGCAGTCTGCTTTCTAGTCAACAACCTGATTTCTAGCATCTGCCCGCTAAAATATTAAGTAGTGGCTTCTGGGGAAAATATTTCAAACTTTCATCAAACTTAAGTACATTCAATCAGAAAAGGAAATAGCATTCTAAACTCTTTAACTGCATGGAACTATATTCTGCCAGTGATTGTAATGTGCTTGGAAGTGGTTTCATTCCTGAGAATTTTAATAAGAGCTCAACTGGCCAACACTTTGATTTTGACCTGTGAATACTAGAGCAGAGGATCCAGATGAACTCAGTTAGATGTCTGATCTATAGAACGGTGAGATAATAAATTATTATTATGTTAGATTTTTAAAATGTGTTTTATT
>NW_022900948.1:20021467-20037121 GCF_012274545.1 Fukomys damarensis
AAAAAAAAAAAAAAAAAAGAAACGAAGGTAGAGGTGGGGACAGAAGCTAGGAAGACTAATTTATCTGTGTATCTTCTCCATCCTAAAGATGATAGGCCTTGAACGTTTCTTAGTAATTGAAGGGAATAGTTGCATATTTTATTGTACCCTCAAAGCCTGTCATACCTGATAGTGATTAAGTGAAAATGCATTTGATCTGTGAGTCTTTGCCTGTAGGAAGATTACTCTACTTACTCTACTATCCTCCATTGATACAGGCTAGGTCTTAAGCTATGGTCTGAATGAGTCTATCCTCTCACATTGTATTACATGGGATACCTAATCACCAGTGTGATGGTTTCAGGAGATGAGATCTTTGACAGCTTATTAATCCACGAGGGCAGATCCCTCCTGAGTGGGATTAGTGCCTTTTAAAAAGAGGCCTCAGAAAGCTGCATTGCCCCTTCTACCTTGTGAAGACATAGGTACAAGGCAACACCCAAGAGTCAGGAAGAAGGCCCTTACCAGATACTGTGGGAGCCTTGGTCTTGGACTTTTCAGCTTTCCAAACTGTGAGAGAGAAATTTCTGTTGATTTAGAGTCTCTGGTTTATGGTATATTGTTATAAAAGCCTAAATAGATACAGACAGTCTTGTAACTGTTTTGATAATTAAATCATAATTGAAGTTGCATATACTTCTTTCCCCCACAGGCTCTGGGAAGCATTTCCTCGTTCTTTCAACCTTGCTTTCCCTTGCCATGTGGTCTACATGTGTGAATTGGGCTTCACAGTTAGCCTGGACCCTGGAGTATGGTCCTGTGAAGCAGACTTGAAGCGAACCTTCAGCTGACATGAAAGGTGAGCAGTAAGTGAGTACATAGTGTTGTGAGCCAGCGAACATTTTGGATCACTTTCATACAAGCATGACTCATGTAAACTGGATGAATTAGATTTGGTATATCATGAGAGGCATGCTAAAACAAAAACTGAAAATATGTTACACTGGCTCTCATGTGAAAAATACACAGTGAAGAATCTATTATTGGAAGTTAGAAGATGGCATGCCAAGCTATGCAGTCATGTGATATTTAATATTCAGATTGCTGTAGTAACTCAGAACTCCTAGATTTAAACAGAGATGTACAAACCTATATTTGTAGTGCTGTCTGCCTATTATCCCTGAATTTAACAGACCATTTAACAGTGTTTTTCAACCTTCATTAGAAAAACTATGAGTTTAAAAGATTGATTAAAATTCAGCCTCTTGATAAGGATCTTCACAGGGGTATTGTTTTCCTGTCCTTTGTTAATACTTCTGAATGCACTATGATTATACTCAGTAAGTAATTTTAGTTGAGTAAAATGATTGCAGAAAAATAAAAGGTGTGGTCTTCTTATAAAAGTCTGCTAAATTCAAAGCATAGGAAATCTTCCATTGTCACACATTATTCACTGAAATAAAATACATTTTTTTTTTAGTTTTTGAGAGAGTTGATTTACACTGCTAAAAGGTTCTCCAACAAATGCTAACAGAGAGTGTATATGAAAGAAAGAGATAGAAGAATGTTGGCTATGCCCAAGGAAGGTAATAGAAAAGTAGGACCTCTTTAAAGTTAAAACTTGGGATCAAGGAAGAAAATAAAGTATAAGAAAGCCGAACTAGGGTTTCATGAAGCGATTTTCCCCATCTCAGAGCATGGGATTCTAACAGGCTTTGTAGTATTGCAAAACTTTTAAAAATAGTGACATAATATGTCTTTCCAAATGCAGGTGTTTATTGTGCTTTCTTGGACTCTTTCTATTCATTTTACATTGGGTGTGTGAGATACATGTAGCTTGTTCTTTTCAGTTCATAGGTCTCTGGTTCAAGGAGTGAACAATTGGTTTTAATGTCTATTTTTTAGTTTTTATTTATTTATTCTTTTTCTGAGACAGGGTCTCATTATGCAGTTGAGACTGACCTGGAACTCACTATGTAGCTCAGGCTGGTCTTGAACTCACAACGATCCTCCTGCCTCAGCCTCATGAGTGCTGGGATTATAGGCATGCCCCTCCACGCCTGGATTAATGTTTATTTTAAATAAATGAAATTAATGAAAACACATGTAATCCAAAAACAAAAAAATTCAGTAATTCTGTTTCATTTAAAAGGTCAAAATTTTATGTGATCTAAGAAATTGAATTTAGGCATATCTCCTAGCAAAGAATTCTTAATGGATGAAATGATCTATGAGATGTCTAACAGGTTTGAAGAGATAAACACAGTTTCAACGGGTCAGGAAATACACCTTTTGTCAAGTTAGTTTCTGTCTCCCTCAAGCATAATAGCAGCTTTTCTTTTTTATATTAACGTAATATAAGTAGATATTAATAAAGAAAATATTTTAAAAGCACTCTTTCTCCTACAAAAAAAATGCAAAACGTTTTCAAAAAATAGGGAATAATACACCCTTGTAGGTCATACCAGTGAACATCTCTAGCCAAGTTCTATTTCCTGATAGCACATTCAGCTAACTGAACTTATCAATGGATGATTTCCCTGATGAATATAGCCGCCCCATGATACAATTACTTTCCAAATACATGAAACCTTTCGGGGATATTTTAGATATAAATCACAACATTAACCACCCTTAAGTTAAATAATTCACTAGAATTAATCACAAAACTCCATGAAATCTATTATACTCATGTTAAAGTTTACTACAGGAAAAGGAGTCAGGTAAAAATCAGCCAGAGATTTGTAGGGAATAGTCTGGGAAGTTCCATCTGAAGCTTCTGTTTTACTGGCCTGTGCGGTTAGGACCTGTGATCCTTTGGTTATCCTTTTGACCTAGCTGTGGCTATACATGAAGTTGTCACAAGAGAAACTAATAGCTGGTCCCGAGTTTTTATTTGTATGTATTTGTGTGGACATGAATGATTGATTAATTGCCCACATGGTTGAATTCCGTCTACAGGTCATTTGATACTGAGTGAAGAGAAGTTCTCATTTTAAATCAAATGACACATTGTGGACAGTCTCCACTCAAGCAGATGCATTTCAGCCAGGAATGGTAGAAATTACCTCTCAGGGTCAAAGGTAAAACACTGCCCCTCATTTTGGGCCAAGTTAAATTTTTTATTATGTACTTGCTAATAAGAGAAGCTACTATTTTGCCTTTGATTTGTACATATATTTGAGTTTCTCATATAAGAGAAATTATGTTATATTTAGGTTGTGTTCTGATTTATTTCATGATAGATAAATAGAAAGTGAGGAGATGTTCAAATAATTCTCCCAATTACCTACTCCACTGTTTCAAAAAATATTTTAATATAATACTAATTTGTCTAATTTATACTACTATTTCCTTCTAGCTCACTGACAAGAAGGTTTTCTGTTATCTGTTTGTCTCTTCTTTTTAAGACAGAGACTTTGGGGCTAGAACTCAGGTCTTCATGCATGCAAGGCAAGTTCTGTACTACTGAGCTATACCTTCAGCCTGAGGGAGTCTATGAGTTGTCATGGGTAGTATTCTGAGCAACATTTTGGCCATTCTTTGAAAAGATATGATATATAGTGCATTAACTATTGTTATTCCCTATTTTTTGAAATTTTTTTGCAATTTTTCATAGGAGAAAGTGTTTTTAAAATATTTTCTTTATTCATATCTATTTATATTACATTAATATAAAAAAGAAAAGCCATGCTTGAGGGAGATAGAAAATAACTTGCCATACTGCCTAAGTAACTGAGGGAAGGCGAGGAACAAGGAATGCAGGGGATGGGCTTGGTTTTTCAGTCCACTTCTATGCCTTGAAGTCAGTTAACAGGAGCCTGCCCTCTGAATGGCATGCAATAGGTTAGTTAGTATCTTGGGATTCTTTGCCTCATACGTTTTATCACATACACCACTGACTAACCTCCTTCTGTATCATTTTCCTGTTAACCTCTTGCATCATTTTTCCTGTTTATGATCCAGATGGACTATTTTTGGACCTAAAATCTGTTCCAATACAGTATATCTGTTATTATTCCAAGCTCTTTGTCTCACATTTTTGAAGGTGCTTTCTAGTTTGTGTGAAAAGAGCTGATCAAGGACATACTTATAATAACACATTAAAATTTATTTATATGCGAAGTTTGTTTAAGTAGTTCTTAGTTCACCTTCCTTGAAATTACAGTTAGAGAGAGAATAGGAAAAATATTTGTATTTCCAGTGACTGTTTCAGGTCTGCCCCAGACTATTATCCAAAATTCATAGCCATGGTTATATGGCCCTTAAATTTTTCATAATTCTATTCTTTATGAAATGGCTCTGGGACTATAGTCTCCTATTCTCTTCAGATTTTGGTGAAAACCAATGGCATAAACAAGATATCTGTATATTACATTATATAACTGTACCCTTATTTCTTTTATTATTTGCATTAGTGGAGTCACAAACATAATTTGAAGTAGTTTTCTCAAACTCACTTGGCTCTTTAAAGATTGCTTTAATTGGTAATGTTTAAAAACCTTCTAGCTGTTCATTAGAGATTGTCAAAGTTGAATGATAACTTATGTGTTTGATTTTACCTAATTTGCTGTCATAGTTAATAAACATTGTTGACAAAAAGAAATTTCCAATATAACCAAAATGAGTTCCTTTGGGATTTTTAAATATTCATTACATATTTATTAAAACCTCTACTTATCATGAGACCATAATAGTTAATCTATTAAGATAGGTTATTTAGCTTCAGGTATCTTGCTTAGTTGTTTATATATCTGCAGATATTCAGAAAGAAGCCATTACATAAAACCTTACAAGGCTATTATAACAATGTGAATTAAAATAGCTTGACTGTATTGTTATATGATAAGCACACTAAAAATTAGTAAAAATTAGTGATCACAAATAAATGCTGTTATGACTTTAGGCAGTATATTCGCCGCTCACAGCACCATTATAGGGCTTATTGTTTCTATTAATAAATTAGATATTCTCTAAAAAGAATTTAAAATTATCTGTATCATTTCACTGAGAATTTATCCAAAAGGAAAAAAAAAATCCAATTTTAAACTATTTATTGAATCACAGCACAGGACTTTTTTAATAATAAAAAAATTGGAAGCCATCCAAATATCACAGAATAGTTAGAAGAATATCGCACAAACATGGTCTTTCGAATGTTTTCACTGTTCAGAGCAGGTTGTACCGCTGCCCAAAATGGCTGCATGTCATAATCACACTTCCTTACGTCATGCACCTTCTCCAGAAAGGGCTCCTTTACCTGGAATTCATGGCATGGACGTGGTAACTGAGAAGTGGGGCATAATGGGGGACTGAGGATCTTTATTCTTGTGTTTTTTTGTGGAAACTTGAAACTAAGAGGCAAATATTTGATTTATAAAACTGCTCACCACCCTTGAGACTACTTATTCTTACATAAGTATGTGACCTCCATGTGCTGCATCAGAATGAGACCCTTTTCAGTAAGCCTCACGGTACAGGATAAGGAGCTTGTGGGCTCTTCTATACGGTGAAGGAATTGGATATCCTGATTGCCCAATCTACACGATCCCCCAAAACTAATTGGGTTAACAGTTTTTAGCCCAGAAAGTGTGAATATCATGTCTTTTTGTTTTTGTTTTTTAATCTTTAAAGGGAGATAAAAACCAAAAGAGTTACTAATGAACTTGTATTTGAATGTTGTACACAACTGAGCCCTAGAGTTAGACCATTTTATTTCAATGTCTCTGTGAGAAGTATTAAGCTTTTGGTGGTGGGAGTTACAGACCTTTCCTCTCATGTCAGTCTGTGGCTAACGCAGTAGTAGAGAATATTCTGCAGTCAGCACTATTGGGCAGAATGGTTGGTTGTTGATCAATGGGCTGCCCCACAGACTACTCATTTACTGTCTGATGTGAATTGCATGTATCCACATGTCTGTATAAGACAAGAAAGTAGAAAGTTTCTAGGTCAGAAGTAAACTAATCCCTGGGGGAGATGTTGAACTGAGTCGATTATAATGATTTTCCCATAAAGCTTCTTCAAGTGTACTCAAATCACTCACCACTAGAGGGCACACTTAGAATAGTAGTAGTGAGAAGAGGCAGCCTAAAAAACCGCACCTGGCCATCAGTGGCCATTGGGCAAAGGCTGAGGAAGTAGCAGAGCTTGGTGGCAGAGAGAGAACTGGAGGTGAAGACGTTAATATCTGGATATGGAACATTCTTTTCTCATGGTTAGTGAAGTCTGCAAGCTCTCTGTAATCCCGTTAGTATGAGTAGAGGTAAAGTTGAACTGTGTTGGCTTCAGAGGAACTGCAAAGTGCGCATTCCAGCCTTAGTTCACAGTGAAGTTCTTGAAATATGAAGCTGGAATTACAGTTGCAATTTCTCACTCAGGAGATGCTGGAGGCTCAAGTGAGGATGCACAGAATTCCAGGGTAGGACGGAGTCTCAGAGGCTGGATGGAGTCTCTGTGGAAGCAGGCAAGGCGCACTGCTACGGAAGCCGAGCAGGGGTAGCGCTCCTTCGAGTACAAAGTTCATGCCTTTGGGTGAGGAGAGCCTGTCGATTTGAGTTAAAGTAAAGGATCTGAACTGATGATCAGGCAAAAGATTGTGGCAGAAGGTGGAAGGGAGCCTCTGAGTTAAGAGTTTGAAGAAAGGAACTAGTTTATGCAGTGACTTCTAGTTAGAGCAAGCTTCTATTCTTGGTGAGAAGAGGTCAAATACAAGATTTTTTTTTTATGTTTAGCTGGAGAGGAAGATGACTACATGTGTATTTCTCAAACTTTAAGAATTTTTCTCTTTTGCTAAAAATACTTTGTTGCAAATTATGCCTTTTTCTCCCATTCCCTTGCCCTCTCTTCAACCCCTCCACCCTCCACCCCTCCCTATTTGCAAAGACTTTGTTTCCATTATTTCCTTATGCCTTGTGTTTGTGTGTGTGTGTGTGTGTGTGTGTGTGTGTGTGTGTGTGTGAGAGAGAGAGAGAGAGAGAGAGAGAGAGAGAGAGAGAGAGAGAGAGATGGGGGGAGTGATTGAACTCTGGACCTTGTGCTTAGGAGGCAGGCAGTGGCACCACCACTGGAAGCTAAATCCCCGGCCCCTTATGCCTTTGTTTTGAAGGAGCCAAAGTAATTTTTTGTTACCCAAAAGTAAAAGGTGGACTTGTCCCGTACTTGAAGATTTCTGAGGTATTGTGGTTGTTTCGTATGTGATAGACAGCATTGCACATCTGTGCCTGTATCCTTAAAGGAAATTTAAGAAGGACATGAAAGAAACTGGATCTTTACCTGAATTAAAAGTAAGAACAAGGCTTGGCTTGAATAAACACAATGTGGGCTGGCATGTTAATATCTTGAACAGTGTGTGCATTCAGTCTTCATTTGGTTGGTTGGTTGGTTTTTCGCATAGCTCAGGATCACAAAGCTGACCCCCCACCTGAGAGAGTGAGAGGGTCTAGCAAGGCATATTTTCCTCCAAAGGGAATTCATTTATGTTGACAATCTTTCTTGGGAGAGTGACTCTAGAATAGGAAATAAGAATAGGTGGACTGATGGGATAGAAGGAAGGCAATTTGAGCTTTGTGTCATGGAGGCTGCCTGAATGATCTGGGCTAGACATTCTGGAGTGTAGGATTGTTCAAGCCAAAGGATAGGCTAGCTCTAAGAGGACATTTATCTCATTACTCTGTGTTATGCTTCTTTTTAATTTTCTTTAAACTTATGAAAAATCTTCTCAAAATTGTAGCAATGCTATTTCTGTGTGGGGAAAAGCACGTAGGGAAAGCAGTGGACATTGAAGGGAGGTGGTGATCCTAGGCCTTAAGGCAACCATCTACGGAAGGGTGAGGGTAGAGGCAGCAGGTGACAACAGCACATATTCGTGGATCATAGTAAGCATTTAATACAACATTTTAAATAAGTAAATAGTGTTCCTAGCAATAAAATGCAACCTGATTTTAGTAGTCATACTTATATGGCCAAGGGATATTAAAGTTACATAAAAGTTATTTCCAAAAGCTTTTATAATCCTCTTTTTTATTTTTTATTATAATTCTATCCCCCCCCCAACACACACATTTTTAAATGTCTGCAATGATGCCATACTTTTAAGAATTAGGCAAACCCATTTGCCACCTGCCTGATGACATACGAAGAGAAATCGCTTTTCAGCACTTTAGGAAAACTGAATGGGAATTTTCATACACTTTTTCTGTCGTATGAGACTCCACCTTTATTCTGCTTTAGTTTTGGGCTTCATCTTCCAACTTTGAATTCACCTGTGACCCCAGCCTTGGTGTTTGCCTTCATTTTCTCAACTTCAACTTTTAGTACTCTCTGAGGACTGCACTCAACCTCCTAGTGTTTCTATTCCTGGGTCTCTCAGGTTTATTACCCTGGCTTTCCTCTGGTTCAGGGCCTGAACTGCAGTACATCTTGTCTGGTCCCTGTGTGATCCCTTATCGTATCGACTGCCCAGGTGAGGAAGGGCAGCCACGTTTGTTGTTCAGGTATACTGGTGTCTTCAGCAAATAGTTATCTGTCATAATTATGCCCTGGGAGTCTGTATCGTAACAGTAACACTGTGCTTCTTCTCGCTTGCCTCTTTCTTTCTGCTTTGATCCCAACTGTAGTAATGGCAGATAATCTCTGCGGTTTTGGACTTGGATAACATACTACGCTGTGGGGTGGGTTTTGGCTTCCTGAGATGTTTTTGGACTACATAAGGGGAAAGGGTAATTAGCTTTCTGTGTCAAGACCACTGTGAAATATGAGGCAGGAAGGAGCTAAGCCAAATTCTCTACCTTTCTTGCTCTTGTAATTCAACTCTAAGACTCAGTTCCTCTTACAACCTTTTAGGAAGTCCTGTGTGTCTAACAGATACCCTTGTTGCATGATTTGCCGTGTGTCTTTTCGCAGATTACAGTGAATGAAAGCATGTGTGATAACGCATTGCTTTTCTTCACCTATCACATCCTCCTTTTTCTTGCTTTGGAAATCCTTGTTTCTCTTACCCACGCTACCTTGTGCTTCCACCTTCAAAGTGAGGAATTAAAGTCATAATCTTTTCTTCATTCGCTTTTAAACAATAGGTCAGCACACAATAATTCCAATGAAACGTAGCTAGGACCAGTGTACACAGTTAGTTGGGGGAGTCGGAGATCCTCAAGTGTGACTTCGGGAGAAATAGTCTAGATAAATGACAGGCAAAGAACTTTGAACACTTCATGATACACAAGTAGGAATTGTGATAAAAGTATGAAATTCAGATGTCAACTTTTAAAGTAAAATGGAGTATTTTAAATGAAGTATATGGCACTTTGGATAATAGAGAAAGTTGTTCCACAATTCGGTTTAGCCAATCATTTGTCCTGTTTTTCAATGAAAACAGATATCTGTTTTTCGTTATGCAGGACTTTCAATGGTACTGTCATATATGTGTTGGTTATGAACTGTTTATGTTCAAAGGCTGTACCCTAGGTACAGTATGGATGTTGTGTGTGGGGAGTGCATCTAAATGTTAGGATCTGTGACTTAAAGCCAACTTACTAATAAAATATTTAAGACTTTTTTGTATTAGACAAGTAAAGGATGATAAAAGATCCTTTTGTAAAGGTCAAGTTGTGTCATCCAAGTTTCCCTTGACTGTTAGTAGATGTAAGTCTATTTCTGTTGTAAGGAATAACTGACCTCCACTATTCTACTCACTGTGCCTAAAACACATTATCTGTAGGAGCATAATCAAAATAATTGCCTATGTCTCTAGGGTTCTGTGGAAATTAGATAATGTCAGCAAAAGTGCTTTTAGCTACTATAGTAGTATTATGACCTTTCTTCTGCACTTAGAATTAGTCTGAAAATAGTTCAATGATAACCTCTCATTAAACTTTTTGAGTCCATTTCAAGCCAATGGTATGGAAAGCAAGTAGCCATAGACCTTTTAAATAACTAATAGGTAGAGTTTAGGGACAGGAAACAAAAAAGAACTTCAGAAGCAAGTTATTAAACTTTTTATGCAAAATTTGGCTAGACTGTGGTAAAAGCATTCTCCCAGATGTGTTGGGATCTTTCTCTTTCCTTTCCTCCCTCCCTGTTTCTATTCTATTTCATTCTTTCCTTTCTTCTGACAAATATTTGTTACGGGAGAAAATATTTACACAAGACTATGACTAGCCTTTCCCCATCTTTGCCCAGAAAGGAGATCCCAGCATAAGTTTTTCCAAGGCAGTTTGGGAGTATTAGATATAAAGTAGCTGAGATGCATGAAGAAAGTGCTAAGGAGAAGAAGCTTTTTTAAAACAAGAGATTATTCATGTATGTCTACTGTAATGGATATATATGTCACAAATAATTAAAATGTTATGAAATTAACTCTTGGTTGAGGAACTGTGTTTTTTGAGCAGTGTGTGTTTATTTGTATTTATTTATTTTTCAACCTAATGTTATTACAGTGAATTATGTACCAGGGAAACAAAATACAATTTTAGTATATGTGCTGCCAAAGTGTGCACATGGGAAACAAAATAGAACTAGAAGTAAGAAAGCAGAGCTGGCACATAAATAAAGAGGAGCATAAATTGTTGAAGTTGACATAATAGAAATAATATATACAGGGCCCTTTGAAGAGGAGACATCTCTACTTCTGAAGAGGCCAGAAACTCAGGTGTATTTTTTATGTATGTTGTAAAGGATACAAGAATACAGTATCAGAGAACACATTGGGTTAGAGAAGCAGTTAAATAAATTTCCAGGTCATATATTGATGCTTTCTGAATATTTTTATACCAACAGGAATTTTAAATTATATCTTCATCAAAATACTTTCTATTATTATGCAAATGTGCACGTCCCTTTTTGGGACAATAAAGACACAGAAAAGTATCCTGCACTCACAATCTTTATACTAAAATATAGCTCTTTGCCTTTCTTTCTTTGCTCTCCTGTAAAAGAAGCATAAAGGACTATTTACACCAGAAAAAATTCAGGGGTTCAGAGTCCCCTTCTGTCGCTTACTACCACATGAGCTAACGCAAGTTTCTTTAACTTCTCCCTAGCCCAGTTCTCTCTTGTATAAAATACAGATAATAATGGTGCCTAACACTTTGTTTTGCTTATGAAGTTTTCTATGATTTCATGAGTCAATACATGTAAAACATTTAGAATAAAAACTGGCTTGTTTTACATGCCATGTAAGTATTAGCTATAATTACTCATGGTTAGGAACTCCTGCTATTAAGCCAATTGGACTGACTGTGAATCCCTGCTCTGCTATATACTAGAAATAAGACTTGATGTTGCTATATTTTTCAGTGCCATCATTGCATCACCTTTAAAATGGGAGTTGGAACGGGATCCACCTCTTGAGTTATTATAAAGATTAAATAAGTTAATATGTGTAGAATACTTTAGTACATGCCTAAAAATACCAGCTATATCATTCATTTCACATATTTTGAGTACCTATAATGTACTAGAAGCTCTGCTGCATTAAAAATAAAGTCTTTCTTGTCATGGTACTTATGAATCATTAAGGGTCTTACTTGAAACCAATAAATATTTAACTCTAATGAAAACTGAATGGGAAAGATGAAGAATTATTTCATTGTACTGTATAGCAGGGAAAATGCTGTTGAATGTTCACTGATTTGACCTGAATTTTGAGTACAAGTAGCAAATCACAAAGGGAACAGCAGTTTGTGTGTGTGTGTGTGCGTGTGTGCATGTGTGTGTGTGTGTGTGTGTGTGTGGCAAGGGGATAAAGGTGAATGGCAAAAGGAGGCTGGGTTGGGAGATCATTGCAGATAACTTGAGTGGCGAGAATGATGGTGTGGAGATACTGCAATTATTTCCGATGGTTGAGGCATAGACAAGGAGGGCGATGTGAGACAAGGCTGCTGATCCAAGTTGAAGTTGCACCAGGGAGGTCTTGAGGGCTACCCTGAACTTCGTGCCCCAAGAAGCTGTCAAAGTGTTTTAAGCAGAGGAGCACTGTGGCCAGTGATTGCCCTTTCATGTGAATAATGCTAATTGTAAATCTGTAAATATACATTGATATTTACCCATGCCTTTTACATACAACTGTACTCATCATGCAAATCATATCTGCTAATCAGATTTTTAAGGAAACATATAGCACAAGTTGAATTACAGTTCACATCCATTGATCACTTGTAACACACCACTCTGGAGGGAATTTTAATAACAGAGGGAGCTACATGTGTGTGGTGACAGGAGATGTGTAGGGAATTTTTACCTTTGTCTGGATCCTGCCGAAAATCTTAAAATTCTCTAAAAAGTGAATCATTTTTCAACTTTGTCAATTATTATTCTAGGGTCATTACATAGTCACGAACACTTCCTTCGACTTAAAGTGATCCTCTGTCTAGTCCTAGTGTTTGACACCAAACACTGTTTATAGAATCTCCCAGATTTTCCTTATGGTCAACATGTCCTATGGGATTTTTCCCTTCAAGATGCTTAAAATTCGAAGAGCTATAGCTACAAATATACTATTAGTTCAGTGTTATGACTTTC
This sequence comes from Fukomys damarensis, assembly GCF_012274545.1. Lineage (NCBI taxonomy): Eukaryota > Metazoa > Chordata > Mammalia > Rodentia > Bathyergidae > Fukomys > Fukomys damarensis. The sequence continues at coordinate 20,033,963 of NW_022900948.1, forward strand.
AGGAGAGAGGCGCATAGGAGCCTAGTCTAATTCTTGATCCTGTGCTGTTTTTCAAGCTACTACTGCAGGGCTTATTTTTCACTTTCAGCTTTCTGGTAGTTGGTCTCCAGACCAGGTTTAATCTGCTGTCCAGCCACCCATTGTGTCCTGTGATTGCCTCAGATAAAACACTTCACTGTTTTGTTTGTTTGTTTGTTTGTTTGGTACCAGAGGTTGAACTCAGGGGTTTGAGCTTGCAAGGCAGGCAGCAGCACCACTGAGCTAAATCCCCGGCCCAACACTTCACTGTTTGGGATAACTGTTATACAAACCCTGGGGCCTTGCATCAAGATACTCTTGCTTTCAGATACAATACTGTAGACATAGAAATAAAACACAGCTCAAGGCCATTTCATTTCTTTTTATGTGCAAGATACCAGACAGAATTTCTTCAAAGTTAGTGTCATTTAGAGGACACCCTTCTAATTCCAGTAGTTAACTAGGTTTTCACTATTTTTTTTAATTGAGTTTATTGGTACAATCTAGGTATACAGTACAGTTACATTCATTACTGGGATCCTGCACCTTTACATGACAGGTCTTGGTTCTCATTTTTTCCCCTTGTCCCTGCCCTCCCTTCACCCCCTCCTCCTCTCCCCATTTACAAAGACTTTATTTCCATTTTTTCATTTTCTCGTATTTTTTTCTTTTCCCTTATTACCTTATTTTCACTATTCTTATTGCTCAGTCTTTTCAGTGGAGATCTGAGAGATTGAGGCTGGGCTTCGATATCCATCTTCTCCTAGTTTGCTACCATAATATATAAAGATGGCTGATAAGAGTTTAGTGACAGTAATTTTAAAAATATAAAAATTTTAATTTTGACTTGAGGCTTTCCATTATTATGTGATTGCCAGTCAACAATTTATAGCTCATTGCTAAATGCAAAGACGTGCTGTGTGTCCTTGGACACATCTTGAGTTATCATTTGGTTCAAATGTCTTACCAGGTAAGGGATGCTAAAATGACTAAGGTGGTAAGTTAATCTAGAAAATGTACTCTTTTCTTTCACATACAAATACTGTAGAGGCTCTTAGGGAGAGAGAGTAACTCATTGCCCATAAGGAACTCTCGGGCTGAAGGAGGGGGCATCCAGATAATCAGATCCATAATAACTCAGCCTGAAAGTGCCATAGATGAGAACCAAACTGGTAAGGCAGGCTGTGTTTTCTTGTCACACAGATATGTACAGAGATAAGGTAATTATACCTTGAGGTCCTCAACTAAAAAGCTACGTTTAAATATAGACTTTAGAGACAGACAGAAATGTATTTGGTCCATCGCTACCTGCATTACTAAGGCCAGTTTCAGTCTCTCTTAAGCTCCAGTTTTCTGCTAAGTAACTCATTTCTTAGCTGACACTCATTTCCTGGAACTCTTGTAAGGATTGTGCATATTGCAAAGGTCTAGCAGTGTACCCGTTGATGGCCCGATAGGAGATTTTAGTTATTATTTATTTATTTAACTTATTTACTTATTTAACTTCTTTTACTTACTCATTTAACAGATAACTGATTCCTCACCAAGTATTGAAAATGAGAGACTAAGAGATGTGACACGAATAAGCAAATAAGCAACTCAAATAATTGCAAGTTGTGATAAGAGCCATGAAGTGAACAAAAATGTTTATATAGCAGAGGGTAAAGGGGCGGGCAGGAAACCAGCTGGGTTGGTTGGCCAGAGAAGGCCTCCAGATGGTCTTGGGAGTTAATCTCTCTCAAATGAAGTTAACAATGCATAGTAAGAGCAAAAGGGAAGAATATTTAAGAGAATATTTCCGCCTTCTCTTCCTCCTCTCCATTGTCTTTTTCATCTCCTATAGAAAAGTGGTGACCATCAGAATTTGAGGAGAGAGTGTGTGTGTGTGTGTGTGTGTGTGTGTGTGTGTGTGTGTGCATTCAAATACCAAGTTTTTCCAGTTAAAAGTGAAAAGAGCCAACCACACAGGTATTCTTTAGAAGCCTGCCGGGCTGGGGATTTGGCTCAGTGGTCTTGCAAGCCCAAGAGCCCAAGTTTGATCACCAGTAAGAAAACAAAAACAAAACAAAACAAAACAAAATAGAAGCCTATCACTGAGAAAAAATTTTAAAAATAGTTTTATAGTTTGAGCCCGTCATTCTGAGTAAATGCAAAGTAAAAATATTGTAACATTTTCCAATCTTTTTATACTTACCCTGACTTTATGTATTATAAGCCATTATTTACCCCAAAATTTCATTTAATAATAATAATGATGCAATTTTTTCTATTTGTTATCAATAAAAAGCATCAATACCTACCACCTTTTCTGGTTGGATCTTAGCATTAAGAAAATTCGAAACAAAAAAGGAAATTTGAATCCTCTGTACTACTGAGGATAAGCACATAGTTTCATAAGACATTTTGTGATATGGAAAATAGCCAAGGACAGACATTATTAGTATATTTGAAGACCTTCGGATCTTTGGAGACTCCACAATATGCCCTGTATCTTTGAAGAACTAGAATTAAGACCTACAATTAAAATATTCTTATTTTGGCTTGTAATCTTTCCTCAAGATGATCTCTGTTTATGGTTTTGGGAAATACTTTGAAAACAGCTTCCATATTAATTATCCATACTAGATCTTTAAATTTGGGTGCATGAGGGCAATTTATCATTTGCTCTGGTTTGCTTCTATATCATACCTTTTCACCTACTGATTTAAATTTGCCTTCACTGACTCCTTTAGATTCTATTTATTATATCTATTTTTTGTTATCACTAATATAACAGGTAGTTCAAAAAAATTTTTTTTTATGGTTCAAAGATATATTATCAGTCCCTGGTGTAAATCCTTGTGGTAAACTTTAGTGTATGTTCAAGGTCTGTCTGAGACTCATCCCTCTTAAAGTTTGTTTTCTGAAGGATATTTGCAAACATGCTTATGTAAAGCAGGTGAAATTGTTTGCCTTCTTACTCCATTTATCTTTATCTTTTTTTAACCACTTCCAGTTCAGAGGACTAGCCTTGACCTTTAAGGGAACATTTATTTTGTGAGCATTTTAAAAATATTCTTCTATTTAAAAAATTTCATTTGCTTTACATTTTATTGGAGTTTTCTTTTTTTTTTTTTTTTTTTTTTTTTTTTTTTTGAGAAG
>NW_022900948.1:20037309-20084623 GCF_012274545.1 Fukomys damarensis
TTTGAGAAAGGGTCTCACTATGTAGTTGAGACTGACCTGGAACTCACTATGTAGCCCAAGCTGGTCTCGAACTCACAGTGATCCTCCTGCCTCAGCCTCCCAAGTGCTGGGATTACAGGCGTGCACCACCACACCCGGCTTTATTGGAGTTTTATAGGGAAGCAAAAAGGTCAAAGCAAACGAACAGCTTGATTGGTAGCAGGTACTTTAAATAGGAGGGTCTTTTCCATATCAGTTCCTTAGAAATCCTCTTAACTTCTCACAGCTGATTTGGTTCTCAAATTTCAGAGATCTACTTGTTTAAATGTACAGCAATGTGGCAAAAGCAGACAGTCTAGCTTTTACTTTTTTTTGGTACTGAGGATTGAACTTGGGACCTTATGCTTGTGAGACAGGTGGCAGACCCTTTGAGCTAAATCCCCAGCCCTAACCTTTACTTTTTTTAACTGACTTCCACTAAGCCAAATTGCTTGATTAACTGATTTTATTCCTTCTGCACAAGGCCCTGCCGGATCCCCTGAGTACAGACGAATATACCTACAACTCTTATTTATACCAGTGAATCAAGGTTTATATATTTATGTTTATAAATCTCAATATATTGCTATTTAGTTTGTTATTGAAATATTATATCATCAATTTTGCATAAAATGAGGGTATATAAAATTTAAGTAATTAGAAACATTTAAAAAAGTCCTATCAGTAAGAAAGTAGGTGTGGATGAAGAAGATGTAAAATATTTGACAATTCAAAAAAGAAGAAAACTTTTGCTATTTTCAATTACTTAAAAAATATCATGGAACTCTTTGCTCAATTTAAACAATGTAGAAATTTAGATAATGTATTAGCAGTGCAATTTAGGCAAAAGTGGCAATACAACTTTATTATTGGGCTAAAAAAGCAAATAATTAAGCAACATGAACATTGGCCCTATATAAAAATATCATTAAAGACAAATCAGTATATTTGTAGCCTGTGTTATGTTAAAATGTGCCCATAGCAATTTTAAATTATTTTAAGTGATTTTTCAATTAATAAAGTGTGTCTGGGTGGGATAAGAGTGTTTTCTGTGAGGTCTGGGAAATCAGAAGATACCTGGATGTAGAAGAGAATAATAACCTTTAACTAGAGCTGTAGCTATTATGAGAATGGTGTTTTTTAAAAATTTAGATGTAATTAATTATTTTTAAAAATAGTCTTCCTTTCTTATATGACTAAAAAAAATTGTGATTAGAACATTTAGATTGAAGTGATAGTTTTTGATCTGTATAATTGATACTGACTTGGTCAAGTTTCTTATTTAAATAAAATCTTATACTTTGTTCAGCTATAGAATGCAAACGATCACTATACATATCTCGCGGTTCTCAAAGGATTAAATGAGATGGTATATAATGTAAAATATTTCTGACAATGTGATTCATTATAAAAATTTATTCAATATATTGTTTATGTTGAAATAGTACCATTTGATGGATTCTTCTTAAATTCACTCAGATCTAACTCATCTACTTCCTCTTGTAGCAAAGCAATGAGAGGTAAGCCTAATCAGAGAGGGGAAGACAGTGAAATCTTGCCAGGAATTCAGCCAACTGATGGAATAACAATGAACAGTCTAGAGATGCTCAGCGTCTTCTGGTAAGTAATCAGGATACTATTTTACCTCTTTTGTCTTCAGGCTAGACCTGGCTTTGTAGTTGGAATGGTTATTGAAGTAGCTCTCTTTTGGTTTAGTAAGCTTTGGCTTGCTCCCTATATTATAATAGAAGCAAAACAGAAGTTACCCTTTCCAGGACACTCTGAATAATACTTCCATCATGGTTGGGATCATGCCCTTGCTAGGTAATAAATTGACAACATTCGTTTGTCAGATAGGCACCAAATCTTTGCAGCCAAACTCAGTTGGATCTTTACAGAGCCACAAAGTTAGGGCATCTGTGCCACACTCTGATGAAGTCAGCAGCCAAGTTTTTATTAAGTTCCTCCTTAGCTGCCAAGAAACTGTTGAGAAGAATCTTTTGATTCATTTTTTTTTTCCTTTTCTTCTTAGAAACAGACTACTGGCTATTTGGTATTTGTGGATGTTGCATCTAAGGAGAAATTTTATCTTATTCAAGTGATTCAAATCCAATATATTAACTCATAGGATATCATGCTTAAAGAAGAAAATGTGAAGGTTGTTTTTACTGTAATTCTAGGTACATGAGCTTTAGTAGTGATGACATATTGTTTTGGTACTAGATTAATAACACAAGTGAATATGTAGGGTACTACTGAAATGGGAACATTTTAAAATGCATTTGTAGTTCAGTTCATCAGGTATTTATGTCAAGTATAAAAAGCCTTTGGTCCTAGATAATAAAAGCCCAATATTTTTGTAATCAAATCAGTAATCTTTTCACGATGAAAGTAAGCCTTCTGGCTGGATACATATGACAGATAAATATCCTTTACCATTCATTGGAATTTTGAAAGGGCTGCCAAGGAAATGTAATGGACACTGCGAGGCTGCTTGTTTTACAAAGACCTGTCACTTTTCATTATCATAGAATTTTATCCCTATTCTGGATTTGCCTCAGTATCTGAGGGTGCAATTATGTCACTTCAGTCTGTCTTCTGTCTAGAGTCAGATTGCAGGTGTGTTCAATGTTCTTCTTTCCCTGACCATTGGCTTCCACTGGAAGGTCAGATCAGGGAGTAAGATATATTACAGCTAGGTTTTTAACCTCTACTCAGTCTAGATGAAGTACATAGTGTAGTCAAATCAACCTCTGAAAATGTGGGGTTAAGATAAAAAGTTCAATCTCCAAGAGACCATAGAAAGGATCAGTCTTTGGGTCTAGAAAGTCACAGGCATTCTGAAAAGCAGATTCATGCCTTGTGGGTGAGCGCCAGTGGAGCTGCTTTATACCTCAGAGGTCTGTCTCCACCTCATTTCTAACCTGTGTGGCAGGGGTGAAAGCTTCCTTTCTTTTCTCCTAAAACCCAGAAGCTTGGGTGAAAGAATTGACTCCACAGTGAGATTCTATCAGCAAGGCCCGGAGGCAGGAGTTCTCATCTAACCACTGGCTCAAATCCTTGCTTTCTGATCTTGAATTTTTATTTTCCTAGGAAGATATTGGGAATATCTATGACTTTAAGAAAAATAATAATCAGGAATAATCATGTAACGAAACTATCTCAAAACAAAGCAATGTTAACTATTACAGTCCCTCCCAATTTTGAGCTCTTTAGACTGAAACAGAGTGCACTTTTCTTCTATTTTAAATGTTTTTTTTCTCAAGGAAAGATAAAGACAGTTCTAATAGTTTTCTTGTAGTATTTTAGATCTTTATTTTGTAATATCAGTGCACCATTTACAGTTCCACGAGAACATTCATTTGTCTGCAGGTACAGCATAAAGTTAAGACACAACTGTTTCTCCAGAGAGGTCAAAGCAGCCTGTGCTGCCAAAGCCAAAGTGGCTGGAATACCAGCCTGGCTTCAGAAGGCAGAGAAAAGATTATTCAAACTGAATCCTGGGTCTCATAGAGATTCTGGTTTGGTGTGCTTTCCCCAGGGCTCAGCAAAAGTCATTTTTTTGAAGTGCCACAGGTGGCTTTGAAGCCTGCCAAAGTAGGAGAAAACTTACTTTCTGACCTTTTACATAGTTATACAGAACAAGTTTCATAAATACACCATTTCAAAGACATTCCTTGGAGATTTTCTTATTATAAATGATTAAACTACAAACAAATTAAATTCCAAATTCCCTCTTCTGGAAAACAGAACATTTCTTCATTTGACCTTAAAATTGATTTTGAGGATGAGTGCTTTTCTATTCTTTACTAAGTTTTAAAATTTTCCAAGATTTTGGATGTAAGTTTTCTGTGCTTTTCACCTTCCTCCTCTGCTTAAATTCTTGCAAGGAAAGTGTCTCCTAATTACATAGACTCAGAAAGGTAGATCAGTCTTGAGATGAAAGTTGTTCTTTCTACAATTTGAATAAAATTATTAAATATATGTTTAAGAAATATATAATTTAATACTGCAAACATGCACTAATAAAAAATTAAAATGAAAGGATGAAAAAGAAATAATGACTTAAACATCAGATATTTGTGATGCACATTTTTTCCCTATTGAGGCTTTTAAAAATCTGTCAAACTGCGAGATAGCATTCTGGTTTTACTAATTAAAATTGATGAAATTTGAAAAGTAGAAAGTATACATTTAATAATAAATGGAAAAACTCATCACAGTAGCAATAGGTAATTACATTATTCTTAGTAAGCAGGGAAATAGACTAGTTTGTTTTTAAGGCTGCTTTTGAGTTTCAACAGTATTAAAGACTAACAAGTTTTGAGTAAATATTTAAATATACAAGTATTATCTTCATATCATTTCAATAAATAAAAACAACTCAATTGTTTTTCTAAATAGATTAAATTTTGAAATAAGAAATTTTATAATCTAATCTTCTACCATAGACTGGTATGATCTTGGAATTGTTGCGATTCCCTTAGCTTAATTTACTGCACAATCTTTCTGAGTGATTACCATATATTCCAGGCCCTGTTTCTGGCACAAGAGATTTTATTTCTACTCATGTTCAATAGGGGGAGACAATCAAATTGTATTTGAGTCTCCTTCAGCTTTAAAACAACACATTTGGAATGAAATTCACCTTTTCTCTTCATAAAGACTGCAGAGGCAGCTTGGATTTTCTCTGGAGAGCTGCATTGCAATCAGATATTTGAGAAAAGATGTGAAAGAAAGCAATAACTCCCTTCAAATCACGAAAAGTCCTCTGATGATTGTAATGGAAAATGAGTCAAATGGCATTTAGAGCCTGAGGGAGAGGCTCAGAGAGGAAGGTGCACCCTAGGGCTCGCTCCCACACAGAGCAACAGCAAAACACTGAGTTGTCACAGCAACCAGAGGGGGGGCAGCTGTGTGGCAGTGCTGAATATACAGTACGTGGAGGAGCAGAGTAGAGCTGGAAGGAATGAAAGCACACACACACACACACACACACACACACACACACCCCATTCTGTGTGGTGGACAAACCAGAATGGACCCTCCTCAGCAGTGTGTGTCCTACTTGTGAGTATCAGCCAATTCTTCAGGTCTACTTTTCATGATTCAAGGGACCTTTTCCCCCAGTGCAGACTGCCTTTCAGCAATATGCCATGTGGCCTGCCTCATAAGTGCATCCTGAGTTCGATCCCTGGTACCAAAAAAATAATAATATAATAATTGGAAAGATAAGACATATTCAAGACCAAACCAACAGATCAAAACCACATTTAAATATGTTCCCCAAGTTCCTTACATACAGGAAAATAACTTTGTTTTTTAATAATTATTGGTAATTTTGATCCCCAAAAGCTGGTTCCACTAAAAAGCAATATTTTAGAAGTTCTCAAAAATGACATAAGACACAGAACAGACCTACCCTCAAAAATTAAGTCATGATTCCCAAACCAGGGAAAGATGCAACTAAAAAAGAGAACTACAGACCAATCTCCTTAATGAATATAGATGCAAAAATCCTCAATAAGATACTATCAAACAGAATACAGAGAATTATCAAGAAGATCATCCATCCTGACCAAGTCGGATTTATTCCAGAGATGGAAGGGTGGTTCAACATACGAAAGTCAATAAAAGTAATACATTATATTAACAAAGTCAAGGACAAAAACCATATGATCCTCTCAATAGATGCAGAAAAAGTACTTGATAAAATTCAACACCCATTCATAATAAAAACCCTGCAAAAAACTGGAATAGATGGTCTATACCTCAACTTAATAAAGGCTATCTATGAAAAACCAACAGCCAACATCATAGTAAATGGCCAAAAACTGAAAACCTTCATGTTAAAATCAGGAACAAGACAAGGATGCCCACTATCACCACTCCTCTTCGATATAGTTCTGGAAACATTAGCCACAGCAATTAGACAAGAGAAAGAAATTAAAGCAATAAAGACAGGAAAGGAAGAAGTTAAACTGTCATTATTTGCTTATGATATGATACTCTACATTGAAGACCCAAAAAACTCCACCAAAAGACTTCTAGACTTAATTGACAGATTCAGTAGAGTAGATGGATACAAGGTCAACACTCAAAAAGCAATAGCCTTCTTGTACACAAATAACAGACACACTGAGACAGAAATTAGGGAAATGATTCCTTTCACAATAGAATCCAAAAAAGTGAAGTATCTAGGAATCAATCTAACAAAAGAAGCAAAAGACCTCTGCACTGATAACTACATCACTCTGATAAAAGAGATCGAAGAGGATATAAGAAAATGGAAAGATATCCCCTGCTCCTGGGTAGAAAGAATCAACATAGTGAAAATGGCCATACTACCAAAACTGCTGCACAGAGTCAATGCAGTGCTGATTGAAACTACAATAGTATATTTCACAGAGCTAGAAAAAAAAATCCAAAAATTCATTAGGAACCAGAAGAGACCTAGAATAGCAAAAGCCATCCTAGGCAACAGAGACATGGCACTGGATATAACTTCTTAATTTGAAACTATACTACGAAGCCACTGTGATAAAAACAGTACAGTGATGGCAAAGAAACAGACCTGAGGATCAGTGGAAAAGACTGGAAGATACAGAAACAACTCCAGATATACTCAGCTACATCATCTTTGACAAAGGAGCCAACCATCTCCGTGGAGGCAAGATAACCTCTTTTTTTTTTTTTTTTTTTTTATTGAGTTTATTGGTACATTTAGGGATACAGTACAGTTACATTCATTGTTGGGAACCTCTTTAATAAATGGTGTTGGAAAAACCCAGATTTCCACATGCCAAAGATTAAAACTAGACCCTTATCTTTCATCATGCACTAAATTAAAATCCAAGTAGATTAAAGACCTAAATTTTTTATGTTTTTTATTTTCATCCCTAAACAACAAGCCTAGCTCTGGCTACTGGACGGATGTTTACAAAGATGAGAAGAAATTGTTCTAAAATGTCAATGCAACTCTGATCTTGCTTAATAAAAAATATATGCAGCTTTTGAAGTGTGAATACTTACTGCCTGGGTTAGATATCCTCCTCAAATTTGAACTAGCCATAGTTTGATAGTTAGATAGCCTTCTCAAATTCAAACTAGTTTCTTCTAGTTAGAAGGGGGATTCTAGAATAGAAGGGGTTACACAAGGTTACTCAGAAGAGCTAAGCTGTTATCAAAGACCTGACTGGTATAATGTTTGAAGAAGGATTGTTCTAGGCAGAGGGAGTGGCAAGTGCAAAGCTTCTGGGGAAGAAGAAACTTGAATGCTTAAAGAATAGGAAGACATTGCTTACTGCGTATGGAGTAGCAGGGTACACGGAAAGTGTGAAAGGTCTGGATGAATCTGTTAGCAATGGGGATAATATAAAGGGAGAATATTGATGTGTTTATTACAGTTAATGAGTAAAAAGAAAAAAGGCTACTACTTCAGTTACTGTCTTTACTAGCTGGGAAAATGGTAGTAAAATTTAATGACATGAGGAAAAGCAAAGAGAAATAGGTTAAAGGTTTGGAAATCAAGATCTTTGGGGCAATGAATATAAAAATAAATCTATGTAAGGGAATGAAGTCTTGAAATAGTTATAATTATCAATAGAAAGTTAATAAAAACAACTATGCTATTTCAATAAATTTGGAAGATGATATAGAAAATAGGAAATATTTATACAATTGATTATCATGAGAGAAAAGAAGACAAAGTTCTGCCTCATATCACATAAAAGTTAATTTTAGACAGACTAACAACTTACCAAGTGATGTTAGGACAACTAACTATCTGGGTGGTAGAAAAGAAACTCAATCCTTGCCTCATTCCATATACAAGGATTAACTGAAAATGGATCTCAGACATAAATGTACAATTGAAACTATTCAATATATAGATTAAACAGAGATTGGGTTAAACAGAGATTTCTTAAACAGGAGATGAAGAAATTTAAATAAAGATAACATCCATGAAAATTAAAAGCCTTGTGTGTTAAGGACACAGTGTACGAAGTGAAAAGACTAATCATGGCTAGCAAGAAAAAAATGCATAATTGTGTGAGTGTGTGGTGGTAGGAATTGAACCCACAGGCACTCTTCCACCGAGGAACATCCTCATGTATCCTCACCTCTTTTTAAATTTATTGTGAGATGGTCTTGCTAAATTGCCCAGGCTGGCCTTCAATTTGTAATCCCTGAATTCAAATTTTTGAGTTCTTGGAATTACAGATGTATATCACCAGGCCTAGCTTGCAAGATATTTTGTTGACAGAAAACTTGGACTTAGAATATATAAAAACAACTGATAATTCAAGGATAAAAACAACCAAATTTTTTATAAAAGAAAAACTTGGACACTTCTCTTAGAATAGAAAATAGAAGCAAATGAAGAGATGTTGAACATCAGTAGTCATGTAAGTTTAAATGAAAACCACAATGACAGACCACTTCAGATCATTCTAATGGCTAAGATTAAAAAGATTTTAAAAAAGAAAGCCTTACAATATGAGGTGGTTTGGAGAATGTGAGTGAACTGGAAAATCTATTCCTTTCTTCTTTGTACAAAGGCTAGAGGGAAAAGACAATGTTCTAACAGGCAATAAATGTGTGAACAAAAGCCTTACCTTCAAAGTACTGAATGAAATGAAAATTAAAATACAAGGAGATCATTGTCATCTATTAGACTAGCAACAATTAAAAAGACCAATTACAACAGTGCTGGTGAGAACACAGGGAAATTAGACTTTTTATTATGCTTCTGGTGGCAGGGTGAATCCCTAAAACCTTTGGAGAAGTTTATCTGGAAATGTTTGTTACAAAAAAATGGACTTATATTTTAATCCTGCAATCTAATTTCTGGGACTATAGTTTATTGAAATAAACGTATATATTATATATATATATACACACACACACACACACACAATGATATGTACAGAAGAATCACTGAATGGTAAAAAAAATGAACAACAGTGAAAATTATTTGATGGAGGAAATGGTTAAATAAATTGTGGTACATCTATACTATGGATTTCCACATAGGACTATGAAAATAAATTAGAAATTTATTACTTAACAATAAGCAATATATTATATATATATATACACACACACACACACACACAATGATATGTACAGAAGAATCACTGAATGGTAAAAAAAATGAACAACAGTGAAAATTATTTGATGGAGGAAATGGTTAAATAAATTGTGGTACATCTATACTATGGATTTCCACATAGGACTATGAAAATAAATTAGAAATTTATTACTTAACAATAAGCAATGTCTATAATGTACTTTAAGAAAACAAGTAGAATAGTGAAATTTTAGCTTTGTAAAACTTACAACAAGAAAATCTATAGAGGATTCCATTATGTTTGATAGCTCCCAGGTTTGTGAAAGCCTATGAGCTGATCATTAATGTTGGTAACCTCAGGAGAAGGAAAGGAGGCTGTGAAAGGTTATTAATTTCTCTTATCTATATAACTTTGCATATCTTTATCTTTGCACTTAGGTCACTGTATTCAACGATGAATGATGAAGTATGGCTTTTGTTAAATCACAACTGAAAAAGTAGAAGATTATTAAAATATGCATAACATACTCTTCAATTTTAAGAACATTTTGGGATGGTTATCAGTTTTGTTAAAAGATTCACAGAAAACTAGAGCAACCTCACTGTAATATACACATACCTATATGTAAACACATATATAAATAAATTGTAATACACATTCTTATTTCACGAGGCTTATAAATGTGAAAACAAAATTCAGCTTAGTGTAACCCTGGAAATACTTTTCAAAAGAGAGTATAGTTCTCTTTGCTTTTTGGCTTACCTCACTTTCCATTTTTGCAGGTTAATCTATTAACTGCCTTGTAATTCCGAGTCTCTCTCTTTTCTCTCTGTTGCACACACACACAGACACAAATCCTCAGCTTATTGGCCTTTTGTGTACTTGTATACAGTGCTAAATGAGGGTATGATTATTCAAATTTGGGAGATCAGATACAAATATACATATTTCTCTGGAAGAGCCAGGGAAAGTAATGGGAGGAAAAGAACAATAGGAAGATTGGAGGAGGCCTGGAAAGAAGATTGAAAGGGAAAAATATTTGGAAGCCAGTGGGAGAGAAAACAGTTTTAGTAAGGGATATCCAATAAGTGGACTTTCATTGAAATAACAGTGCTGTATTTTCACCTCATTTGCACCTCCCCATCCATGTTTTTTACATAGAAATGTATAAATAAGTTAGAAATTTATTAATTAACTATGTGCTTTAGTAATCCATAAGAAACATAGTAAAGCCTATACAGCTCACTAATGCTTTGGGACATGATTTGCTTTATTTAATTGAGTTATGTCAAGGCAGATTTAGGATAAAATCAGAGATTGGCCAAGGGAAGCCAAGGAGCCATAGGGTGCAAGAGAATTGAGAGAATATGGGCCTTAGTCGCACTGCATTATTTTTTCTTATTGACATAATGGACACTTGCAGAAAATTCCAGATGGTGAGTCTATAAAGTTACATAAATTTAATACACAAGTAATTATTCCATGAAGAATTATATAGAGCTTTAAATTGTGCATTAAGGCAGGAAGTGGGAGGAGAAAATTACAAACACTGAGATACAGTAATCAATCTTGGCTCTCAAACTGACTTCTAAAAGCTAAAAATGTAATTCAGTAAGGTGTATCTATTCCCACAGAAATCTCTCATTTTGTGAGCCAATAGCCAGTTGCTAAGCAAAAACAAGCTAAAACCAGTTAAACCATATTTTCTAGTAATAAATGGTCAAAATAATAGTGAGTTTGATTATTCTTGTTTATATTTTCAGTGATTTTAAACTCATTATTAAATTCTTTTGGTTTTATATTGCAAATATCTATTTTCTATTATTTATTTCTCTAATCATGAAAAACAATGCATATCTATAATATAAAGTGGGAAATCTAAAATATGTCAGACTGAGTAAAAGAAAATGCCATTGGTCTATTTTATTCTGATATTTTTCTATGCATAATAATATCATCAGCTTTTACTTAAAGTTATGAAAATTTAAAGTCTGAATTTTTATACAATAAAAAAACTCTACAACGGTCTACTAATTGTTGAGTATAATACCAGAGAAATGGCTAAAATGAATAAATAATATTTGCATGAAGAGAAATAAAGATAAAAGTTGTTGATGTCAACGAAAGGGTAAAATTATTTATGTTTCTTCATTCTCCAAGTACCATTGCATAAAGATGACTGCATTTACGGATAGCTAATTATTTCCAGTTGTATTTTATATTTCCTTAGAATGCAAATGAGCATGGCAAAGGAATGTATTATAAAATGCTTAATATTTTGCTGCTGTGACTTTCAATTGATTTTAATCTGTATATTTAGCTCTGTGCTATTGCCTTTTAAAGTGGGTCTGCAGTCACACAGATAAAAAATTGAACTTACTAAGATCAAGAAAAAACCTTGCCATCGTTTAATAAAATTTATTTTAAAAATTGCAGCACTTAATATATTTAATTGGGTAAATGTATGTTGAACAAATAATTATGAAGCTAACAAATGTGTAACTGTGTTTCAGATCAAGAAATAGATCACTCGAGACCTCAGAACTACTCCCCTATTTCCTATCCTAGACAACACTTCTCTAACTTTTAAGATCACCTTTACATTTTTTGTTTTTGCATGTAAACATACCATGCATATAGCTTTTCTTAAATGAAATTTTCTGTTTTAGAACTTTGCATTAATAGAGTAATTAGGAGTTATTTTCTTATTTATTTATTGTCATTATGTTTACCCTAATAATGTATTCTCCAAGATTCATCTATATTTTAGCACATCTTTTAGGGATACGTATTTGTTCTATAGAATTTCATTGGACTGATATACTCCAGTTTATTTTATTGTAAACAAGCATGAGTTGTTTCCAGCTTTTGCTAGAACTAGGCAGTTTTGATAATTGTTATGGGCAAACACCCCTGACACACATGTTCAAGCATCTCTCTAAAGTTTAAGAATGGAACTTCTGGGTCAAGGTGTGCCCATTTTCCATTTTTTTGGAAAATGCCACCCTGTTTTTCAGAATCATTATCCTTATTTACACTCCCACCGACAGAGTACTGCACCATCCTAAATGTAAGATGGCACACTGAATTCCTCTTCTAAATTTGCTTTACTTTGTATTCTCATTTCTGGAACACTAAAGTACTGCTAAGTGGATAACACCAATTGATAAACCACCACTACATCTAGATATACAATATGATTGACACTCAATCTAGAAACCCTGAAATCTGATTTCTGATTGTTCTAATCTGGGTGACTTTTAGTTTAATCAAGATTCTTTCTCTTAGCAATTTGTATAATAGAATCTATTTGCTATTTTAATATGCATTTTCCTGATTGCTGTTGAGGGTGATTGCTTTTCTTAGTTTTATTTCAGTTCCTTTTAGTAGATTGCCTGTTTGAGTATTTTGTCATTTTCCTGATGAACTGCATGTACTTTTACTACTGATTTTTGTACTTAAATTTTTAATTTTGAAATTATAGTAGATTCACATTTATAAGTATCAATAACACAGAGGAAACCCATATTCCTTTTCATTCATTTCCTTCACTTGTCTTTTCTTAGTTTTATTTCAGTTCCTTTTAGTAGATTGCCTGTTTGAGTATTTTGTCATTTTCCTGATGAACTGCATGTACTTTTACTACTGATTTTTGTACTTAAATTTTTAATTTTGAAATTATAGTAGATTCACATTTATAAGTATCAATAACACAGAGGAAACCCATATTCCTTTTCATTCATTTCCTTCACTTGTAACATCTTGCATAACTATGGATCTGTGTTGTGTGTGTGTGTGTGTGTGTGTGTGTGTGTGTGTGTATGTGTATGTTATGTGGGCATTTGTGAGGCTAGTTCTATACAATTTCATTACCTATCTCCTTGGGTTGTGTGTGTGTGTGTGTGTGTGTGTGTGTGTGTGTACATGTGTATGTTATGTGGGCATTTGTGAGGCTAGTTCTATACAATTTCATTACCTATCTCCTTGGGAAACCACTAATCTGTTCTCCATGTCTATAGTTTTTCTATTTCAAGAGTGCTATACCAATAGAATAAAATAGCATGACATTTTGGGGATTAGCTTTTTTCTATTTAGTCTAATTACCTGAAGATTTATCTGAGTTCATGCCTGATCATTAAAAAAAAAAGTAAGTGTATTCTCAGATATGTGCATTCTCTTCTGAATTTTCTCCATTGTGATTCACCATTACCTTTTTTCTAATACTATCATTAGGTAGTATGCCTGTTTATGTGCAGTACCCTCTTTGCCCTTGAACTACAGTACATACATATCTACAGTTTTGCCTGTCATACTTTGAAATAATGTATATATGTGTACACACACACACAAACATAAATATATATAGAGAAGGGGGGAGGGAGGATTCAAAATGAGTCAAAACTATATACACACTTCAGGCAAAGAAAAATAGTATGATATTTTTTCAACAGATGGTTTTATTCTTGTATGGGTGACCCTAGAGAATGTTCTGTGTCACAGAAAACACACTATACTACCAGCCTTTACAGAAGAAATTGAAAATGAATGTGCAGCAATCTCAATGACCAAGGTTACCCAAGCAGCAGTTTGCCATACTAATAAACGTCCGGAAGCTAATGGCCACCACTTTGATTGTCTCTTGTAATCGTACAGGCCAAAGGTAACTTTTATTAATCTTATGATGTCTAAATAAATTTAGTATCAAAATATTTGTGTAAGTTTTTCTTTTCCTGGGGTATGTAAAAACATTTTTTTGGCAGACTCTGTGAATATCTTGGAAGATTCAATTTCTGAATTTGATTCAATGAAACTCCTTTAAGACATAGACATTCCAGTATTCTTTTGGAATTAAAAATTGAAAAGAAAAAAAACATTATGAAACCCTCCAAAGTGAAAGAAATCTGTGATTAAAATATCTCCTTTTCTAAAATATGTTTGTTGCAAAACATTCTATTTCTTCCTCATACATTTGACTTTATTAAACTTCCAGCTTTGAATGCATTTGCTTTGCATCAAATGTAGATTTTATGATTCTCATTTTCATTTTTCCTCAATTACTACTATGAATAAACAGCATTAACATAAGAAACATTTATGTAAATAAAATTCTCACATTTTTGTCTGTATCAACCATAGAAGTATTATATTTGCATTGAGCTTTATTCCTTAGCTCACTAAGACGTCTCTAACTTGTTTCTTAGGGTCTAGGATAAGCAAAATACCCAATAGTCCATTAAAGTATGTTGATATAGTGAATAACATTTTTAGGTCAGTTTTGTTTATTGGTTTACCATAAGACAGAGTTGCTGATACAAAAGATGTATTAACTAATACAAATGCTCCTTATTACTGACAGATTATCATACTTCTCCAGATCTCTAAAATCAAAGATTGGAAACTAAGATGGAATACAAAAATGAAGAGAGAAAATTTTCTAAAGGTAACTGTAATTAAAATTTTAAAGGAATAAAGTTTCAAACCTCCTTATTACCCTCCTTGTTTGAAAAGTCTAATTTCCCCTTTTATCACATCTACACTGTTTCCCATAAACACACTATTAGTCACAGGATTTTCAAAGGTGTTGTGAAATCTAGATTGAGAATTGGGGACAGAATTCCTTCTGTGAATTCTAAAGAGCTAACAGCTGTAACACATAAATCATTGACTGCAGGAGTTTGAAAGCATGTTAGGGATCATCTTTTCAATTTCCTCATCTGTAAAGATGAGGAAAAATGAGACTGGAAAGGTCATTGACTTATCTAAGGGTGTCTTGCATGGTAGTCATAGAACCAAGTTTGGATTTAAGTTGATTTAAGACATGCCAGTGTTCCTCTGACACAAATCAAGAATTGTGAACCTAGAAAATCCTTTGCCTACTCATTCAGCAAATTTTTATTGGCCACTCAGGCAATGCCTTGAACATTCTATTGCAGAGGAGAATAAGACAAAGAGTCATTTTCTCTGTAAATTGCTAGTTTCTGGGGAGTTAGACAAGTAAGAAGATGCATTACTGTGGACTGTGTTAAGTGAAACTGAAGATATATGGACAGAGTTCTAAGAAATCACTTTGAGGGGCTCACCAGTTTATTGCAATGCATTATTGTCTCTCTCCAAGTCACTGAACATTTCTTTCATGGCAACTGTGGACTTGACCAAAATGATGTGCTTATGCGGGATATTTCTAGTTTCATTGTAGTGTTGGACTTGTGGATTAGTAATTACTTCTGGTTGTATTATGTAAGAAGCATAGAAATAATAATTCTCTAAAAATAAGTCTTGATGCATATCCAGAGGTACAAAAATTCTTGGGTGCTTGACAAGTAAAATAATTATATAAGATAAATATATTTCTTCTTTATAGAGTGGCAGGCAGAGGATTTCTATCTACATATAAAAGCAGTGTTTCAATTTGTCTCCCAAATATATAATGTCTCATGTGTTTAGCGTGGCCATGAAGTTTTTGCCAAAGCACAAATCATATAAAAAGCAGTGGCCTTCACCCTTTTTGCTATCTTTTCTCTTGCCTCCTGTTCTTCTCTTCCAACAAATACAAATAGATGAAATCAGAAATATTTCATTTTCCTTTTCTATTGCAAGGTCACATTGCAAAACACTCATACCTGCAATTCCACTCTTCCTCCTTCTATTCTCCATTTGTGGTCATTTTCAGAGCCCCATATCAGACACAATTGCGATTTCACCCGAAGCCCTGGTGGGCAGTTCCTAAGTACCTTGATGCTATCCTATGTCTTACTTCTACTATGGTTCTCTTCAAAGCCATTCCTCCCATGTTGCCAGTTAAGAAACACAGGAATGTTAGTGATTCCAAGGATACCCTCAATCAGGGGAGGAGTTCACTACCTTAACTTTTTTTTTGGTGTGAAAATTCCAAGAGGAATTTTACATTGTGCCTGAGATGTCTCCTAGAGCAACTGACTACCGGTTCCCTATCCATAGTAAGGAAAGGTTCCATAGTGATCTTGTTATTGCTTTATTTATTTCCTGTACTCATTCTTGCTCCCTCGCTACTGGTGACCTATTATTTCACTTCCATAATAAGCTACCTATACCTAAGTCTCTATCTCAGCTTTGCTGTCAGGGACCAAGCTTATGGTGTTTCAAACTTCTGAAGTTTTCTGATCATCATTTATACTTGTGATGCATAGTTAGTTATTATTACTCTGATCATAGGATGACCTTTATTCTAAGACTGCATCACTAGAATGTACTCTCTATAAGACTATTTAGTATAATGTACAACATTTAGTAACTTGTATGTTAAAAATAATGGCTTTAGCCTGTTCAATTATGTAGTAAATAGAAAAACCTAGCAGGATGTGTTGGCCAAGAAAACTGTGTGAGTTGAGCTGAAATTTTACCTTCTGCCCTAAATTTTGCTTCTCTAGAGTGCTATATTGGAGACAGTGAGAATGCAACATTTTTCTGGTAGGTCCACTTGTATTACAGCTCAGTTTATTGCTTCCAACTGGGTTTAGATACTCTGTTTTAGGTGAAGTCTTTATTATTTTTTTTCTATTTTCATCCTAGTTGTAAAAGTGATAAATGTTCATTGCAGAAAATGTAGAATAGCAGAAAACCACAAAGAAGGAAATAATTATCATGCATAATTCTTTGTCACAGAAATAACCACTATTGATATTTTACCACTTGCTTTTCAGGTTTAAGAGTGTATAAATAATGAAAGTAGGGAGAAAGACAGAGGGAGAAGTCTATACACCTAGTCTTTTGTCCTACTTTTCCCATTTAGCAACATTTTTTATCATTAACAAAATATTTTACTGTTATCTTTAAAAACCTATAATTTACATTTAACATTAAAATTTCTAATTATCCTTTATTAAAATAACACTGGAAACAATCTGCTCCCCCAAATATAAAGACCCAATTCAGTAATGGGTATCTGAAATGAACAGACATTTCTCAGACAAAGAAATAAAAGCAGCAAGTAAATATATGAAAAAAATGTTCCACATCACTGGTCATTTGAGAGATGCAGATGAAAACAACACTGAGATTCCACCTCACCCCACAAAGAATGGCTGCTATCAAGAAATCAAACAATAACAAATGTTGACGGGGTTGTGGGGAGAAAGGAACCCTTCTCTATTGTTGGTGGGAGTGCAGACTGGTACAACCACTATGGAAATCAATATGGAGATACCTCAAAGAGCTGGGACTAGAGGTTCCATTTGATCCAGCCATCCCTCTGCTGGGTATCTTTCCACAAGAATTAAAAGAATCATATCACAGTGATATATGCATACCCATGTTTATAGCGGCACAGTTTGTAATAGCTTAAACTTGGAAACAGCCCATTTGTCCATCAGTTGGATATTGGATAAAGAAGATGTGGTTTAACTAAAATGGAATACTACTCAGCCATAAAGAATGAGAAATTAGATTCATTCATAGGAAAATGGATACATATTGAGGATATACTCCTAAGTGAAATAAGTCACACGTGTAAATACCTAATAGTTTCTCTGGTGTGAATAAACTATAATAGTACATAAGATCCTAATGACATAATTGATAATGTGAAATAGGAAGAAAAGGGCTAACGGTGTAGGGAAAGTGGGAAGGGTAGGGAAAGGTAATATGGGAAAAGAAAAAAATAGGAGAAAATGAAAAAATGGAAATAAAGAATTTGTAAATGGGGAGGGGAGGAGGGGGTGTAGGGAGGGCAGGGACCAGGGGAAAAATGAGAACCAAGACCTGTCATGTAAAGGTACAAGATTCCAAAAATGAATGTAACTGTATTGTATACCTAAAATGTACCAATAAACTTAATGTGAGAGAAAAAAGGTAAATGAAGTAACAGAGGTTTAATTATTAAATACATACGTTTGTGAAAAAAGTAACACTGGAGGTATAACAAAGCTCTAATATTTCTCATATGTAGAGCCCTGGAAATAGAAAAAATGGATAAAAAAGTAGGTATGTGTACCATAGGCCTTGTGGTTATTGCGAGATTACTTCATGAGTTTATGAGCTATACCGTTGCATGAGTACTATTGCTTACTTAGATGGATTCTATTTTTGGTGTAATGTTCCTTGATGTTATCATCTTGAAATTTGTGGTGGCTGTTGAAAAGCAGTTCCCCTAATTTTGCTCAAAATTTCTCAAATTATTTACTTTGTCCTACTTTCATGAAAAAAAAAAGAGGAAAATAACATCAAGTTAAAAACACTTTGTAATGGCATATTTGGAAAGCAATGACTTAAACGGAAATTAAAAAAAAATACCAGATCTTACATTCCTATAATTATAGTTCCAGAAGAAGAGTAGAAAGATAATAGAAATGAAAACATATTTAAATAAGTATGACTGAAAATTTCCCCAAATTTGGCAAGAGACATAAACCTACAAAATCAAGAAGATGAACACATGACAAATAGAATGAATCTAAAGGAACTCTTAATCAGACACAGAATAAACTTCAGAAAACTAAACATAAAGAAAAATTCTTGGTGTTCAGATACTTATGATTGTAAGAATATAAAAATTTTGAAATTTTTTACAATCTTAGGAAATTGTGAAATGACAAAGGGTATAAGAAGTCAGAGTGGCAAGAATCATTCCATGGTATGAATCAAATATTATTTCTGATGTTCTTATGAGTTTTAGTCTCATAGATTCATTGCTTTCAGAGAACTACTGAAAGCAGAACAATGTTAAAGTAGTTGAATATTTGTATTAACGAATTGCTTATGTCCTGATTAACTAGCAGCCATCTGTTTCACTATTGGAGAATGACATACTGTTCTTAGAAATGTTGATACACTCACACATGTTTTTCTCGGATTAGCGTTGACCTGTGTATTCCCATCTGAAGCAGTTCATTTGGTAGAAATAGTTCCAGGAGATTAAAAGTACTTCAAAGACAGTAATTGGCAATTTAATTTCATAATGTACAAGAGAATATGTGGGTCATATTCATACCCAATTTACTTATAAGATTATGTTTGTGAAAAGCATATGAGTATTAATAAATACCGGAACATATGAAGAGGCTATTTGTGTTAATAGATTAATGTATACCCATGTTTTACTCTGCTTTCCATTATTGTTACAAAATACCTGAGGTAAGGTCTGTTTTGCTTCACCATTTTAAAGGTTTTAGTCCATGTTTTTTTGTGCGGTTGTAAAGTCTGGTGAGACAACACATTACAAGGGGGAAACTGAATCCTTCATGGCAGCTGGGTATCAAGAGAGATGGCGTCTCCCCGTCTCCTTTGTGGGCACAGGACCTCTAACATTATTTCTCCCACTGTGCCCCAACTCTAAAAGGTTCTGTACCTTTGAATAGCACCAACTGAGGGCTAAGACTTTAACATGTGAGTGTTTGGGGGACATTTTAGACCTAAACTCTAGAAGTCAGTTTGTTAGAACAAAACTTTGATCCGATATAGCCTGTTTATGTACTTAAACTCGAAACATGCTATACATTTTTTATTATTTTACTTTCCAACGTGAATTTGCTATAACAGACAGCCAATGATTATAGATTCCTTTATATAAGTTTGCTAAGCTATGGAAGCAAGTAAAATAAAAGGAGCATTTTATAATTTGTCAGTTGGTGTTAGCAATTTAGTCTCAATGTTTAGATTGGAAAGGTACAAGTACAGAATCATATAATTATTTAATGAAAGTAACCTAACTAACCTAAATAAAAATATTACTTAATTTTATTTCCAATATTTCAGTATATGAATTATAGAATTTATAAGTTTTCCCTAGTTACACACATAGGTAAATTAAGTTCACAACACTTTGAAATTCTCTAAATCCTTTAAAGCATCATATCCAAGAGTTAACAGTTTGGATTACTGAATTTTGAAATTTTTTCTTAATATGTAACTATATGTTTATGTGTGTATAAGTCCGTATGTTTTGATATAACTACTTTACACATATATAATTCACATATCATAAAATTCAGCCATTTTGAGTCCACAATTTAATTGCCTTTGTGACTGGTTTCTTTCATGGAGCACAATATTTCAAGGCTCAATTGAAAAACTGATATAGTAGCATGTATCAGTACTTCATTTTGAACAAAATCCAAAAGACCAATGTAGTTAAGCCAATTAGATAATAAAATGCCAAAGAAAGAGCACCCTCAGCCAAATTCACCATACCTCTGTGATTTGTTGATAAAATTGTGAAACATGCACACAGGCACTTAATCTATTTGTCAAATCAGTGTATCATTCCTATGGTTGACTGGGTTGTGGTTAATATTTATATATCCATATATCTATGTCTTTATCATCTATATCTTTCTGTGGCTCCAAACACTGTACTTGGCGAAGATATTGCTTCATAACTGCTGAATGAATTAGTGAATAGTTGTGAGCCAGGAGTCTGCTCAAAAGTCGCCCAATCTCATTTGCTTTTGGATTTCATACTAGAGAGAGATATTAACCAAGGAAATTTTTGAAATGTGCATACGATGGTAAACTATACCAATAAATAAAAAACACAAACAAAACATTGGGGAAATAAATGAATTTATAGATTAGTGGTGGATAAGAAGTTATCCTTGCATTTCTAAAACCACGTATGGCCAATGAACAAAACTGACAGAACTTGCCAATCAAAGAAGTCAAAACAGATGACAATATATAGAGAATTACTAAAACATACCAGCAAGTGTACTAATGTCTACTTTCAAGACTGACCTGCCAGAAAGCCAATTTGTCTTGATGAATACTGTGAAAAGGATCAGAATTTTCTCAGCCAAGCGCTTGTACCTGGATGGCCGTTACATTGTTCCATTTCGCACTCTGAGGGAACACAGAGGGTAGATCCTGCTGTGTGAAACAGCGAAACCTTTGGGAGGGCAGTGAAACACAAATCAGACAAAGCAAACAACCTTCTACAATAGTGCCAAAAATCTTCTTAAGCAGTGGAACAATGGTGCTTTCAAAGGACAATAAAAGCTGATGTTTGTATTTTAAGAAATCAAGTCACTATAAAATGTCTTGGCAGAAGTCCTGCTAGTTCCACATATTCTGCAATTTTGCCCAGATGTATTTTTGATTTTCTAAACAGTGCTTGCGCTGAAATGTCAGAAGAGCTGGGGTGTATTTTGTGCTAGATTTGTGGATGACTCAGATGCCTTTTTGATTTTCTTGAAGAGCACAGGCTAAGAGTTGCAGTTAAGCTTAAAGGCAGCACTAGTTTGTATGTTAGTGATCTTGGTCAAAAGTGTTTTTCAAATCTAAATTACAAACCAAAAGTACTAAGAAGGAAAAGAGTTACCTTATCACAAAACTCTCGTTTCCTTGGTGGAATGGTGATTAGCTGGGAAGTATTAAATGTCCTTTTTACATTACCTGGATTTGAAAAAGTCTACTTACAGATTACTTGCTTTAAAATTATCTAAAATTTTGAGTACATGAATAGAGCAGTATGTTTAACTTTTTTTTTTTAAAGAAGTGAAAGCATTTTTAAAGATTGGCGATTTTACTTTAATATTTGAACTCATAAATTGCTAGTTTCAAGCATAGGAAACCAATTGTGGAATAAAAGTTGTAACTCAAAAAATCTTGAATTATAAATCTTAAAACAATAAGATAATGTAATCACTGTAAGTTATAGAAAATATGATTAAATACATCCCTTAATTTCAACATTTCTCATATATATCTCATAATTCACAATATATCATAATCATACCTCACGCACTTTTTTATGTTGAGTACCTCTGAATATGAATACTTAGGAATATCTCATAATTCATATATTGTACTTTTAATATCACAGAATTATATAATAGGATTATTTACTTTTAAGTAATACTAGATAGAATGTTAATTTTGTAGTTTTTTTTTTTGTGTAAGCCAGTAGAGTAAAATTATTATTGCTTCCTATGTGCTAGGTGCTTTGCTAAATGTGGTACTTTCCTGACAAATTTCTAGTCTAGTAGGAAAAACAGATGCTTGAATAAGTGATTTTACTGTACATGAATAACCACAATATAAGTATACACAGGGATCAGATATTTCCCAGAGTATGAAACAGTTAACAATTTAGGAGTGTTGGCCAGGGAGATGTTTCTGGTGGAAGATGTACCTGAAAAGAGTCTTAAAAATGGTAACAGCTGGAAAAGTAGAAGTACTTCAAGGCAGTGGATCTCCAGGACTCAAAAGCAAGAAACAGGATACACTGTAATATGTTCTGGGATCCAGGAAATTAAAATCATTTCTACCTCAGTTGTATCTTTTTAAATAAAAGCAAGAAAACCTTCACATACCACAGTCATTGATTTGAACCTTTGCAAGCAGTGTAGACTAGAATAGCCTATTTTTAAAATGACACTAGGATTTTTGTCTTATAAAAACACCTAGATTTTCTTTAATAGGTTTGGTTTTTCTGCCTTATGAACAGATAGGTTCTTTTCACTGTGATTAAAAACAATGTTCTAAAAGTATATCTTATGTTATCTGTAGATGCATCCTCATTTTTTCTATTGACAGCTGTGTGACCATAGGCAGGCCACTAATTTTTAAGCATCTGTGAAGTAAAGGTGCCAATCACATTCTGTCTTTGACTGTATCACCTCTAAGAGAATCTACCCTACAGACAACCTCTGTTATCTAGGACGTCATCATTTGTATCTCAAATTCATTCCATACCTCCTTTGAGGAAATAACCCAGTAATTCCTGTGAGACACAGATGTTTGAAAGGACATACCTATATCATTCACCTTGTACACAAATAAGAAATAATTGCATAATATTTGGACATTTAATGTAGAAAGTTTAGGTACTGATTCTTGGAGGAATTTACTACTTGAAGACTAAGATCTCTGGCCCTTGAGAGATAAACAGTAAACTATATCCTTATTATTATTTACACTTGTGATCTAGACCAGTTCACTCTATATGTTAGACTGGCTTTTTTGGAGGTATGGTACAAACAGACTTTATTGATTGCAACAGTAAGTGAAAGAAAATATGACAGCTTTAGTTGCTGGGACACTGTCTGCAAACTGGTGGCGGCCCTCCCTAAGCCCAATTTTTTGAATCTGTAAAATGAACAATAACACTGAACTTTTATTTTGCCCTATATTTGCTTGTGTGCTACACTGTGCTAATTTTATCCTCATTTATTTCAATATTCAGATGAATATTTTCACCCCCTTTGACTGAGGAGGAAACTGAATGAGAGATGTTAAGTAATTTGATTATATTCTGGCTAGTGAGTATATATGAATCAAAAATGAAACTGTGTCCATAGACTGTATGTGTAGCTGTTATACTTACTGCTTCTGTACTTTTTAAGGTTATGGTGAATATTGGAAAAGTTAATAATACAGTGAATTATGATCTTCCTGGAAAACCATCAGTACTTGACAAATATCAATTTTCTTTCATTCTTTTCTGCTATCTTATTTAAGGCACTTACAAGCAAAAATAGATTCATGAGCAATGTATTTTACTACAAAAATATCATACAACAACAAAGATCTTTTAATGGATTATGGAACTCATTTATATGCCATATAAAAATATGATTTCCCTTTTGGCTTCCAAAAATTGAGTTTACATAAAGTCTTTAAAGATTTCAAAATTATTTTTCTCCACGCTAAATTTTTGATGAGCCGCTAGACTGATTTTCTATAACGGATCGGTGACTTCTCATTATTCTCTCGAAGTACTTGGCTGCTCAGAGACACCCACAGACACTAGTGAAGCTGAGTCTTGTGGCTGCCAGATTCTCCCGGAAGGGGGAAGGAAAAGAGCTTGGCTACATGAGATACATTTAATATAAAATAGCTATGAAAAAATAACAAAAGAAAGGGTTCTTTACCGACAGTTCGACTTTTTAGATTTTAAGCTTCTGTAGTAACAAAACAGGAATGGAATGTGAAATCCCAGAAACCTATGTGAAATGGCCATCTTTATAGTCCTTTTAAATGAAAATAGAGCTTTGTCCATGTAATGTAACAGCACAGCCCCTATTACCACGGGTGGGGCTGTTGTATTTTTCTTTTGACTCAGATATGCAGCATTACATTAAGAAAAAGAGTCACTGTATTTTTTTTGTTACTTGTGAAAATGCTGAGTAAATGTGAGGTATAACAGAGAATGACTTTTTTCTACCAGGGTTCATCAACTTCGTGGTTTAACTGTCACCATGACCAAAGTTGGAAATAAAGTGTTTGTAAATGCGGAGGGCAGGAGGAGGTGAAGGGAGGGAAGGGACAAAGGGAAAACATGAGAACCAAGACCTGTCATGTAAAGGTACAAGATCCCAATGATGTGTGTAGCTGAACTGTATACCTACAATGTACCAATAAACTCAATGAGAGAAAAAAAGTTTGGACTTAAAAATATATTTAAAAATGCCATCAAAGCAAATTTTCTCAGATAGCAAGTTTTAGAAATATCAGTAGCTCAAGGAGAATTATAAAGTGATTTGGAGCAGTAATTTTCATGTAGCTTTGGCCAAGTCTGGTGGTGAAATATGGGAGGGTAAATGGCTAAGTTAATCTCATTTCTTCTCTATACTTCTTTGTGTAAAATCTTTAGCTAATGAAAGCAGCTATGAAATAGTGAGGCATATTTGAGCAATGGAGACTCAGATTTTTATTCCATACAAATAATACTTAATAAATTTTTCTGTTTAATATCAATACAGGAAATAGACAGTGAAATATTTTTTATGGAATCTCAGGGTATAAGTTTGAAATTATTTGAAAATGATCTGTCTAAAAACATCTATCAACTCATTTTTTTCTCCAAGAAGGCTCCTCATATGCTCATTGGCCTCAGGATGTGTTAGTACTACTTTTCAGTTTTGGGTAGTTTGTAGCACCCTGCAGGAATGATTTGGACATACACAGGGAGTCTAATCCATCCTTAGTCATTTCAATAGTTATGGAAGTTTTCTAAGAACTTGGACTAAAAGTCAATGCACTGAGTTACAAAGCGAATACTCTATTCTTTGAAACAAGTCACTAAATCAAAAGTGACAAGCCACCAGGAAGTCAAAGAGTTTTTCAGAACATTTCCCTTCTTTATTCACTAGGGCAAGATTTGAAGTCCATCAATGAAATACATTGTGTTGACCACCGATCATGTATTGAGCCAGGTAGGAACCTGTACAAAGGAATGATATGCTGATTTGGTTAATATTGATGAAAGTTTAAAGATATAGCTGGGAACTTTGGTATTTTCTGAGGAATTTATAAGGGATGAAAATATACACTTATTGACTTTTTACTATGTATTAGGTACTGGATTAAGCCTATGACTTGGATTATTTCTCAGGAAACATTAGATTTTTTAATACCTCTCATTTAATGCTTCTCCCAAGCCAAAGAGTTTGACACATGAAAGAATGAATTTAAAAACTAAACCTGCACTCGTTATCACACAATTTGCTTTGGTGGAGACAGTCTTCTGGTCCTAGGGTCACTATCCTAGTTTCTCTCCTATAATGTCTCTCTCTCTCTCTCTCTCTTTTTTTTTTTTTTTTGATACTTGGGATCTTGTGCTTGCGAGGCAGGTGGTGGAACCACTGAGCTAAATCCCTGGCTCTCCTATAATTTCTAATTAGGGTTATTCATAGAATTTAGTGAGAATGGAGTTATATATAATTTTTAAGTATTTTTATTGCTATATGTTTGCAGTGCATATGGTTTACATTCCTTGTGTGGGGTTGGTGTGTATACTTAACACATACTAATTTCTTTTTTAAATTCACCTTTCCCTTTTCTCCTCCTTTCATTTCTGATCCCCTTCCCATCTGAGAAAGAACTGTCTGCCTATTTCCTATTATCTACCTTTTATTGTGTTCTTTATTTTTAATTTGTGTTTTTCATGTACAAGAAACTGTGGAATGTTTATGTTTGTATGTTTGATTTATCTCACCTACCGTTATGGTCTCAAAGTGCATCCATTTTCCTGAAAATGACTCAAATTTATCTTTCTTTATGACAGAGGAGTGCACCATTGTGTGTAAATACATTTTCTTTATACATTCATCTGTTGATGAACATATTTATCACTGGTCATTAGAGAAATGCAAATTACAAAATACTGAGATTTTTATCTTATCCCAAAAAGACTGGCTATCATCAGCAACTCAAATAATAACAAATGGTGGTGAGTCTGCAGGGAAACAAACAAAAAAACAAAAAACCCTTCTACCATGTTGGTGGGAATGTAACTATAACCACTATGAAAATATGGAGATTTCTCAAAAAACTAAAGCTAGAAACTGCATTTAACCCAGGTACTCTCCTTCTAGTTACGTTCCCAAAAGAGTTAGAGACATCATGTTACAGTGATACATGCATACCCATGTTTAAGCAGCACAATTCATAATAGTTAAATCTTGGAGTTATATATAATTTTTCTGAAATTAATTCTTGGATTTTAGCCTAATTCTGACCGTAAAGAGAATTAGCATATCTCCCCCTACCAATGTTGTCCCTATTTATTATGCATTCCTCTTCAAAGGAAAACTATCTATTAATATGTCTTGTCCGAGTTCATTTTCATTAGAGTACAAGTAATCAATTAAAAATATCAGTTACCTACATAAGTATTAATTGTTAATAAGTAGTAGTTGGATTCAGTTTCTCTCTGGTTCCTTGTGAAATTCCCTTGGGAACTCTATTAGAGGCAGGAATGGTTTGGATTGGTATTGAATTGGATTGATATCTCTGGATTCATGGCAGGGATAGTTTCAAAATGCTGTCATAATCTCATCCAAATTGATGTTGCCCAGTTGTCTAGCATGTTGAAATATATGCTCAGAATTGGTCATTTGTCATTTATAACTTTTTAAATAGTAATTTCTTCTATAAAGAAATGTTATTTGGGACGATAATCATTTCCTACGCTATTTATCAATTTTTGCTGTGGTGAGAAAAGACATTACAAATATGAAACCTCAAAGCATGCTTCCCTTTCTGTAGATTTTTAAACTTTAAAGCAATTTAAATTGTGGGTCTCTGAAGAAGTTATTTTTATATAATATATAGTAGAATCTTAACTGTTATCTTCCTCTGAATTCATTCTTTAGCCATATGTTCCAACTTTATTGATTAATTTTACCAGGTTTGAAACTCTAAATTTAATATGTCCAGCATTTGTATTTTAACTTCTTATCTACTAATATATCTAACATATCTAATAATATATTCCAATATGATTTGTTGACTTTAAAAATCATATTTGTTTGAAGAAAATGTGCCATGTGTGCATGTACTCTTTTAGAGCCTTAATAAATGCTGTTTATTTCTTCCTTACTTATTCTTAAACCAGCAATGATTTTCATGGTTTTCCTAGCCACTGGAGCCTTTCTGATTTAGAGAAATTCTAAGAGACAGAATAAGGAAATTTCTGAACCCAGGGATGTGATCTTCCAATGTTACTTCATATAGCACAGATCATCTCAATCTTCGATTTTTTTATTTAGCAAAAACAACCTCTGTATTAACACATTTTGATAAGAGAAATAAATGTCACTGATTCAAAAAGTGCCACTGCTGGCTAAAACAATCATAGTAGGTCTAATTTATTCTAGTATTTGATACATGAGCCAACTGAGTTTTTATGAGGTAAAAATGCAGAGGTATGCCTCAAATTCAGACAAACTCTCAGCATTTCTTTTACTTTGCTCTTTATTATGTGTTTTATGTTAATCATCATTTAATTTCTTAAAATATCCACTATTGTTTTCAGTTTTTCAAGAGAGAAAACTGAGGTTCAAAAAACTCAAGCAATTTAACTTATGCTTACTCCACCAGTCAGCTGCATAGCTGAGAGCTGGGCTTTACTCCCACATTAGTCCAATCCAAAATAGAGGCAAGTATTTTGATTTGCTGTTTTTTTCCTCTTTAATTTTACATTCCCACTGACAATGAAGAGCAAGTTTAACACAGGAATTGAAGAGATGTCATCTACTGTGAATATCCATATTTAGTGACTGCCTGTTGTATTAATTAAACTTTGTTTTCCTGAAACTCTGTGGGAAAGTCATAAAGGAAGGTTATTTGCTGAGTGACCATTTCTCTTTAACAATGATAGGGTTATGGATGAAAGAAAGGTTTTTTGTAACTATTTTGAAAGCATTTTTATATAAACCTTTACACTTATCTAGAATTAAGATTGCCTTCATTTTACCACACATTTTTAATTTCTAAACTTTCTGTCAGGATAAGTTCATATTCTTCTAGGTGAACACTATCCTTTATAATTTAATAAAATATAAGTATTCTACAGCATGAATGTCATTTAAATAAACAGTTTGAAATATGCTAAGCATGGTTTGTGGGCTCAGTTAATTTACAGAGAACAGGTTTGAACTTTCTATCGCATGATCTCTCTTAGTTTAACTAAATGACATAATCTTTAAAAACTGAACACAAGGAAGGAGGTCTATTTATGGTGCAGGGTGGAAAGAGGTGGCACTATCCAATTGTCTTGGCCCAATTTTCCTCTTCATGTCCTGAATATAAATAATATAGGTGGAGATAAAGGTGATGATACTGTCTCTCTTGGATTTATGTTACTTTTGGGTTTTTATCTTAGGTTTCTTGGTTTGATTTTATTGAGGAAGTTGAGAGACACTGAGTCGGACATCAAGTCATCACCTGATAAGAAAAAGAAAGCCATGCACTGTCACCATATCTTTCTTTGGTCATCTTCTCCTCCAGGGTGCCACCCCTTAAAGTGAGTCTAGGTCTCAAGTGTGCTCTTACTCAAGGCTAGCACATCAGAAGTGCCTAGTGGGGTGGAGTAGCTCAAGATTTTGCTTCACCATTGGATTCAGCACTTGTAAATTTTAGAAATTAAAATTTGTCTTTGGCTGGATTACAATGACTAGTAGAAAATTATATCCAACTGATCAGCTTAAATCTAAACATAAATTTGTTCTTTAAGTACAAAGCAAAATCTTACCTTATATTGCTGATTTTAAACAAAAATAAGCATGATTTTAATGTTATTAAAATAACACAATATTCAAAAATGTGCAGTACATTTAAGTTCAACTAAATATTCATAAACAAAGTTTCAGGAAATAATCTGCACAATGAAATATGTTTGCCTGTGCAGGAAGAGCTAATGACTTATATTGGGAGGGGATAGTCCCTCACAGAAACCAACAACATCCATTGAACTACTCGGACGTTCAACAAGGAGGTGAAGTTCAGGATAGCGCTTTGCTGGGCTAGATGAAAAATTGAGATGAGAAATGTAAGTATCATTTGTTAAAATCTGTTCTCAATATTTGGCTTTTCAGAAAAAGGAAAAACGCAGCCCAGAGCCAACACATTTCATCACTTGAGTTTCATTATAAAAATGACAAAAACTTACTGGCTTGGAAATATTAAAGGTAACATGACGGGCTGTTGGATTCTGTGAATAGTTATCAAATCTAGACAGATTTCAAGCAAGGGCAAATGAGGGGTGCAAATGGAAAACTTCTGAGTCTCTTAGAAATAAAGTTCCTTAAAAACTGTTTTCTATGTCGCTTTCTTTGGGTTAAAACCTATTCTATGTTTGGAACATTTTTGCATTCACTGTGTGAGGTCTGGAAATTACCATACTGTAGATCAGTTTTGTAACTCTAACAATGTTAGTGAGACAGAGTCCAACTGCTAAAGAAGGTCAGACTCAAAAAGACAATGTTTATAAATACACAGTTTGTTTCAAGGAAAGAATATACTATAGCAGCATCATTAAAAAGGACATGCATGACAGCCAAAGGCTGTCTCCTAGCAAAGGGTCTTGAGAAGCCAGATGCAGTTTCCAATTACTTTCCCTCTGCAAAGGCCATACAAGGAACACTTTTCTTTCACACCAGAAACTCCTGACAGGGGCTCTGAACACCCTGGAATCAAGGAGCTCCAAATAGATGTTCAGCCAGAGTTTCTTATATCTCATTGATCAGGTAGGCATATTTTTGTTATGTAACAAGCTTTTGCACCCAAGTACTACTCCAACCCTGGCCATGAGGGTCAAAACAAGATCAGATATAAATCCCCACTGTCACTATTAGCAATAAAAAATGCTGACAAGATATATGAATGACCGAGAAACTCCTAAGATTCATGATTACAAGGTATGCTAACACTATTAATTGGTACGTTTTATGCTTTTGGTCAAGGATCAGTATCTTGTAGCTACTTAAACAAAATGACTTGGTGAATTACAGATTTGATGGACTTAATCCTCATTGTTCCCTTGCTATATAGTACTTCTGGTCCAAAGAAACTATTAGGAAAATGTTGGTTCCTTGCCACATAAATGGAATGCTAGTAGTTGGGTAGAAATATAGAGTGATGCTTTATACTTCCAATATGCTAATTATACGAAACTACCACTGCTTTAAGAGTTGTGTTGGCAAAGCCACATCATTTTCATGTTGTACTTTAACCTAAAAGTAAGTTAA
The DNA here is from genome assembly GCF_012274545.1 of Fukomys damarensis. NCBI lineage: Eukaryota > Metazoa > Chordata > Mammalia > Rodentia > Bathyergidae > Fukomys > Fukomys damarensis. The sequence goes on from NW_022900948.1 coordinate 20,067,845, forward strand.
AATGCAAGCTTTTTCTAGTAACTACCATCATTTTACTGGTGTGAATTGTATACCTTAGTATTCCCCAGAAGACTTTTATTTTTTCAGACAACCCATACTTGAATCTTGACACCTTAAATGAAGGTGAATGTTTTACTAATTTGTTCATTTGTGTATTGGTGTATGAGATTGTACCTCTTTGATCCAAATCAACACTTCATTGCTCTGTCTGTGAAATGGGAATTTTTTCTTTGTCAACTGGCACAGTGCTAACCTCACCATGTGAGAGGGGTACTGAAGGAGGAAGGGCTGGTGTGCTTCTTCCTGCTTGTGTGGCTCTAACCCAGCATGCGTGACATCCCGCAGATTCATCTGTGATGAATTAAGCATGTGGCTTTGCAATCCTCCTAGACACTACAGATAGTTTCCTAGAAGTATGTTCAGTGAACTTTATAGCTTCTGGTTGAATTTTGCAGTCTTCTCAGCATGAATTCCAAGGTCACTCCATGCTGTTTCTTGGAGCCTTCTGAGTATTGGTTGATTAGTGAGTTTTCTGTTGAAAATCTCCTGGTTAGACCAGCTAACACCTCTGCTACCTTTCCACAAACTTCAACTTCCTGGGAAATAGCACAACTAGGATATTCTATCTATGATTTGGTAGCAATACCACTTAAGTTCTTCAATGAAATGTGAGTCCCCACCATAGGAAACAGCCCCCACACCCCAAAATCTGTTCCTTCCCTGAGTATACATCCTCAACCCTGGTGTATGTTTAAAATTTCTTCTAAGTTAATTCTTTGTAAAAGTTAATAATTCTTATAGTAATACTTCCTTGCCCAAATTACTATGTGGTTTCTGGCACATATATCTATGATACATGCAGAAATAGAAAGGAAGAGTAAAATGATGACACAGTGAAGTCATTGGGAGATTTTATTGTTCTCTTGAGATCAGGGAGACATTAAAAATGACAATCAGATACTTCAGTTGAATTTATCTCAAAAAGCTAAACCTTAACCAGAATTATATAATTCATAGGAAATTACTATCTCTTTAAAATGTTTGAAAGTCTCAATTCTACCCCAGTTCACAATGGAACATTTTACTGTTATGGACAGGGAATGTAAGCAGGGTAATAACTGGAGATTTTAGAGAATTCAGTATGTGTGTGTGTGTGTGTGTGTGTGTGTATACACACACACACACACACACACTATAATATATATATATATATATATATTATAGTGTGTGTGTGTGTGTGTGTGTATACACACACACACACACACACACTATAATATATATATATATATATATATTATAGTGTGTGTGTGTGTGTGTGTGTATACACACACACACACACACACACTATAATATATATATATATATATATATTATAGTGTGTGTGTGTGTGTGTGTGTATACACACACACACACACACACTGTAATATGTATATATATATATATATATACTGTATGTGTGTATATATATATGTGTATGTGTAGTATATATACTACACATACACACATTGGAAGATTACTTACTATATTCTCTTATCTGTGAAGCCTTAGCAATCTTCAAATCTTAAATTTTCTCATATTTTACCAGGCATTTGAAGTCAAAGGGGAACATTTAGCTGGAATCTTTTTTTCCCCAGCATCATAATATTATAGAAAGTTAGATAGAAATTAAAAAAAAATTTTTTCTCTACATAGAGTACAGAAAATGACATTTCAGACTGCTGCCTCTGATAGCCAGAAATCAGGGTTCTCAGGCCAAAACTGTCCAGAAATAATTATGCTTACTTACTGGAACATTAAAGTGTAGTACTGATATACCATTAGGACTTTCCCAAGAGCCTGATTTTACTGAATATTTTTCCTCTGGAGAAAGAGCACTCAAGGAGTCAACCATCAGCAAACTATTAAGTAAATATAATCCCCAAAGAAATGTTAATCAGGCTGAAACAGAGAAAAAAAAATCCTTAGTCTGTACTCATAAAATGAGACACACATTGTCAGGATAATTTATTTACCTTTCTCTTTCTGTTTTATTCTTTTTTCCCTCCTACAGACTGAGTTGAAAGGTAATCTTCCATGCCACAGGCAAGCCCTGCTGGACTGCACCTTGGATTTCACCATTTCCCAGTTCTAAGGATATTTGGTGGTCATGTTTACCTGTAGTGCCTTTGTTCTTTTTTTTTCTATGCTCACCCTTGTATGGCTCTGTTTTGAAAAATAAATAGTTATCCTATCTTGCAGTTTCTTCTCCTGTCTTTCATTAGGAAATATTCCAGTAAGGATGTTACTTCTGTTACTTTCATATTCTCACTCTCAATATATTTCTATCTCAGTCACTATCATATTGCAATTTCTCCTTTCAGGTTTTCTAATGATATTTTTCCCCACCAATTCAGGGGCCATTTATTTATTTCTCACTTTCTTAGGCATAATTGTCTGAAGAATCCTATACAGAAATGCAAAGGTATCTCAAGTCATACAAGAAGTAAATTACAAGGACAGGGATTGAATTCAGGAATTCCTACCATCTCACATTAGTGCTTAGAGTGCTATCTTACCACAGGATATGATCTTCCTATGCTTAGCTTTTCTTTTTGCTTCCTTCTCCTTGTAAATACAAGTAGCTAGTAAATTCTCAGTCCTTAGCTGTCTACATTTCATATACATAACTGATATTTATATTCCTTTTTACTTTTATATCGACAAAAAATAACTGCACATTTTGGTGGTACAATGTGATAATTTAACAGATATTATATAATGATAAAATCAGAGTAATTAGTATTTCTATCAGTTTACACAGTTATCCTTTCTGGTAAGAAAATTAGAAATCTCTCATCTGGCTATATTATTATTAATTGTAGTTACACTACTGTGCACAGAATATTAGCACTCATTCCTCCTGTCTACTTGTAATTTTTCACTTAATGACTAACCTCTCCCTAACATTCTGTCTCTTCTCCCTTCCCCAGTCTGGTTTCCATTGTTCTATTCTCTACTTCTTTGTGGTCAAATTTTTAGATTCTATGTATGTATGAGACCATATCTGTTATTTGTGTTTTTGTCATATTTTACTTAATATAATGTCCTCTGGGTGAGTCCATACTGTTGCAACTATCAGGATTTCATCATTATTTGTGGCTGAATAGTATTCTATTGTGTGTGTGTGTATACACACTTATATATTGTATATATATGCACACACACACACACACACACACACACACATATATATATATATATATAATTTCTTTTATCCATTTATCAACATTTAAATTGATTCCAATTCTTGGTATTGTGGGTAGTGCTGCAATAGATATGGGCATTAAGGTATTACTTTGAAATACTCATTCTCTTTCCTTTGAATATGTACTTAGTAGTGAGGTTGATGGATTATATGACATTTCTGTTTTTAGTTTTCACAGAAGATTCACATTATTTTCCACAATGCCACCAAACCAATATTTTTGAGTGCTAGAGTGAACAGTCATGTGCTTAATGCGTTATTTCATTAAATTTCATCAATAATATAATATAATGTATATTATTTTCCTAGCAGTTCAGATGTGTAAATTGAAACATAGAACTTAACTGATGTAATCTAATCTTACACCAAAATCTTTTCTTTAATTGTTTATTGGTTGTCTTTTTACTTAATTTTTATAATTAGAAATAAAATGTTACTTCTTGTGACAAATAAAACAATTTAGTAGTCTCAAACACCTTAGCTAGTCAATTAGAACAGACAAAGGTATAGCCTGGAGGAACTTATTACTATATCATTCACCTTGAAAGCAAATATGTACATGGATATAACCACATATTCAGGTGTTTATGCTTAATTTGCTTAAAAATGTGCTTTATCAAAAATTCATCTCCATTAGCAATTATACTATTTTTAATAAATAAACATCTCCATGTTAAATTTAGGATTGTATCACTAAATTATGAATTTCTAAAATATAGGTTTGTTTTTTGCTACTTTATTTTTTTTTACAAAATAATGTGTGGCTATATATACTTTTGTTAGTAAAGTATTAGATGTTTATTTCCCTGTGTCCTTGATAATGATACATATTGTCATTCTTTAGTTTTCTTTTTCTTAGATAATTTGTAAAAATTGGTGTGGTGTACTTGCTCTAATTTCCTTTTGCCTATAATCTTGATATTAGTTTGTATCCTTTTTAAGTTTGTTAGGTTTTCTAAGGATTTATCAATTTTTTAAAGAACCAGTATTTGTTTCTATTAATTATCTTCTTTCCCTATTAATTTATGCTGTGATTTTTATTATTTTCTTTCTTTCTTTCTTTCTTTTTTCTTTTTTTTGGTACCAGGGATCGAACTTGGGTCCTTGCACTTGCGAAGCAGGTCACAGAACCACTGAGCTAAATCCCAGGCCCTATTTTCTTTCTTTTTGATTTGGGTTTATTTTGCTCTTCTTTGGAGCAGAAATGTAGATTATTTATTTGAATTTTTCTCTTTTCTGTCTTTAGGAAAAATAGTGCTATGTATTTCCTTAGCACTACTTTAAAAAAAGTAATATAAAGCCTTCTTCAAACATACAAGAATTCATCTCAGCAAGCTATCATTGCTTTAAAAGTCTTTTAAGGAAAAATGAAAGGATACTAGATAGAATACGAATATAGATGAACACAAAGAAAAATCCTGGTAATGATAAAAGCAAATGTATATATTTTTCTAAATATCTTTAATTTTATATAAATATCCTTATGTGAATATCTGCATATTTTGTTGACAAATAATAATGTACAGCAGTACTTATATTAAGTACAAAACTGAAATGCATTGCAAAAATTCTATAAAATCCAGGAGGTAAGAAATGGAAATATACTATCTTAACATTATTTTAGGTGAAGATGTATAATTTTAATTAAAAATAGTAAGAAACATAAAATAGCAGTACAGAGCTATAAGTTGAAGATAAAATATAGAGGTAAAATAGAATCATAGAAAATGGAGCAGGAAAAGAATTAAAAAATAACAGATACCAGATAAGATAACAAGAATAAAATAGCCGATTTAAATCTAACCATATCAGTAACTGCATTAAATGTAAAAACACTAATCATTCAAGTAAATGACACAGACTGTTAGAAAAAGAAAAACCTAACTATATGCTACCTTTGGTTAGCACAGTTCCTAAAATGGCCTCTAATATCAGTCAGCTTTACCATTTCTGGGACACAGCACCTGACACCCACAATTTAAAGAAGGAGAGATTTAATTTGCCTCATGGCTTTGGCGGATTTACTGGCTGCTGCAGGGCAGGAACCTCATGGCAGAGCAAAATTGTTTAGTTCAGGTAGCTGGGGTTAGCACCAGAATAGTACCAGAGAGGAAGATGAGAGATCAGATTTAGACTTTAAGGCAACACTTTCATTACCCACCCACACACAACCAGAAGTGTGCTCCACCGATGCCCTGGGCAAACCTCAAATCCAGTAGAGTTGATACTCCACCTTAACTACCTCACCTCTCCAGAGAGGTCTCACTCTAACCCCACAATCTGTGCATATGATGAAATACAACTCCCATGATCACATTGTCATGTGACATAATACACTATAGGATCAAGAGATTTCTGGGCTCAACCTAACCTAATCACATGCATAAAATCCATGCATTTTTCTCATGGTGTGGCAGGACAGGACTTTATAGTGATTCAAACTGTGAGAAATCTTGCTCTGTTGTTGTCTGGAAGATGATGACAACTACATAAAAAGGAAGCGAGGTAGCCTCAAGAAGCTACTGACTTCCTGCAATAGCTATCCTGTAAGTAAACAGGTATCTCAGTTCTACTGCCACGAAGAATGGAATTCTAATGATTCCAGTGAAGCCAGATCTTCCTTAGAAAGTAGACCAACCCGGCTGACTCCTTTACCCAGTATGAACACTGGAAACCCTACGCAGAGAACCCAGCTCAGATTTATTGTACTCCTGATTGAAAGAACTGTGAGATAATCAAGCAGTGTGCTAAGTCAAGGCAATGTGCTAATTTCTTATGGCAAGATTAAAAAAACCTAACACAAAGCTTATAAGAAATACACATTAAATACTGAGAAATAGATGAAAACTAAAAGGATGGGTTTACCAAGCTAAAACACATCAGAATGAAGATTAAAAGGCTATATTAATACTAAAAAAGTATGTTTCTAAGTGAGGAACCTCACTTTCACACCAGAGAAATTGTTTGGTATTTACAAATGAAGGAATTTTAATGGAAATTGGAGAAGTAAAAGGACAGATTTTGTAAACTTTCTATGGCTATAAAAGCATGCCATGAATTCGGGTGTGGTGGCCACACTTGTAATCCCAGCACTCCTGAAGCTGAGCCCAGGGATCCCTGTGAGTTCCAGACAAACTACATAGTGAGTTCAAGGGCATTATCATTTAATTTTAGAAACTGTTTAATTTCTTCTTTATTTTTCTCTGTGACCCAATGGTTGTTCAGCAGGGTGTTATTTAATTTCTTCCACGTGTTTGTGAAGTTCTTGAAGTTTCTTAGGCTATTCATCTACAGTTTAATTGCACTATAGTCTGACAATGTGCAAGGGATAACTTCAATTCCTTTGCATTTACTTAAGCCTATTTTATGAGCTAACATGTGGTCTATTTTGGAGAATAACCTATGTGCAGCCAAAAATAATGTAGAATTCTGATTTTGTGGGGTGGAACACTCTGTAGACATCTACTAACAAAGCATTTGACAAAACTCATCACATATTCATAATAAAAACCCTATAGAAAATTGGAATAGATGGTCTTTATCTCAACCCGATAGAGGCTATCTGTGAAAAATCCAGCAGCCAACATCATTTTAAATGGTAAAAAACTAAAAACCTCAATGCTAAAATCAGGAACAAGACAAGAATGTTCATTGTCACCACTCCTGCTCAGTTTAATTCTAGAAACATTAGCCATAGCAACCTAACATCATTTTAAATGGTAAAAAACTAAAAACCTCAATGCTAAAATCAGGAACAAGACAAGAATGTTCATTGTCACCACTCCTGCTCAGTTTAATTCTAGAAACATTAGATATAGCAACCAGACAAGAGAAAGAAATAAAAGGAATAAAGATAGGAAAGAAAGAAGTTAAACTGTCACTATTTGCTGATGATATGATACTCTACATAGAAGATCCAAAAATCTATAGAAGATCAATAAATGGTGTTTAAAAAACTGGCTTTCAATTTGCCAAAGATTGAAACTAGATTCCTATCTTTCACCATGTGCTAAACTAAAATCCAAGCGGATTAAAGATCTAAATATCAAAATAGAAACACTAAACTTAGTGGATAGTAAATTAAGAAGAACTTTCAAAGACACTGCTATAGGCAAAGATTTTATGATCAAATAACTCAGCAGCATGAGAACTTGCACAAAAAATAAAAAACTGGGATCTCATTGTATTAAAAAGTTTTTGCAGTGCAAGAGAATCCACCAGCAGAGTTAAGAGACAATCTACAATATGGGAAAAATTTTTACCAACTACTCATCAGACAAAGGACTACTATCTAGAATATATAAAAAACTCAAAAAAATCAGACCCCCCCCAAGTACAAAGACCTGATTCAAAAATGGGTATCTGAAAAGTGAGTTTAAGGGCAGCCTGAACTACAGGGTGAGACCTTGTCTCAAAAAAATCCCCCCCAAAAACCAACCAACCAACCAACCAAACAAACAAAGAAACCCAAAACATGCCATGAAGCTCAGCTAATTAAAAGGTAAGGGAGCATCATCATAAAAAAGCCAATTCAGCACTAATTATGGAAACATGATTTAAGTTTCTGAAGACATGAGAATGTGAAGCTATATTTGAATGCTCCATTCATTAAAATATGCATTTCTCACAAATGGATGAACAGTTGCTTTTAAAAGGAACATATCCACGTATATGTAGCATATCATATTGTCTTTGAAGAACTCAGTGATTCCTAGAGATATATTTTAGCTGCCTTTATCTATGACTTGTCCTCTGTCATTAACTACTTTAAAATCTACTTTTTGAACAATTTAAACAACTCTTAAAATCGACTGGCTGGCATGAAGCACTCAGCATAGCCGCAGCAAGAATATGTGTATAAGTGTAGATTTTCCTATATGCATACCTACATTAAAATGTAAATATGTATAATGACAAACTCATATACAAAGAAAGCAGTGCCAAGACATAAGGATAAATAGACATAATCTTAATTTGTTTTATATTCTGCTATTTTTGAGTGTAGATTCAAAACTGTAGTTTAAGACTTTCTATTACAAGTATAAGAATACATTGTACTAAATGTCCATTATTTTATTCAATGCAGGGATGCTATCTGTATAAGCCATAGCCTTACTTATTGAAAGTGAATGAATAGAGATTAAAAAAAAAGAACTGCTACAAATTACAGAGGAATCATGTTTAGGGTATAGGAAACGCATGTCTAATTTTGCATTAAGAATGATTTTTTAATTGAGGCAAAAATGACACATATGATAATCAAAGATTGGTGATCTGCCTTAAAGATAAGTGTTGTAAAACACATGCCAGACAAAAATATCAGAGTCAAAGATTGGATAGTGTTCCATAAGCAGAGAAAAGATAATATATTGTTTGCCAGATAATTATTAGAGTTATTAACTACTCAACTTTATTATAATGTACACATTTACACGAAACTTTAAAATAATGCTAAATCTTCTAGTAGGAATTTTGGATTTCACTGCTTCTCTTTATATTTTCAATTGATTTTACTTTATGATTTTGATACTCTAGTATTTGAGTAAATCATTTAATAGTAATTTGATATGTTAATCTTTTATGACTACAAAATAAACTTCATTTGGACAATTTCATCTAATTATGGCCCCACATGTATGCATATATATAGCTGCATTCAAACTGAAGAATAAAATACTTATTACCATGGCAAATGTCATCTGAACATAAATACAATTTTCTGTCTTTGCAGTCTTTAAATATAATTATCAAAACAAGATATCCACGCAAAGAATAAATGTGAGCCACAAAAATAATAGTAAAATACAGGATAAAATTATAAGAGATTAAAACAGGAAAAATTAAAAAGATACTGATAGAGTGGTTAGAAAATATAATGAAAAGAAGAAAAAATTCAAGTGTCGATTTGAAATAGGCCATAGCAAAGTGGAGAGGCATCTAAGAGGAAAGTATAATAGAGAAAACCTGTAATAGAAAAATAAAGCCCGGCCTTCAGCAAATATCTGTTGCAGTTATGGTATGTGAATTCCATGTGCAGAAGGATCTAATGGAGGCAAAGTTCTGGCTCTACAGAAATTCACAATCTGTTGGTTGTACAAAGCTCTTGTTTTACCTTCTGTCTTTTCTCCTAATAGTACATGGGGTTTTCTTAGGGATCTACTGTTGTAGATCAGATGCCTCAAGCTGGTTTGATAACACCTTACAAGTAATTCCTGAGATAATTATGATCAAGCTATTTCAGAATAGAGAATCATGAGATCTTTTCTAAATCTATTGATACTCTCTATAGGAATTGCTAAGTATGGAAGATACAATCACCTGACAGCCAATTTTCCTACAGGGAAAGGGAACTGATCTACAAACAAAACCAACACTAAAGAAAGCAGAGCCCTCAAACCAAAAAACAGATTTTCTCATAACTCAAAACCTGGATTCATCTTTACTTACAAATTTACCCTTGATATTTTTCATTATATGATCTTCCTTTATTTTTCACTATGCAAAATTTCAGTTAGAATTCTGCGTTTCACTACTGAAGTTTCTAATCAATTTACTATTATGTTAGTCCAAAGAACAGAAGGCAATAGGTCTTTCTGGTACATATTTGTGTTAGAGAACAGAAAATTAACCTTGAAAAGCAGGCAGCAAACAGAGGTATTAAGAAATCATCCTAAAAGCGTTTGGGCCTACTAAAAATTTAACAAAATGTGAGTATTGTTTTAACACTGTAATTTGATAATGGTGTGTCAAAATGATTTAAGAGTAGGAAATAAGAAAAATGATGCTTAAGCTATTGCCGAGGAAGAATCAACAGCACTTGTAGACTAACCAGAAAAAAAGAGTGGAGGAGACAAAAAGAGTCAAAGCTTACTACAAAGTTTCAACTGAGAATCATGTTTAAATCATTTAAATTATTTTCAAATGATTTTAAATTCTGAGAGAATGGTAAAGCATTCGTAGACACAGGAATTTCAAAGGTAGACATATAATGAGAACATGGAAAGTATAACAGGACAATAAAATGTCTGATTGGAAACATCGACATGGGAGACAGGTTTAGCAGAGAAGCTTTATTAAAAGTAATTTTTGGAGATATATTTCTGTCAGTGTATTTGAAGTGAATATTGTATTCATATTCCATACATAAATGGAGGAAGAGGAGCAACACGGTAGAAAGATTTTATAATTTGTTTTCAAACAGGGATATTTTGAGAAGAAAGTAAGGCACTTAAAATCTATGCTAAGAAGTAAGGAAGTACATTATAGAGTACTTGGCAAACTAGAACATGTTGTAATACTAACTTCAGTAAAACTAAAGTAAATGGATGTCTCGAGTTGCAGAAAAGATAGAACAGCCCTAGTCCTTTTAGATCTTCCTTCTTACAATGAAAACTCATAGATATAACAAAAAAAGATTTATAGGATGTACCTCAAAGGTGGAGGGGGACAGCAGATTGCCCAGGGACCTCAGAAGTTTAGTAAATCAAGTGGCAGTGAGGTCTTCAGTTCCATTATTCCACAAAGAACACTCTAGAAGACACCAATCTGAAACTGACAACAAGTACACAAGTAAAAGGAGGAAGATCATGACGAGGAAGAGGAAGAGTATCAGAGTGAGTAAAGAAGGGACCGAGGAAGGAAAGGAGGTTGGTTTAAGAGCCTGTCCCCCTATTCGAAAGCCCAGGTAAAAGATGACTTAACAACAGAAAACATTTTTGGCAATGCTTTGCCAACACCTGCCACACAATGAAGGAAACATCACATTAATCCACTGATCTTGCCTTCTATCCCAGATCCAATAGAGTATGCAGTCTGCTCTGACCCCCTAATAGCAGTGTCTAAGCAGGAAAAGATTTTCCATGCCCTGACTAGAAAAATGGGGCTATGTTCCCATTCTCCAGCTGGGTGATATTTACAAATGAAACAGGGAGTTAATCTACCATTCTCTGATGGATGGAAGCAATCAACTCTGATTACTCTGCCAAGCAAGTGTTGCTCTGAGCAGGAAACTGAGCTTCCATTCATTAAGTCAACAGTGATTTTATTTCCCTGTAAAGTTAGTGACAGCAAGGTCAAGGAGCACAGTGTGTCTCCAATCCACCAAGGAACTAAGAAATGAGGCTAGTCACCATTGTTTCAATTTTTACGCACTCTGAGTGGACAGAACTTGCTCTTAATAGAAAACATGGAAAATCAAGGATACGGAATTAACACAATGGATAAGACCTATTTGACATATATAAAATAATTCAAATGAGCAGGATGCATACACATTTTAAGCACTCATATGAACATCCACCAAGATTGATCATGTTATGAGCTGTAAACAAGCTCAATAAATGTAAAACACACAAACACACACACACACACACACACACACACACATCGATATCACACAGTGAACGTTTCCTGGTCATCATAGAATAAAATTGGAAATCAGCAATAGTTACCTCCAGCTGCAATTAAAAAAATATACTACTAAGTAACCAGTGGAAAAGAGAACATCTCAAAATTTTTGAAAAATATACCACTGAATGAAGGAAGGAAAAGACACTTATCAAAATCTGTAAGATGCAGTTAAAGATATTTCTGTTGAGTAAATTCCTTGGTTCTTGTCTTTTTTTTTTTAAACAGCGCCTTGTGTTGTTTCACTTTTGTTTGTTTTGTAGTGTTTGTAGATTAAAAAAATCTGTTCCTAGCTTATTCTTTTTCTCTTGTGAACATTTCTTTGGATGTTATCAATATTTTCTCTTTTTGTCCGTTATTTTGAGCAACTTGATGATGGTGCTGTATACAGTTTTTTAGTGTTTATCACACTATATGTTCATTGAGATTTGATTTACAGTCCATCAAATTTAAACATTTTTATTAGTATTTTAAAAAATATTTTCACCTTCTTTGGACATTCTAATTACACATATATTTAGCATCTTTAAGTTGTACTAAGGCTCCTTATTTTTCTGTAATTAAAAAAAATCCTTTTATTCATTTTTGGTTTCATTTTAGGTTTTTTGTATTTCTGTGCATTTAGATTTACCTTTTAAAATTAAAAATCATTAATGCCATATATTATATTTTTATATCAGACACTTGTAACTTGCTTTTTAAATTTTTTTTATGCATGGCAATGTTTGTCTGGATGTTGGACATTGTGATTTTTACCTTGCTGAATACTGTGTATTTTTGTAACTTTATATTTGGGTGTTGATCTGAAATAGTCAAACAATTTTCTCTTTTCAGAGATAGTTTTTAAGATTCACTGATTGGTTTTGTTTTTGTTTTTTGTTACCAGGGATTGAACTCAGGACCCTGTGCTTGTGAGGCAGGCAGCGGCACCACTGAGCTAAATCCCAGCTTTTAAGTTTCATTGAATGGGACCAAAGCTGCTTTCAGTACAGGCATACTGAGGCCCCTTCATTTTTGTCCTGCAAACTGTGAGGTTACATAATCTAATTAATGGAACAGGCACTATTCCACTTCTGTGTGAGATCGAGGTAAGATCACTCCCATTTTCAAATTTTTCTTTACATTAGCGGGAGTTTTCTTGAAGTGTGAGTTAATAGGTCTCCAAATTATTCAAGGGTGATCCTCTGGAAATCTAGAGATCTGAGTGTGCAGTTCTTTCTAGTTGTAGTGTGTGCTTTTTATTGTTGTTGTTCTTTTGGATTATCTGTTTGGATAATCAATTTTGGTAAGCCACTGAGCTCTTTCGGAGTGCCCCCTAATTTTGCTCTGTGACACGAAAGCTCTAGCAAGGTTGTAAAAAGAAGTAATCCTAAAACTCACTTATTTACAGTTTGTCCCGCTTCACCGTCCCCTACGGCATGAATGTGTTTCCTAACGTTCACAGGCTGGAGCTTGGTCCTTATGCAATGTTGTTGGCAGATGAAGCCTAATGGGAAACATTTGCACTAGGGGGAGCCACCTTTATGAATAGATGACTGCTACTATCATGGGAGTGAGTTTGTTACTGTGGGAATGATTTCCTTCGAAGAGTGTGAGTTTGCCCCACATGTTCTCTCTCTTTCTTTTCCTCTTTGCATGCCTGCCTCTGCCATGCGATGATACAGCAATAAGTCCCACCAGACAGTGGGCTTCCCAGCTTCTGGAACTAAGAGAAATAGATTTCTACTGTTTGTAAATTATCTGGTCTGTAGTTTCTGTTGTAGCAGCATGAAATATACTGAGACACTATTCTTTATCGACTAATGTCCAGTGTGCTTGAAATCTATTGTTTTGTACACAACTCAAGTTTGTTGTTGTTTCATGTGCTTTCAGGTTGGAGCATAAATCCAGTTCCCATTACCCCATGCTCTAAGGTATTAAATGTGAATCGTTGTGAATTAGATGAGTCAGTTACCCAAAGGCAGGACATTAGCTTTCATTTTTATTCCAACATTTGTCCTTTCCAACTTCTTACTTTCTTTTAGTGATAAAAGGTTTAGGCTTAGTGATCAAAGCTTCCTTTTACACAATGATAGAACTATATAAAAACAATTTTGTTTTCTTATTGGTAAAAATATTCGTTTAATATTTTACTCAGCTTCCTTCTTGAGATAATTATTTCACTTATTACAAAAATTATTTCTCCAAGCATTTGTTTGTTGCAAGTTTATTGGGCCTTCCATTGTTTAAGGTCCTAGAATTATACTGAGAAGGAAAAAACAAAACAAAATCTCATGCATCCTGTAGTTTAGCAATAAAGAAAGGCACTCTTTCCTCTTGTATGATGCTGGATGGAAATTACACCACACTAATATCTATACAAGCAGAGGTATTTTTGTCATACTTGTCAGAAAGCCAGAAAATAACAACTACTTTATTACAAACAACACTTCATTTCCATGGCTTTAATTATTAATGTAATTGGGAAAAAATCTTAATTGAAGTTGTTTTTTTAAGATCTCTTCATTTTCCCCTTTAAAGATAAAAATGAATAATATTCTAGGAGCTCAAGTGATAAGGATGGGCACAAAAATAAATATATTTACAAAGTTTTAAGTTTCAATGTTTGCAGTATAAACGTATTTAACTCAAAGCAGATTGGTAAGTTTTATTAGATATCCAGCAAGAGTGATGTCAAGAGAAGCAGAAGAGGAAAGATCAGAGAAGATTGCATGTTCAAAGTTCTAATTGCTTTGGGCTCAGGAAGCAATAGTCTAGTAATAAATACTTTTAAAGCAGAAAGTTACTTGAAGCAAAGGCTTAGAATCCAACATATTTATGGTTTTAGTTACATCAGTAACTATGTGGTACAGTTTTAAACATCTCTGAGCCATGTTTTATATGTATTTTAAACTGGAAAAATAATCCACCTTTCAGAATTGTTGTAATGATATAGTTAAAGCACATGGAATCGTACTTGCCATATATACACGCTTACCATTTTGTGTGTTTAATAGCATAAGATTGTAGTAGGCTTAATTTCAATATGATTAACTGGTGGTGGAATTGTAGGAGCAGACAGGAGAGGGAAAAACATCACTGAGCTAGGGGGAAAGATAATACAAGTAGTACAAAAAAAATGGATAACAGGAAAAGAGTGGATATATAGAGTCCTACAGTCAGTCTTATCTTGTCATTAAGATTCTACTATATTCAAGCACTCCTGGCATAGCAATCTGCATCTAACCAGGGATAGAAGCCATGTGGTGTGTTGAATAAGGGAAATCTAATCTAAACAATACCCAATGGGATAAATGACATGGGATATAAGAAAGCTTGATAGGGCCCACCGGGGTGAAAGAAAAGCACCTGAGGGAAGCTCACACCGTGGGAAAAGGTGTGGTCAGTTAGGAAGGCAGTTACTAAATTAGCAGAGAAGTTAATCCTTTTCCCAGGCTCATCTGGAGTTGCTGGGTAGGCAGTGGGCAGCACTCAATAGTGCAGCAGTGCTGCAGGTGGCCGGAAATCACCAGTATGAATATGCACTGGAAACTTTTTTAGTGGGGACAAGAAGCCTTGAAAGCATGTGGGTCATGTAGGGGTGACTGGGTGGAAGTGGGGCTGGGAGACCCTGAGAGTATGTCCAGTGTTTGGGGGCTCTGCCTCTGTGTCATGAGATTGAAGAGAGACCATGTTTCAGATCCATGGCTGGTGGCAGTGCTCCATTACATAAACTCACATAGCCCTGAGCCCCGATCCACCCTGGAAAGTGTAGGGCAGCTTCTTCCTTCTGTTATGCCTCCCCAGTATCCTCTACACGAACTGCATGAACACCATGGTGTTTTCAAGGAGGTGGTGCTTAAAGAAACTTCACGCTTATCCCAGAGTGTGTATTGAAGAGCGCAAATGGAGCAAAAGAGCAATAAACTGGTAACTAACAGCACTGCCACAAAGTGGTGCCATGTTGCAAAGTCTAATAAGGCAGGATTTGGATATGGTTGGACTTCGTGGTGGAGGAAAGGCGTAAGAAGGCTTCTGGGTTGTTACATTTTTTTACTACAATGGGGAAAGGTAAAGAAAGTAAAAGTAATATCAGAATAAAGAAAAACTATCTTAGCAGGGTATTCTTAATTCTGGGAATTGAGGCTATTTCTGAAGCTATTATTTTGTAAAACATACCTGTTTTCCTCTTTGTCTTTAGAAAACTTTCTCCTATACCAATGTCTTCCAGAGTTCTGCCTAACTTACCTTCCAGCAAGTTTAATGTTTCTGTTTTAATATTTAGATCTTTATCTAAAGATTTGGATTTTAATTTAGTGCATGGCGAAAGATAAGGGTCTAATTTTAATCTGTGGCAGGTTGACATCCAGTTTTTCCAACACCATTTATTAAAAAAGCTATCTTTCCTCCACTGAGGATGGTCAGCTCCTTTGTCAAAGATGAGGTAGCTGAGTACATCTGCATTTGTTTTTGTGTCTTCCAGTCTGTTCCACTGATCCTCAGGCCTATTTCTTTGCCAGTACCATGCTGTTTTTATCACAGTGGCTTTGTAGTATAGTTTCAAATTGGGAGTTGTTACACCTGGTGCCATGTGTCTCTTGCCTAAAATGGCTTTTGCTATTCTAGGTCTCTTATGGTTCCAAATGAATTTTTGGATTTTTTTTTCTA
Organism: Fukomys damarensis; assembly: GCF_012274545.1. NCBI lineage: Eukaryota > Metazoa > Chordata > Mammalia > Rodentia > Bathyergidae > Fukomys > Fukomys damarensis. The sequence goes on from NW_022900948.1 coordinate 20,084,142, forward strand.
GGTCTGTGAAATATAGTGTTGGAATTTCAATTGGCATTGCATTGAATGTATATAGCAGTTTTGGTAGTATGGCCATTTTCACTATGTTGATTCTTCCTACCCAGGAGCAGGGGATATCTTTCCATTTTTTAATATCCTCTTCAATTTCGTTTTTCAGAGTGCTGTAGTTTTCAGTGTAGAGATCTTTTGTTTCTTTTGTTAGATTGATTCCTAGATACTTCATTTTTTTGGATGCTATTGTAAAAGGAATTTTTTCCCTTTATTTCTCTTTCCGTGTGTCTGTTATTTGTGTATAAGAAGGCTATTGATTTTTGGGTATTCACCTTGTATCCAGATACTCTACTGAATCTGTCAATTAAGTCTAGAAGTTTTTTGGTGGAGTTTTTTGGATCTTCAATGTAGAGTATCATATCATCAGCAAATAATGATAGTTTAACTTCTTCCTTTCCTATCTTTATTGCTTTAATTTCTTTCTCTTGTCT
>NW_022900948.1:20084960-20098690 GCF_012274545.1 Fukomys damarensis
GTGCAACCACTATGGAAATCAATATGGAGATACCTCAAAGAGCTTGGACTGGAGGTTCCATTTGACCCAGCCATCCCTCTGTTGGGTATCTTTCCAAGAGAACTAAAAGAATCATATCACAGAGGAGTATGCGCACCCATGTTTATAGCAGCACAGTTTGTAATAGCTAAATCTTGGAAGCAGCCTATTTGCCCATCAGTTGGAAACTGGATAAAGAAGTTATGGTTTTTCTATAAAATGGAATATTACTCAGCCACAAAGAACGAGAAAATAGATTAATTCATAGGAAAATGAATACATATTGAAGATATACTCCTAAGTGAAATAAATAAGTCCCACATGTGTAAATACCAAATAGTTTCCCTGGTGTAAATAATCTGCAACAATGCATAAGATTCTAATAAGATTACTGACATTTAGAAATGGGAAGAAAGGAGCTAAAGGTGTAGGGAAGGTGGGATGGGTAGGGGAAGAGTAAAAAGGGAAACGAAAAAAATGTGAGAGAATGAAAAGATGAAAATAAAGTGTTTGTAGATGGGGAGGGGAGGAGGGTGTGAAGGGAGGGCAGAGGTAAGGGGAAAAAAATGAGAATCAAGACTTGTCACGTAGAGGTACAAGATCCCAACAATGAATGTAACTGTACTGTATCCCTAAAATGTACCAATAAACTCAATTAAAGCTGAAAAAAAAGAAAATAAGGGATCTTAACTACAAAAACCAATGCCCTTTCTCCATAACAGTAAAGAAGTGCTTATTTTGAAAAAAAAAAAAAAAAGAAAACTTTCTCAATCTTGGTTAAAAAAAATCTTACTCTGGGAAAAAAAATTAGTTTTCCCTCATTAAATTTCCATAGTGCATAATCCTGTTTAGGTTTTATGTAGGAGAAGCCTATTTTCTCTCTGGATAAATTTTGTAATTTACTCTGCCCCCCTATTGTAAATCTAGGATTACATTTTAATCTTCAGACTATTCCAAATCCTCAAGTAAAAATGATACTTTAAAAATGTCAAGTGATTTGCTTGTTCATAGTTATCTTTTAGGGTAGGGCAGTGATGGTGTAAAGCAGTTCAGCTAAATATAATAAAATTTTATAAAACTAGCCATCTACAGGAGGAAACCTGGGTTACAATCAGAATTTAAGTCTGAGCAAAGTCTTTGCTGTACTTAGGATCATTCTATCTATTTAAGTAGCAAAAATGGAAGCTGATCAAAGAGCCACAGATGTTACCCCTAGAAGGCTGAACAGCCTCAAGCAAGTTGTTATAGATATAAGGATTTGTTTTGGAACATCCTAAGGAAATCATTATTCCCATTTCAGGTATAAATCTTAAATATTTAGGAGTGAGTTATTTTCTACCTGACATTCATTGTGAAGTCTTTACAAATGGTATCATGACATAATGTTTCAATAGAGCTTTTTCTTTGGAGCTGGGTTCTAACTCAGGACCTTGTGCTTGTAAGGTCAGGAGCAGAATAGAGCATCTTCTTAAACTTTGATTCATATTTCTGTTTTCTCAAGATATTCCGACAAGGAGATGCTGAGTACTCTTTTATGTTGCCCCAAATAGTCAGCTTATCAGCTTATCAAGACAGCTGTAGGCTTTTGTTCCTGCAAACTCCAGAATTCAAATTAGATTGTCTTGTTGATATAATATACATGCAACTAAAGCCAATTTAGAAACAACCATGACACATGGAGCAGAGAGATTCTGACTTCTCCAATACACAAAAAAGTCAACAAGGACAGAAAGCTTTGGAAGACTCATTTATGTTGGCACTGCAATCCAGTAGTGCAGGAACAGCTCACTGGTACAGCCAGCTATCCTTACTCTTGGTATTTTCATTCTTGAGTACAATTTGTAAATATTCAAACAGTAGTTTTCTGAAAAAAACTCTGTGGATCCTTGCTGAGACATTCTTTTAGCCTTGATCTTGTTCCTTTCATCTTATTAAAGTCCTGTGAGCAGATCAGTACATTCTAGTCATTATATTGTAGTTGCCTGAATTTCTGTGTTTTTGTTTTTGTTTTTTGTTTTTTTGTACCGGGGGTTGAACTCAGGACCTTGTGCTTGCAAAGCATGAGGTGGAACCTCTGAGCTAAATCCTTGGCCCAGTAGTTGCCTGAAATTCTTAAACCCCAGAGGTCTCAGGAAATAACCCAGGGTCTTGTACATCCTTAAATAGCAGCAACAGCAGTACCAGAAGGGGAAGGGGAAGGGAAAGAAGGAGGAGGGGGAGGATAAGGAGAGCGGAGGGGGAAGAGAAGGGGAAGGGTAAAAAGAAGAAAAAGGGGATGCAGCATCAGCAGCAGCACCAGCTCTGTTTTGGCCCTGGACTTAGGAGAGAGAATGTTAAAAAGTAGACATTTTCCCCCACTTGTCAATTTTCTAGCCATCAATTGCCCCAGAGCATCATTTCAAACCTTGGGAGAAAAAGAAATCTATCCTCTTTGAAAGAAAACAAACAGGTAGATAACAGAAAGTTCCGATAAAAGTAAAATCCTAACCTCAGTCTTCTGAGATTTGACCTCATCTTCAACTGTTGCCTCAGTAGCTCAGTACTCTGTTAGAGCCGTCTCTCCTTGAACATAAATCTCTTATTCAAGGACAGGGTACTCTGCATCTGGCGAAGTATAAAGTACAGAACCAACATTGAATAAGTAAGGTGACCATTATCCTGTTTTCCTGTTTTAAGAAACGTTTTCCTTTGTATACATACATGCATACTTATTATATTCTCATATATATATGATATATGTAGCTTTATTTCATCATTTTAAAAAAAGATTATGTTATGCATAGCCATTCCTCTCTAATCATGGAGAGTGTGTTCTAGGACCTCATGTAGATAGCGAAGTCTACAGGTGTTTACATCCCCAATACAATATGGTCTAGTGTTTGCATGTGATATATCCTCCTATGTATTTAAACCACTTCTAGATCACTTAATAATTCCAAAACAAGGTAAATACTCTGGAAATAGTTTCAGAATGCTACTTGCATAGAAAATAACAGTAAAAAAATCTGTATAGCTTGGATTTTTGTCTGTACAGTGTACTTTAGGTTTCATACAGGCACAGTTTTTTCAAGCATTTTCAATTCATTATTGTTTGAATCTACAGATATAGAAGCTCCAGATATGGGCGGGCAACTGCACAGTCTTCTGTGACTTGCTGGGTACGAGATCTGGTAATAGTTTATGTCTGCGACATAGAACTTGTTTGTAGTTGTCTCCCTCTATGGTTAATATAAACACTATGTGCATTATCTATGTAGATATTTTGCCTGTGATACATACCTAGGAGCGGAAGGGCTAGCTTTTTATTCACTCTTTAGCTTAATTCTGTCTCTCTACTGAAATTTTACTGACGCTGACAGTGAGTGTCTAATTGCTACATATAATATACATTTTCCTGAATCTCATATTACGGATGTTATTGATTGCCTTTCTCCTTCTTTATTCTCGTTTCTTTCTTGAAATTTGTACCATTTATCCTGGAATTTTCTCTAAATTTTCTTGCCTGTTTTACTTCATATATTTATAAAAAAAGCTCCTTTAATTTATGTGATATTTAGTAGTTGGTGTCTACTCTAGTAAATTTATATAATGAACAATTTCAAAAATGGAATGAAAATAAATACATTTTTTTTCTGCTGCCCATTGACTGGGGTCAGTCAGTGGGACTCAACTAGTGTTTGCTTGAATCTAGAGGTGCAAGGAATTTTTCAGTCAAATTCCCAATTCCTTGCTGGAAATGAGGGAAGGCAGCCTTGCTAGGACTTTTTTCTTCAATGCCTGTTGATGTGATCTTTCCAGCAGAGGGAAGGGCTCATTTCATGGAGCCTTAGAGTTCATAGAGTTAAAGCATAAACTGCTCATCCCCTTGAAGAGTAGGTGAGAAACTAACTTCTATTGCTTCTGTTACATTTTATATATGGTCAAAATTTTTAATGAATAAAATATGATTATTATTTTAGTTTGTATGTCCCTGACTATTATTGTGATTGAGTTTCCTTTAATATTCTTATTTACCAGCTGTATTACTTCTTTAGAGACTTAGCTATTAAAATACTTTGTCCACTTTTAAAATTGGGTATTTCTTTAAAAAAATAATACATCAGGTATTTAGTTATTCTTTGCCTATTGTGTGTTGATATAGAGTATTAAAAATGTTAGTACAATCACATTTGTTCATTTTCCCCTATTATAGCTTTTGAGTTCTTTGTTTTGTTTGGAAAGAATTATCTAAAGATTTGTGACAATAGAGTTTGGTAATAGCATTACAAAATAAAAAACACCTCCATAATGTTCTTTAAAGTAAATAAAACAATCGTAAACATGTCACCATATTGAATTCAGTTTAGAATGGCTCTATTATAATGATATATGGACACTAACTTGGAGGATTGATTAGCGCCGTAGAAAGCAGAGGCTTTTATATGATCAAAGCTTTGGAAGAGATGCTGTTATACAGTGGGATTTTATTTGAACAGACAATTCCTGGAATAAATGGCAGCCATGTGTGTTTTTCCCTGTGTTTAGGTAATGCGTATCTAGAAGGAAAAGTCTCTTTGTTCTATTCTCAGTGTATTTAGTGTAGGAACATCATTACCTCCAGGGCTTTTGTAGCAGCATAATTTATATGAAAAAATCTATTCAGAGTTCTCTGTTCCCTGTCCCTCAGATCCAGTCTCACACTAATTCCTGGTATTGTTGGTTTTACCTTCACAGAAGGCTATCTCCTACCTTGGTCCTGCTGCACTTCAGTACTTGTATCCCTCTGTTTGTTCCATGGATGAATTGGTGCCTGGGGCTAGAGTCAGTCCTCTTGACTATAGCCTGAAGCCCTTCTTGGTCTTGCTGGCAGTTTTAGGCTTCGACTTCCTTCAAGTTCACTCTGATCCTGGGTCTTTTATCCAGGAGAACGCAAAAAAGTGAATGGGAAAGGCCAGCTTTTGGTTATTGACAAATACAAGTACTTGAACAGAGCTTACTCTCTGTTAAGGAACTAGGCTAATTCTCAGGAGACTAAAATGGATACATTCACTGGAAATGACACAAGGGGTGATTTTATTTTCCAAAGTCTCTTTCTGGTCAGAATTCAGAAAGCATATTTACTGACCATCCACTTCCTGTAACCACTCTCTCCCTGTTCTGGTCAGAATGAAGTTTTTTGTTTTGTTTTGTTTTGTTTTGTTTTTTTTCACTTTCTCATGGTCCCAATAAAGTCAGACATAAAGAGCAATCATGAGATGATGACTAGAATCAATTTGACTGGGGCCCAGGCTCGGCCCTGTTACTCATTAAATTATTTCACTCGGCCTATTTTAATGCCTGAGAAATATTAACAAAAATCTTACCTTGCAGGTTTATCATCAGGCTTACTGATAATGTGAGAAAACCATCCAGAACAGTACTTGGCCCTCTGTCCAGTGTTCAATAAAATGGTAAATTTACTGCATTACATTTATTTACTGTGTCTTAATCAATTTATGGAGTCTTTGCTCTAAGAGAGCTCCAGGATATATGTACCACTGCAGGACTTCTAGAGTGAAACTAAGTAGAATAAGGCTCAAAGTGTGTTTCTTGGGCACACTGATTTTGCCATAATGCATTTTATATTTTTTATTGGTCTACAGGATTAAAAGAGTATATATTTTAAAATAATGAAGATTTTTAAAACTTATTTTACTATAGAACTTGTATATTTGCCTGAATTTAGATGTCAGAAAAAAAAAAGTATCTTAGATTTTTTTAAGCTCTCTTATGGGCTGGGGATGTAGCTCAGTGGTGCCTCACCTGCGTGGTAAGGGCCAGGTCCTGAGTTCAATCCCCGGTCCTAGGGGGGGAAAAACCCAAAACAAACAAAAGAGATAGTATGTAAGCTCTCTTGTGACTGTAATTCTATATTTATGGGTGACAGTTTTTAGAAGGGAAAAATAATCACATAAACTTAAATTATACGTCTAAGTTCTTCTCACCTTGAAATTCAGTGGAGATTACCAGTCAATTTTTAATTCAGAGTTCTTTGCCTACACTAGTATTAGGTGAAATATGAAGAAGAAAAATAAGATATCCAAAGATAATTTACTAATGCATATTGAACAGTTCATTTCCTTGCGGGATGCTTATATTCCTTTGTCCTAAATCTTGCACTCCTAAAAATTTGAGAAATCACATAGTTACATTCTTTCTACTCCTTCTCTGAGTCTTCAATCAAAGCTACCTAGATCCTGTCTCTATTCTTCCCTGGAAGAGCTTCTTGAATGTTACCTATGAGTTGCTTTTCCAATTTTTGCACTTCGGCCTCTACAAGGCAGATCACTTTATTTTAATTGTTTGATCCTTAACTGTAATTAGCATTACTAGATGTGCCCTCTCCTGGGCTTTCTTGACATAGCTAAACCCATGTGAACACTAATTAGAGATACTGGAATTGATCACATCCCCTGTTCTATACTGTTTTCTGCCATTGCAATGATCAGTTGTTGTATACACTGTAAAAATCTTATCACACAGAAGGGATAGAAAGAGAGGACTAAATTAAAATGATTAAAATGGTTTCTCTACTGTCTATTGTTACTTTTCCAAAGTCTCTTTCTGGTCACAATTCAGAAAGTGTATTTACTGGCCATCCACTTCCTGTAGCCACTCTCTCCCTGTCCTGGACAGAATGAAATTTTTTTTTTCACTTTCTCAGGGTCCCAATAAAGTCAGACATAGAGATTAAATGATATGGATTAAATGATCTGTGTAGTCTAACAGACTTGTTAGAAGAACATGGTTTCAGGTTGACTGACCTGTCTCATTTTACATTTTTTAGAGTTCACCCGTAGTTATCATCATTATTTTCTCTCAATGTTGTATGAATGTTATAGGTCCTTAGCTAGTTTTAAATTGTTTGGGGATAACACCTCATTTTTTGAGGAGTCCACATCTCCCAGTTCCTTGCTATTTTAATGTTGAAGATTTTTAACTAACATTTTGTAAAAAATATTGTTGCTGCTCTAAAATTGTTTTTCTGATTTGCTATTGCTGTTCACATTTTCAAGTTTAACTTTTGTTATTCCTTACTTCTATTTCCAAAGGCCATTCTTGTTCTGCTTCAAACAAATAAGCAAAATATTTGTTAGCTAACATCAGTTATTATCACGTAACTGATATATTTATTCTTGACTAGTGGACTTGCTAATCCCATTATCAACATGACAGAATTAAGAGAGTCATGAGGAGATGTTGGAGTGCAAAGGCACTGACCCCTTACATTTTCACCTAGTAACGAGTTCATAGCTGAACAGACTCTTGGAGGTAGGTCCTCAAAAAGAGGAAGTGGGTTCTTGTAGGCGTTTGACTCTGAGGACTGCATCTGGTGCCTGGTGCCTGGCCTCCGCTTCTCTGGCTTTTTCCAACTTGTTCTGCTTCACAACAAACACGAACTCAGCAGCTTTCTCCCACCAAACCCTTCCACAAGGATATCTCTATGTTGGAGCCAATGGACCATACACTTAAAACCTCTATTGCAAATTGAAATAAAGCTTTCTCCTTTAAGTTGTGGGTGTCAGTATTTTATCACAGCCATGGGACAGCTGACTAATACGGGCAGTGATGTGTTGAAGCTAAGCTTCTTTGCTGAAAATATATATTAACAACTTTGAGTTCTGGTCTTTTCCTATTTTTGTCAGAAGATATATTCTCTGTTTTTGTTCATTTTAAATTTAGTGAGGTTTTCCTTTTGGCTTAAAATATTATGAGTTCTATAAAAGTCCTATGTGTAATTGAAAAAAAAAACTTTCTCTTTCTGAAATGTCCATAGTTTGATATTTTCTATTAGTTATAGAAATCTTAATTATTTCTATATTCTATCAAGTATTAACATTCCCACTATAGTATGCCTCTCTCCTAATATAGTAAATTTTACTTTATAACTTTGAAAACTTCTCTTTTTCTTTATACTTCAGTGTGAGTTTCCCAAGAAGAGGAATATTTTTTTATGCAATTTTAGTGAAATTATTAAAATCAGGAATTGCTACAGCAATAAAATGCTACTATTTAATCTATAGTCTGTGCTCAAATTTTGTTTATTGCTTCAAAAATACAGTTTGCAGGTGTATATGTCCTGGTTTCATATATAGTCCAGGATCACACTATCACACTGAGATGTCTTTTTAGTCTCTTTTAGCCTGAAACAGCTTTTCACCATGTGTCTTTGGTGCCTTTCATATTTTTAAGAATATAGGCCTGTGTGAGTGTGTGTGTTTCCTTATGAATAGAATCAGGTTGCATAAATTTAGCAGGTGTATCACAGAAGAAATTGCATCATTTTCAGGGCATCATATCCAAGGACAATTGATATTAGGACTAATATTAGGTTAGCCTAATATTAGTTATTAGTTATTAGATTATACTAATATTAGTGATATCAGATTTGTTCACTTGATTGAGATTTTAATTGTACTTTCCCATTGTAATTGTACTATGTTTCTCTTTGTAGTTAATCATTCTTGGAGAGATTGTGGAAAACATATTATTCATCAAATTTTTTCTAACACTTTCTACACAATGATCACTTTCTTCTTCATTATTTCTTCTATATTTATTTACCTGGCAGTTTACTATAAAGAAGAACATTTTCTTTTCAAATTAATGAATGCTATTATGAATTTCTGGCTTATTTTTTCAATGAGTTATAATCTATTGTTATCATTTGTTTTGCTGTTCATAATTTGCTAGTGAATCCCCTAGGAAGACAGGTTGTTCTTACACTTTTTGATATAGTCTATTATTCTTTTGAGTATCACTGTCTATTTTGACACATTAGGACATCGAACAAATTTATTTTTTGATTCACAAGGGTTCATGACAATGTTTTCTCCTTCCGTGGATTGAATTTTTCCTTTGACTTTGTAACAATATACTTTTGGTGAATAGAATTATCTTTGTTGCTCTTGTCAATAACTGTTTATCTTCTTGAAGTTGTGGCTCCTTTGATTTCTAGAGTTTTATTAAAAAGGAAAATAGTTTTCAGGGTAGCAGAATATTAGTAAATACTCATACCTATTGGCCCTATAAAAACTGGCTCTATTCAGCATAGACAACAATTCAGTGAAAAATATTTTCATAGATATTTTAAAACTACAATTTTAGATACCACATATTTGAAAACTTGTCTGATTACACTAATTAATTCAATTAGTATTCTAGTAGGTACAATTTATTCAGAAAGACCATTAGTTAGAATAGCACAAGAGGAGTCTGGGCCCCAATCCACTGCAGGAAGGAGAGCCATGCCTGCTCCAGACCCAGCAGCCATCACTCCCTGCTGGAAGGTAGCCACACAGGCACCCCTGAACCCCCACAACTCCCCTTACAACACCCCCCATGCACTCTCAGACCTCCTGACTGTGCCAGTCTTTGGACCCACTCTGCAGAGGCAGAGGTGGTTATCAAGGGTATTTTTCTGAGTTTCCAACTTTGAACATCTTTAAAGAAAGGGCGTGGGAAACCTGTAGTAGAACTGTGTGGAGTTCAACCATTCAGAAGATTGGGGAATTCAATCTGGGCCTTGCAGCCCGAGGTCAGTCAGTGTCATGGGGTTCAACCATCAGCTAACTGAGATCAGGGGTCTTGTGTTCTCACTCTGTCTGAGCCATTAAATAGTAAATATACTATATTGAAATTTTGTTCACTGCAGATATGTTATGGACTGCTTCTTGATTTCAATTTAATTCAAATGATTTAAGGGTGATAGACTAGTGACTACCACAGGTGGTCAGTTACCAAGTTGTGCTTGATCTTAATGTGTTGCTGATTGTATCAGTTGGGATAAAGCATTGTGGTTGATTTGATGAGCTGTGTTCTCTGATGTTATGAAGATGAGAATGTCTGTGGGTCATTAGAGACACAGAAGCTAGGGTGCAACCATATCAGGAAGATTTGGGTGATAACCCAGAGATTAAACCAAGGACAGTCTGACAACAAAAACAAAAATGAGAAAACACTTAAGCAAGACACAAGGACAGACTTCCAGTTCACCAATGGCAAACAGTAGGGCAAGTGAGGATGAAAAGGCCAATAGTGAACCACCAGGACACCCTAAACTCAAAGCACAGGAAGTAACAAAACAGATCAATAAGGCTCTAGAAAAATTCAAAACAGAAATAATTTCCCAGATAACCATAGAGATGGTGAGCAAAATGGAAGTCGTGATTCGAGACTCTAGAGCAGAAACTGACAAAAAAATAGATGAGCTCAGGACCATAATAGAAGCCATGAAGGCCCAGCATAAGAAAGAAATGAAAAATATAAAAGCCCAACATAAGAAAGAAATGGAATCCATAAAACAGATTCAAACAGATATTCAGGAGATCAAACACTCCATTGAAAGGGTACACAACACAATAAAAGAATGCGAAGATAGACTCTCAGATATAGAAGATAAGATTGCAGTCAGTGACCATGAAAAGAGAGGTCTCTTAAAAATAGTAAGGGATCATGAGAAATAGATCCAACATCTCCTAGATGATGCAAAGAAGAATAACATAACACTGATAGGAATCCATGAAGTAGCAAGAGAAAATACAAATGACTTAAAAAAGCTGTTTGCAGAATTAATGACAGAAAACTTCCCAAACAGAGGGGAAGAATTTGACATTCAGATAACTGAGGCATATAGGATCCCAACTAGCTACAATAAAAAAAAAATCTACACCTAGACATATAATAATCAAGATCCCAGAAACACAATAGAAGAACAAAATACTACAAGCAGTAAGAGAAAAGAAACAAATCACATGCAAAGGAAAGCCCATCAGAATCACAGCAGAGTTTTCAACACAAACCCTTGGGGCAAGGAGAACCTGGAATGAGATATTTCAAGTACTAAAAGAGAACAACCTCCAACCTAGACTGCTGTATCCAGCAAGACTCTCTTTCAAAATGGATGGGGAAATAAGACACTTCCACGACAAGGAACACCTGAGAAACTACATAAATACCAAACCAGCACTACAAGCAATTCTAAACAAGATCCTAGAGAAAGGCAATGAAGGCAACAACACCATGAGGCCAAACAGAGCAAATCAAATAGGCAAGGCAAGAAACTAAAAGGAGAAGGTAAAAAAAGTAAAAAGAGTCAACAAAAGGCCAATAACATGTCAATAATAAGTCAGTACATATCAGTTATTATAATCATTAATGTCAATGGCCTCAACTCACCAATCAAGATAAATAGACTGGCAAAACGAAGTAAGAAGCAAAATCCAACAATATATTGTATACAAGAAACACACCTAGTGCAAAAAGAAGCCCATAGACTGAAAGTGAAAGGATAGAAAACAATTCTCCATGTTACAGGAGCCCAGAAAAAAGCAGGGGTAGCAATCTTATTTGCAAACAAAGCAAATTTCAAACCAAAACTAATTGTAGTGTTATTGATGTAGGATGGTATTGTATCATACCTCTGTGAATGTAAAATATCTTGTACCTGCTTTATGATACATAGTAGTGACTGTGCTTTATCAGAGCTATATTTAATGGTATTACTCTAGAATGTTCTCTTTCCAGATGATGATTAAGATGCTAATAAAAAAATGGTGCCAGGTACCACAACAACAACAGAACTTTGCTGTTTTCTGGATATTATTCTTTTTTTTTTTTAAAGGAATGTGCTGAATGTGTCTATAATTTTTTTCAGATGACTGCATTGCTGTCAACTTTGGAAAAAGTTATCCCAATTTACTGTGTTGAGTTGGTATTGTACAGAAATGGATAGCCATATTGGTCTAGAAATGTTAATTTTTTTATTTTCATTTTTCCATTTGTACAGGGGTAACACATTGTACTAAATATGTAAGGTCATATCTTCGTGGGTTTTATTACAGAAACTATTAAATTATTCTCTAAATAATGAAAAAAAGAATAAGATAAGACTACAAGAGCAAGAGGCAATTTCAATATGTTGAGACCCTTTTCATCTTCAGAATCAAGGATTATTTTAATCTTACATCATTGCCTTTTCTCTTTTATTTTCCTTTTTAGTTTTATTTTAGGATTCCCTATTTTTAATGTTCATACAGAGATTTCTTTAACTGAAATACTGAATAGTTTCTCTGGTGTGAAAAACTATAATAGTACACAGCATCCTAATGAGATAATTAACAATGTGAAATAGGAAGTAAAGGGCTAAAGGTGTAGGGAAAGTGGTAAGCGTGGGAGAAAGGTAATAAGGGAGAGGAAAAAAATATGAGAAACCAAAAAAATGGAAATAAAGGGTTTTTAAATGGGGAGGGGGGTGGGGGTGAAGGGAGGGCAGGGACAAGGGGGAAAAATGAGAATCAAGACCTATTATGTAAAGGTACAGGATCCCAATGATGAATGTAACTGTGTTGTATACCTAGATTGTACCAATAAACTCAATAAAAAGAAAAAAAAAAGAATAGGACAAGGGTATAGACAATAAACAAAAATGGATCTAGAATTTAGTCTCAGCTCTGCTACTAGTTACTAGCTTGAAAATGTTATTAATTCTTTTATAGGTTTAGCTTCTTCATTTGTTTGAGCCTAGTAGTAGTGACAGATTCAAAATTCTATTGTGGAAATTAAAAAAAAAGATGTATAGAGAAGTGTCTAAATCAATTTTTAACACATGGCGAGTGTTCAACCCATACTCTTAGAGCCACTTTTATTTTGATGATAAATTTAAAAATGAAAAACAGTGTGTTTACTTAGTTTGCTTTCATTTATCCATGTAGGAACTAAAATGTTTGTCAAACTCCTTTGTTCTAGGCTATGAGCTCAGTACTAGTAAGATGATGTCCGTGGACAAAGCAGATATAATTCCTGTTCTCTCAGAGTTCATAGTGCAGTATGGAAGACAAATAACTATTTGACTTTTCCTTTTCTTGTTGATGTTTTAAAATGTTTAAATAAAATTAAAACAAGATTTATGAAAGTGCATAAGTCATGGACATACAATTATTACTCTAACGATCCTCTCATGAATAACTTTCAGGTCTCAAAGTGAGGACAGATCGCTAGAATCTGGAAGCTCCCTCTGCTCCTGCCCTATCCATTTCATTTCTTTTTTCTCTAAAGGATATTACAACTATCTTGAATTTATTACTAAAATATCCCTCTCTTCTAGTATACTTGCATTATCACTTATATGTACCTTTAAAAATAATAATATTTATTTTTGCTTAGTTTTGAATTTACCTAAATGAGACATGCTGTATGCATTCGTCTCTTTTTTTATTTTTTTATGTATTCATCTGTAAACTTTTCCCCTCTCTAGTATTTTTGTTTTGTTTTGTTTTGTTTGGTACTGTGGATCAAACTGAGGACCTTGTGCTTGTGAGGCAGGCAGTGGAACCACTGAGCTAAATTCCTGGCCTAACTTTTCTCTTCTCTGAACATTTTGCTTGCAGGAGTCATTAGTTGTTGCTTCTTGCGTGGATTGCTGTTGTTGATAGGTACTTAAGATGTTGTTGATTACTTGTATCTATGCTACTCTGATATATACATCTAGCACTAGAATTAATTGTTGGATTATATAGTAAACACATCTTCACATTTAGGACATAATAGAAAATACTTTTGCAGCATATTTTATCAATGCACATACTCACATAATTTATTTCTAATATTATATGAAAAATGAAAGATTCAACATGGAAATCTGTCAAATAACTCTTTCTGGGAACCAAGCTGCACTTCTTTTTTTTTTTTTTTTT
>NW_022900948.1:20101698-20104762 GCF_012274545.1 Fukomys damarensis
AACCAGCTCTTTGTTTCATTTATTTTTTGTATCGTTTTCTTAATTTCAATTGCATTGATTTCTGCTCGGATCTTTATAATTTCCTCTCTTGTTCGAGCTTTGGGTTTTTCTTGCTCTTGTTTTTCTAGGAGTCTAAGTTTCATCGTTAAGTTGTTTATTTGAGCCCGCTCTGTTTTCCTAGTGTGGGCATTCAATGTTATGAATTTTCCACGTAGAACTGCTTTCATTGTGTCCCAAAGATTCCTGTATGTTGTATTGGCATTCTCATTTATTTGTAAAAACTGTCTAATTTCTTCTTTAATTTCCTCTGTAATCCATTGATTGTTTAGGAGAGTGTTGTTCAGTTTCCATCAAGCTGCACTTCTTGTAGTTAAGGTTCATGCTTACTTTCTATTCACCTCTTTTTTCTCTCATTGAGTTTATTGGTTCATTTTAGGGATACAGTACAGTTACATTCATCATTGGAATCTTGTACCTTTACACGACAGGTCTTGGTTCTCATTTTTCCCCTTGTCCCTCCCCTCCCTTCACTCCCTTCTCCCTTCCTTATTTACAAAAACTTTATTTCCATTTTTTCATTTTCTCATATTTTTTCTTGTCCCTTATTTCCTTTCCCCTACCCTTCCCATTTCCTCTACACCTTTAGCCATTTTCTTCCTATTTCACATTGTCAATTATACCTTTAGGATCTTATTTACGGTTACAATTTTTCATGCCAGAGAAACTATTCGGTATTTATACATGTGTGACTTTTATTTCACTTAGGAGTATAGCCTCAATATGCACCCATTTTCCTATGAACGACTCTAGTTTCTTATTCTTTATGTCTGAGTAGTATTCCATTTTATTGAAAAAACCCATTTTCTTTATCCAGTCTCCAACGGATGGGCAATTGGGCTGTTTCCAAGTTTTAGCTATTACAAACTGTGCTGCTATATACATGGGTGTGCATTTAGCTCAGTGTTACTGCCACCTGCCTCTATTCACCACTTTCTTCTTATTTTTTTTCAGGTGACCTTGAGACACAATTTGCCTTTGTCCAAATTTAACTTTCACATAAATAAATCAGTTCCTTGTGTTTTTCCTGAAGCTTTTTCCTTTCCTAGATTGTCTGTGACATAGGAGTTACTTTCCACAGTGCCCTTGTTTCCTGCTGTCCTGTTTGTTCAACCACTTTAATTCTTTGAGGAAAGCAAACAGAGAGGAAGAAGAAGGGAGAGTAAAAAGAGAGGAGTGGAAGAAGAAAAGACGAAAGCCAAGGTTTCTTTTGCTATTAAAGATGTTCTCATTCCCACTGGAAACAGGATGTAAGTGGTTGCGTTTTCAGCTTCACCTGTCACATACCAAGATTACAGTGTCTCATTCTTTCCACTGTTGAAACTCAGTGCCCCTTTGACTTGTTTTATTCTATATTTTATTAGTAAGTGCATGGACATGAAGCTTACATTCATCTTGGAAAGTGGATGGACATATAACTTTTTCAACTCGCCAGTTGTTCCTGAGAGTAATGTCAACTGCTGCAGCAAACAAACCTCCACATTTTAATTATGTCAGTCATGTTGCTGGCATTTCTAAGGGTCTACAACTGGGTGAAACACATGTTACTGAATTTTTATTCCACTGGAGAAGGATTTTTTTTTGTTTGTTTTGTTTTTTGAGACAGGGTCTCACTATGCATTTGAGACTGGCCTGGAATTCACTATATAGCCCAGGCTGGTCTTGAACTCACAGCGATCCTCCTGCCTCAGCCTCCGAGTGCTGGGATTACAGGCGTGTGCCACCACGCCCAGCTGGAGAATAATTTTGAATGTCAATTTCTCATAATTTTTTCCAAAGGTCTTTGGAAGTCCCTTGCATTCAAATCCACATTTGGAAAGCTTAGAAAATTGTCATTGTTTGAGGTGTAGACTTCTAGATTGCCAAGGCTCTTGGTTCATAGTGATGCACTTTCTGTACATTGAGTGACTTACTTTACATTAATCAAATTATGATAATCCTGGTCACTTAGGTACAGATGACAAATTATAATCAACATCCTCTCTTTGTTGCAATCTTCAACTCCAAACTAGAGAAATACATTTTATTCAGAGAAAGAAAGTGTACAGACATTCAGGCAATGAAATGCTGATAAAAATAAGTTTAAGAATCAAATTATGACTTATCATTGCATCATCATATTCCTAAATTAAACCAAGGAAAATGATCTATACATAAATGTCAAAACAGCATTGATTTTTATCATTATAATATAATTTGTTTTTACCAGGGGATGAACTATATTATGCAATAATACTCAAGATGTTGTTTACTCTGTAAGTCAGCAGATCTATAGTTTTGATTAAGTCTCTGAGGATAGATAAAAAGAAAATATTTGTATGTGGTAAGGGTGTATATATGTAAGTGTGTGAGCACATGAATAGGAGTGGGAACACAAAGTAATATTTCATTTCAAAGATTATTTTAGATATTGAATCAAATAATCAAAATGATCTTTAACTATTTGCTGTTATAATGGAACCATAGCTGTTTAATTATGTAACTCAAAGTTGATTCAGGTCTCCTATCAATTAATATGCAGAAATTGGAGATGAGGGAAATGAATTAGAAGAAACTCAAAAACTGTATTATTTTTAATGAAAGGATAAGAGGGAAAATTTTGCTTTTATAAGTAAATACTGTGTTATAGTTATGTAGTGCCAACAATGAATTTAACGCTTTATGCTTGTAGTTTTCATTAGATACCAGAAGATGGCGAATTTATTTCCTTTATCATTAGGAGAGCCACATCTTAATTTTTGTTCTAAGGAATAGAGAATAAAACAAAAATCTTTGAGCTATCATTTATTCAATGGTTTATTGAATAATAGCTTTATTTAGCATATACATTTGCCTCACAATAATTACTATAAATAGATACTTGCAATACAGTGCTTAGGCTCTCACTAGAAAGTTGAAAAGGATTAAGCATGTGCCCATATGACACTTCTATGTTTGTTACTGGTAGGGCTGTTCTTATTGTCTGGGTCAGGCTGAAAGGGATTTTTTTTTTTTTTTTTTTTTTTTT
>NW_022900948.1:20104936-20143710 GCF_012274545.1 Fukomys damarensis
GGGTTTTTTTTTTTTTTTTTTTTTTGTTCCAGGGATTGAACTCGGCTCCTTGTGCTTGTGAGTCAGGCAGCGGAACCACTGAGCTACGTCCCTGGCCCTGAACGGGATTTTCTTTTTAACTAGCTATTAATTTATATAAAACTTCAGTCAAGAAAAAACTGAAACTGAAATCAACAGAACAATGCAAGTCCAAGGCTGGGAAGCATTGAATGCAGCGTGCAGATGGAAGCTCGGTGTGCCTCCATACAGTCGGGTAGATGGTTGGGAGCTGAGGGCATTAAGGATGGAAGCCCAGCTGAAATTAAATCTGGGATAGAGATCTCCAGGGCCTAAATCCATGCATGCTGTGCTAGTTTCCTATTGTTGCCATAACAAATTACCACACATGTAGTAGCTTGAAACAACACTTGTCTGTGATCTTGCAGTTGAAGTTCGGAAGGTTAGAAGTTCAACACGGACGTCACGGTGCTGAAATCAGTGCGTCAGCAGGAGTGTGCCTCCCTAGTGGCTCTCTGGGAGACTGCACTTTCTTGTCCTTTTCCTGTGTCTAGAGCCTGATTGCTTCTGGGATAATGACTCCCTTTCATGTTCAAAGCCAGCAACAAGCTGTTGGATCTTCCTGGATCATTCTGAGTCTTGCTCTCTACCTGCCTTTTTTTCTTATAAGAACAGTTGTGATTATATTGTATACTCTATATTCCAGTTCAGTTGAATAGGAACCTTAATTACCTTAATTTATCTACAACCTCGATTCCCATTAACCATGTAATAAAACATAGCCACAGATTCTGGTATTCAGGCATCATCCACTATGGGGCTTTTATCCTGCCTACCATAGACCCTGAAGATGTTTCTCACTGTTAGAGCTCACTGGAATACAGAATAGTGTCTTGAAACAGTAACAGTAAACCAGGAACAAATAAATAAACGATTCTATCACTATGCCCATCTTATGTAAGCTGGCTAATTTTTTGCAGAGTGATAATCATAGCTGGGAATGAAGAAAGTCCAGTTTGGTTCATTTCTCAGATTGTTTAAATAGTGGACATGACATTTGTCATTCATTCTTTCAAATTCAAAGCAATCTTTCTACAACTTTAACAGTATTTTGTAATCTTATACAATGCCTATTTCTCTTGTAAGTAAGCAGATTAAGAATGCAGCCTTACTTTACTTACTTTGTTTAGTATTAGTTACTTTTTACTTTGTTTAATTTACTGCTTTTGATATTAGCTTAGTTAGTACATACTTAACATTCAAATTAGGTAAATACAGGGGTTTTTGCCATTTTTGGTGTTGACACAGCTTCCTCAACTCTGATTTTGTTAATTTATTCTTTTAGATCTCTGTGACATTCGTAGTTTCACTAACTGAGAAATCTTGTCAGTAATATCCCTGTAAATTAATAGTCAAGCAGAAGTTACCTCATGGCTAATGAACATCTTCTATTGCAGTGGTGCCTAATCTACCTCCACTTCAGAATTATCTGAGGAGTTCTGAGAAATTCTGTATGTGGCGTACACCCAAATCACTATGTAAATATCCTTGGTGAGGGGGCCCAATTATTAGTTATTTTTTAAAAGCACCTCTGATATTTTGAATGTGTAGCCATAGCAGAGACTATGTTGTATAGATTTTCCCCCTTATTTTTCATTAGGGTTTTGTCTGATTTTCTTTCTTCCTCCTCTGAGCTTGGCCAAAAGTTATGTCTTCTAAGTATGATGTAGTTAATTGAAAGTGCCAGTTTTTATTGAGGCTGTCAGGCTGCTTTACCTGTGGAAAACCAAACTGGCTTGTTCCTGACAGCAACTTCTATACTAGTTTCGGTCGACTAATAGATGAACAAAGGTACAGATGTATTCAAGAAGTAAGTAGTATGATTTTCTCTATAGTCACAAGACAGTTTTAAGTTACTCAAGTGTTTTACACTTATTCATGATAATGTTTTTAGCAGAGGAACTGAGTTATGATTACCACAAACCACTGTCAAGTTTGCCATTTCAAATTGAAAGTATGTGTACAATATGCCCATTTGCATGTATCTCTTTATCACTTGAAGCCAGCCAGATTTAAACAACTTAGAACTGAGTTCATAACAGAATACTATAATGTACAATGTGTGAAAGTGAATACTGTTAAAAGCACCATGAGGTGCCACAGAAATTCTTGAGTCATGGCGTCTCTGAGTGCTCCTTTATTTGCAGAGCTTTATTTGTTCCACAGATATCAGGTGGATACTGTATAGAGGCAATATAATATCTTTATTGACAGTTCTGAATGAGTATAACATGATATTAGATGTTTGAAGGAAAAGGCATTAATTTAACTCACATGTCAGCAGCTACCGACATATTTTTGCCTTTTTATGCCAATAGATTCTTATCTGTCCCCCTTGGTATGCTAGTGAGTTTGGTCAATATTTTTAAAAACATATGTGAATATCTAATTATACAAAATAACATGTATACATATATACAAAATTACGTGCATTAAGACCTATTGAATGTCCTTCTGAGCGTTGCTTTCTGCTTCTAATTAATGTTCCCTAAGTCACAGCTTATTCCGTATGCATTGGATATATTTCCCCAGGGCTAGGTTTGTCATGGTTCTTGGAGTGCCAGCTGAGAGGTGACTTTAATGTGGAGTTTCATAGATTTACAAGAAAGACACCCAACCAAAGTCTGAAAAGCCTGTGGGTATCTAGGGCTAAGACATCAAAGACAGCATAGAATCTTCTCTGCTTCACCGAAACACTCTCAAAGGGGAAAGGAGGCATCCAGAGGAAAAGAAGGGTTGAGGTGCAAATTACCAAATAGGAACATCCACGTGTACTGCACGATTGAGCAAAGACAGAGATGGGCTTCCAGGCTACACTGGTGTTGAAGCAAAAATTGCACAGCAAAATTTAAACAGACGAAGGATTTCCTCAGAAACATATTAATAGGATAGAAATGCTGGATTTATGTTCTCTGAAATGAAAGTGGGAAAGTTTAAGCACTGGGGTGAACTAGAGGAAAGTATTGGTGGATATTAGTGAATCATTGGATTACTCAGAGGTGTTAAACATGAATTATATCTGACTTTGTAGGTTTTGTTTTTCCTTTTTTGATTAATAGGCCATCTGTGTTTGCTATCTGGTACCATTTAGAATTAGTCTCCTACTCTCTGGGGAGAGACTGGGAGATAGAAAAGGTTTTTCCTTTAGCATTTAGCTTTCACATGGTATCCAGGTGCTTGAGAAAGACATTTCCTTTATTGTGAAATGGGCAAGTAGCTGCAAAAAATGTTTACATGCATTTTGAAGGGGAAGAGAAATCTCCAGTTTTCTAAAGTAAATTGTCTAAGGCAGGAGAGGTCAGGAGCCAACAGTCGAAAAGAAACCTGTCTAAAGTTCAGCCAAACTGTGGGGAACTTTAGGCCAACTTTCTCACTGGACTGTAGTACTAATGTCTCAAGGAGAGATGTCCTCAATAAAGAGTGATCCAGATAAAAAGTGATGCTATGAAAGTTTCGGTAATGAAGCAGAGACTCTGAGTATTGCTGAGAAGAGAAGGGCATTTCTTCATACCGACTGCACACAGTAAGCATTGAAGCAGAAAGGAACAGTTTCTGCCAGGAACAATGAAGAGCAAGGGGCCGTGAAAGATCAATAGAAAGTAATGGCAGAGCTGACAAGAAAAACATTCCTGTAGTAGCATCTTTCGGGGAAGCCTCTGGGAAGTTTAGCTCTCCACTTGGGCAGTATGGCAGCTCTAATTCCACTTACAGAAAAATCACTGGGTGAAATGGAAGATGGCAACCGTTTCTCATGGTCACATTGAGCACTCTGTGGACAGCCCTGGAACCAAAGAGAAGTATTTAGAAGAATTTATGGTTTCAGTGACATTGTCAGAAAAAGAGGTTCTAGAAAATCACTTTATTTTCCTTCTTCGATTTTGGAATGCTTGTCACATTGATGTGGGGTTTTGGAAGCAGTACATTTCACCGAAAAATAACACATTTATCACTATTCCTCAAATATAAATTCCAATTTTAGTTTGTTACTTATCTGTGTAATCTCGGTTAAATTACTCAAGTTCCTTGTGTAAAATTATAGTAACAACAACATACCATTAGTTACTAAAAAGTGACAACAATATACTATTAATAGTGAATGAAAGTTTAAATACATAAAAAACCCTAGTTCCTGATAAATGAAAAGCCCTGCAAATATCCCCTCCAAATATAAGACGCCTTCCTCATTTAAGTTTTGTGAATATACAGAAATAATAAAGTATCAAACATATCAAATTATCTCAGTATTCAGGACTAACTGATCTTTAAAACTTGTCTAAATAATTTGCTTTCCTTACATGGTCTTTGTGCACAGAAATTTTAGAAAATTGGCAAAGCCTTCAAGATATTAAGATGACTGAAACCTCTTTGTCTCAATTACTTGAACAGCTCAGTTGAAAAAGATGTATTTTCTTAGCTTAATGGCTCTATTATTTGATCTATTTCACATGTTATGCATACCTACTGAACCAGCAGAAGTAGAACAAAATGATTACAATTTGAAAATAGAATATTATTAAAGTAGATCTAGTAATACTTTTTGACACAGTGAACTTTTGTCATATTATAATAAAGCATTAATATATTTATAAGCTCTCTAACTTTTCTCATAGTTCTAAATGGATAAAATCATTACAATTTATACATTAAATGTCCTATCTTTAATTTTATTATATAGAATCTATGGAAATGAATAATATAATATATAAAATATATAATATAAAATCATGACATAAAATTTCATGCATTAAAGAGGGGCTGGGGATTTGGCTCAGTTCTGCCTTCCAAGAGCACGGGCCCAAATTTGATCTCCAGAACCAAGAACAAAAAAGACAGAAAAAAAAAAGAAAAATTTCATGCATTAATGTAAAATTAATAAGACACTGCCTGAAAAATAGGGATAAGATTTGTGTCTCTCTGCAAGTGTGCATGTAAATTGTATGCGAGTTTCTGGGGTAGGAGCTATCAATTTTGTTAAATTTCTTGTATACCTGTTATGAGCATTTCAATGCCTGCTCTCTCTGTGCAGCACCTATTTAGCAACTAATTTTGTGAATTTTTTCAGGTAATCATTTTTCCAGGTAATCATTTTCATGTGCATTTTCATAATCATTTTCTCCAGCATTTCTGGAGACATCTTAAATACTCATACTTTAGTCATATAGATATAGGAAGACTGATGAACCAAAATGAGCATATTAAACTTTCAAATGTTTGCTATGGTGTCTTGAGCATATCTTCTGAACCTCCAGCTGAAAGTCCACTGCCTTTTCTATATTTACTGATGCTCTATATTCTGATGTTGTTGGCAGGACAAATATAGCCACAACTTAATTCCAAAATACTGTGTTAAGGTTACCTCATATGGGAAAAGGAACTTTGCAGATGGTTAAGGCTGTTGGATTAGAGCGGTTATCCTGAATTATTCAAGTAAAGTTAATTTGTGTATTTTAAACAGGGGAGCACTTTCCACTAAAGAAGGCTCAGAAGCGTGTGGAGTTTTCGTGGCTTTGAAGTCAGAGGAAAGGGGTGTGGAAGTTAGTTAAGAAATGGAGGCAGTCTCTAGAAGGTAAAAAAGACAAGGCAATGGATGTTTCTCTTCCTGCCTTTAGAAAGAAATACAGAACCTTGATGTTCCATTGTTAGCTGCTGAGACCAACTGTGCTAGACTTTTGCCCTAGAGAAGAATAAAATAATAACTTTGCATTGTTTTAAGTTATGAAATAAGTACAATTTGGATCCATACATACAAGCTCATGTTAAGTTGCATTACAGGAGTGCCCTCCACTTTACAGTTTATATGTATGCTTGCACTTGCCTGGAATAATATCGAAGCACTAACTTAAGAAATTTGCAAGACCAATCTTGGGGACATTTTCAGCAAGGTGTGCTTAGGCCAGCCTTTGTATACAACATGCTTTCCATTTGGGGATTGTGCATAAAACTTTCCCAAGAAGAAGCACTCCAGCCATTCTGGTATTTTCATACATGTCTAATCACCACCCACTTAACCTGTTCACTCACCTGTGACTTCTCATTACTAAACTCTTGCTAGTTCAGTGTAGCGAGAAGGGAACCTAATTTTTTTCCTTCCCTCTCTACACTTAAAGATGCTAAGTTTCTCTTCTTATTGCCCTTTGAGGCTGTTTTTTTTTCCAGCTCAGCCTAAAAAAATTCTTCTTTTACATTCTAGCTCTCACAAGTAGGGGAGTGTGTGTTCCTATAACTATAGAGGTGCATGTTTCTTATTTTTCTGCCTCATCTACAATATGTTTTTTTCTCCTCCCACCCATAGAAACTCTCAGTTTCTATCAAATAATTCTTTGCTTTTACATGTTCATAATAATGAACTAAGGAATCAATTTATATTCAGGTATTTTTGTGCATGTATATATATATGTACCTGTGTGTGGTCATTCTAGGTATTAATTTAGATAGAAATTGCAATTCAAGTTCAAGTACATATGCATATACCTAAACATACATGTTAACTTTAAATAAGCATTAAAATTAGTATGAAATGAAATAATTAACATCAGGTAACTTTTAGTTTTGGTTAATTTTAATTTTTCTCTGGAAGTCTACAAGTCTTCATGTAAAAGTGAGTATGTAAACTGCCAACATTCTAAAAGTCTTCTGTTATTCTGAATGTTGAAGTTGTTACCTCTCACACCACACAGTCTAATTGCCTGTGCTTGTATTAGGTTCACATTATGAGTGATGACAAAAATACTTTATTTGACTAAAGCTTGCTCTGATCTCTTATCTTCTGTCCATTAAATAGTTCACTAAATGTATTACCTGAATATTGTATGCTATACATCATTTAAAGAGAATGTAGGTACAAATTTATTATAAATTTGTAATATACACTCCTCAAAAGTACATTCACAATAGCTCAAACTAAGAGACAACCTACAATGTGGGAAAAATGTTTTACCAGCTGTTCCTCAAAGGTCTACTATCCAGAATATATAAAGAATTAAAAAAAATCAGACTCACCAAATCAAAAAACCCAATTCAAAAATGGGCATCTGAAATGAACCAGCATTTCTCAAACAAAGAAGTAAAAGCAGCAAATAAACATAAAAAAATGTTCCACATCACTGGTCATTTCAGAGATGCAGATGAAAACAACACTGAGGTTCCACCTCACCCCACAAAGAATCGCTGCTGTCAAGAAATCAACCAATAACAAATGCTGGAGGGCTGTGGGGAAAAAGGAATCCTTCTTTGTTGGTGGTGGGAGTGCAGACTGGTACAACTGTAGAAATCAATATGGAGAGACTGCAAACAACTAGGATCAGAACTCCCATCTAACCCAGCTATTCCTCTGCTGGGTATCTTCCCAAAAGAATTGAAAGAATCGTAGCATAGGGATATATGTTCACCCATATTTATAGTAGCATAGTTTGTAATAGCTAAAACTTGGAAACATCCTAATTGCCCATTAACTGGAGACTGGTTAAAGAAGATGTGATTTTTTCACTCTCCCCTTCTTCTTTTTCTTCTTCTTCCTCTTCTCCTCCTCCTTCTTCTTCATAAAATGGAGTGCTACTCGCCATAAATAATGAGAAACTAGAGATATTTATAGTTAAGTGGACACATTTTGAGGGTATACTCTTTTTCTTTTTCTTTTTTTTTTTTTTGGTACTGGGGATTGAACTCCAGTCCTTGTGCTTGTGAGGCAGGCAGCAGAACCACTGAGCTAAATCCTTGGCCCTAGGACGTACTCTTAAGTGAAATTAATAGGACACACATGTATAAATACCAAATAGTTTCTCTGGTGTGATAAACTAAAAGTGTAAATAAGGATCAAAATGTATAATTGATATTGTGTAATACGAAAAAGGTCTAAAGATGTAGGGCAAGTGGGAGGGATAGAGGAAAGGGAAAAAGGGAAAAGAAAAAAATAAGAGAGAAGAAAAAAATGGAAGCAAAGTCTTTGTAAATAGAGAAGGGTGGAGCAGGTGAAGGGTGGCCAGGGGAGTGGGGAAAAAATTAAGAACCAAGATTCATCATGTAAAGGTACAAGATCCCAATGATGAATATAACTGTACTGTATACCTAAAGTGTACCAGTAAAAAAAAAACAATAGCTCAGTATAAACTTGTGTCAATGTCACCCTTATAGACAGTCTGATTTATCAAATCTTTTAACCATTTAAAAGTACAGTTGCTTCACTAGGTTTTACCATCTCCCATTCCTATTCCCCAACTCTATAATATTCATCCTTTACTATTTTTATTGTACAATTTTAAAATTAAATATTTATTATATATAAACTCAAAGACTGTTTTAGAACAAAAATATTGTGGTGTCTATAACACTGCTTATGATCTACAGTGAGTATCTCTTCCCCACTTGCAGCAGGTTGGAAAGAGACACATTCTGAAAGAAGTTACTTTGGGGACAAAACGTTGACCATAATGAGAAATTTAGAGCAAGGAAAAAGAAATTAGAAGAAGCTGTTGCAGAGTGCAGATGGTCCAGGGAGTATTGTGACTTTTCAATGTAAATAGTTCTGCCAGGCAAGCATACAAACTAACGAAGCTCAATTTCTGTTGAATTGAACTCTAGGAATAGAAAAACATAGAGGTGATAATAATGCATACTAGCTAGACACAGTTCAGAAATGGCTATTTTATTTCACTGTTAGAATATGAACATAGAATAAGAGAAGGCAAAACAAAGCCATTCAAATCTCTTCTTGTGGTACTTATGCTTGTATCCTTGTGCTTTATAACCTCATGGCACCAATCACTTCCTGTATATTCCAGATAAATAAATTGTGCAGTTTTAAGTGTTCCCTACTCATGGACATGATCTGATGACTCTGGGGTGAATTTACCCACTTTAGTGAGCCTCATACTAAGGCAGATCCTCTAGGCCACATTGTATTATAATTAAAATACCAAAAAGAGTTCATTCCAAATCTTTGGGAAAAAATCAGGACATAGTCAAACAAATCTTAACCTTTAACTGAAAGATAAAAACAAAAAAATGAATGCTTATTTGGTGAATAATTACACGAATACAGTCTTGAATTTATATACATCAATACAATAAATAAATCTATATATCAATTTTTACATATTTATACATACATTTACTTTATATACATAAACATATATTCAGTTATATGTGTGTATATATGTGCCAATTTATGTCTTAGAAATTATATATTTAAGTGTGCACACCAAAAAGTTTATATAGTTATATGGCTCAGTTTATTTCTCTCTCTTCCTCCTTACATCTGTTTTCCTATGAACTTTATTCTGTTAGTTGGACTTTTAAACTCATTTTCCCACAGAATAATTAGAACTCAGACAGCAGAGAAAAATTAGATGCAAAAGTTTTGACCCTGGGTACTTTTATGTGCTGAAGGCATTTTGGAGACATTTTGATAAATACGTGAAAGTTTTTCAGCTTATTCCCTTGTTTCTCATGAGAGTAAATAGTATCAGTAGATGATGAAGAAATGAGAGATAAAGTACCTGGGTAGCGTAATCTTGTGTTTTCTCAACTCTGTGACCAATCTGGGATAACTTGGGTAGAAGAAACCCAGGTGGGTTAAACGTTTTCTAAATGTAGAGAAAATTACAGTCCCTTTCCCAGAAAAAGAAGCATAAGAAGAAGCTCTCAAGAAGTCGAGTAAGAGGGCTGTGTAGTGTATCTGATGATCTACATCAAACACACTCTGTTGCCTTGGATCTCGGCATGGAAAGAACATAAGTCAGTTCATGTTGTTGAAAGTGGGACGAATATATAGTCACTCTGAGTTTTCTGTGCAACTATAGCAATTGGGCTAGATCCTGTGCACACCAAAGGGGCATCTGTCTACACCTGGAAACAATGGGGACCCTTGTGAATGAGGAGTAAGCGCCAGACATGGAATGAGATTCAAGGGATGTGGGTGTGGTCATGATGACACAGTACAGGTGACCCGCCGATGGCTTTCCTAATGTTCAGTTCCAGAATTTGACACAACTCAGGAAAGCAGGCATAACCTCTAACTGACTTAGATTATACAGTACTTCCTACATGGAATAGTCAAGGATTACTGCAGAAATAAAAATTTTTATAAAGAAATCAAATCTTTCTTGTACATATGAGTTTATCAGATTATGATTCATTTGGCAATTAAAAGGATAACTATAGTTACTTGAATGGGGAGGGGAGGAGGGGTGCAGGGAGGGCACAGAAAAGGGGAAAAAATGAGAACCAAGACCTGTCATGTAAAGGTACAAGATCCCAATGATGAATGTAACTGTACTGTATACCTAAAATGTACCAATAAACTCAATAATAAATTTGAATTTCAGATGAAAAGTATATGTTTCAATGTATGTGACAAATGTTACCTGAGGCAAAATTACACTAAACATATCATTTAATGTATATTAAAATGGTAGCCCTGGCTTTTGTTTGTTAAACTGGTAGATAACTTTAAATTGCTTATGTTGTCTGGACAGTAGGAACCTAATTTTAATAGGTCAAAATTCTTTAAAAGTAAATTATAACTTCATGATTGAAATTTATCTGAAATGCCATATACTTTTGTGACTTGAAAAAACACTGT
The DNA here is from genome assembly GCF_012274545.1 of Fukomys damarensis. Taxonomy (NCBI): domain Eukaryota; kingdom Metazoa; phylum Chordata; class Mammalia; order Rodentia; family Bathyergidae; genus Fukomys; species Fukomys damarensis. Next base: position 20,115,573 of record NW_022900948.1, read on the forward strand.
ATATAAATTTAGGTCAATTTTTGGAAGATAATTATTAAAATAGGGACAGTACTATTCTTTGATTCAGAGGGCAATATTTAAAAGTACAGAACTCTGTCTCTATACTTTTACTTCTAATGGTTATGCTACTTTCTTCATTCAACATATCTTTGTAAGAATCAACTAGATGTAAAACCTTATGCTAATACACATACAGTGCATATCTCCTGTTCTAAATGAAGTAATTCTTGTACATTTTCATATTTTCTAAATCCTTCAGGGCAAGGTTGTCATTTATTTGTGCCACCAGTGCACCACTTTTTTCGCTGAAGGAAAAACTAATATTTCATTCACTCTTTCACTTATTCTCTTCCTAAATCCATATTCACTGGGTAAATCATATGATTGCCACCAGGCACTACGGATATTGGGATACATAGGTATATGGTTTCTGAGAAATATAAAATCCAAAAAGTGGTAAAAAATAAGACAGAAAACTATAATTTTATATGTTTAGCAAAAAACAAAGTAGTGTCTGGGACAAGAAAATGAGGGTACCCAACTCATCCTAAGTGAAAAGTATTTCTTCAGCAATGAACTATTACTGAGTTGGGTTTTAAAGCACCCCAATTAGTTAGCCAGGAATGAATGTGTTAGTCCTACCTCAGAGTAGAATGTAAATATGATTAAAGGCATGGAAGTGACAAGTATCAAAGCCTATAAGACGGACCTCACTCTTCCTGGTGCTCTTGAGGTAAGAAAAACTGGTGGGCCGTAAGGTTGTGTAAATCGTGTCAGTGGTGTCTTCAAATGCAATGAGAAGGACCTGGAACTATAATGAGTCTTTGGGTAATTTTAATCCAGCAAGTGATGCCATTTTAAAAAGAACACTGCAGAAATTGGTTTTAGGGTAGGAGAAATAAAAACAAGACAGTGTACAAGGCTGCTTTATAGTGCATTAAAGAAATAAGCAGAACATTAAATTACAGGGAAAGTTTTCAGAATGGAAAAGATGGCTTGTTCTTTCTCTCCATTCCTAATATTTCCTCTAAAGATTAGGAAAAAATAACTTTACAGGCAAAATTGGTAGGATTAGTTTCTAATGAAATTTAGGGAATGAAAAGCTAAGTAAAACATAACTCATAAGTTTGTATATAATGATTTCTGAGATGATAAAGCTCAAAATGAGCTGAATTTCAGGGAGGAGAGTAAGTCCACTGGTAAAATAAATGCATTTATTTTCAGACTTTTTGAATTTTAAATACCCGTGGAACACATACACACGAGAGAGAGGGAGAGTGAGAGATTCAGGAAGAAATTCTGAGCAAGTCTCACTTCATTTGTGTGTGTGTGTGTGTGTGTGTGTGTGTGTGTGTGTGTGTGTGTGTGTGTGTTGCTTCAGAACAAATTAGGCTTTGGTGAATACTAAGCATGTGACCTACCACTGAGATATATTCCCAGCATAAGACTACGTGTGTGTGTGTACGTATATTAGAAAGTCCGTGCGAGGTAACCCTAAAACGTCTGCCAGCAGAGTTGGGGTGGAAGAACGCAAGGGGCTATTTTTACATGGGACGCCAGAAGATCCAATCAACAGCCAGAGGCCTGGGACTCACTGCAGAGTCCAGCATGTGCCCCTGCTGAGGGAGACTGAAGAGTCTGCTCCGGAAGCCTGGAGGGGTCATCCAAAGGTGATAACAAAGACAGGAGCTCCTCCAAAGAAACAAAAAGAGGATTCTTTCTTCTTTCCCTGCTTATTCCATCGAAGCTGCAAACCTATTTTTTTTTTTTTTTGATGCCACTCACATCCAGGTTGGGTCTTCCCTGGTCAGTTTGTCATTCATTCAGATACACCCAGAACAGCGCTAAACTAATTCACTAGATGTTTCCTATTCAAGTTGACAACACAATTGACTATCACAGTTATTGCTTTATTAAAAAAAAATACAACTCTATACCTCAAAGAGCTGGGACTAGAGGTTCCATTTGACCCAGCCATCCCTCGTTTGGGTATCTTTGCAAAAGAACTAAAAGAATCACATCACAGAGAAGTATGCGCACCCATGTTTATAGCGGCACAGTTTGTAATAGCTAAATCTTGGAAACAGCCCATTTGCCCATCCATTGGAAACTGGATAAAGAAGATGTGGTTTTTCTATAAAATGGAATATTACTCACCATAAAGAATGAGAAAATAGATTCATTCACAGGAAAATGGATACATATTGAAGATATACTCCTAAGTGAAATAAATAAATCAAACGTGTGTAAATACCAAATAGTTTCTTTGGTGTGAGTAAACTGCAATAATACATAAGATCCTAATGAGATAACTGACATTATGAAATGGGAAGAAAAGGGCTAAAGGTGTAGGGAAAGTGGGAAGGGTAGGAGAATGGTAATAAGGGAAAAGAAAAAAGAAAAAGACAAAAAAAACCCGAAAAAATGGAAATAAAGTATTTGTTAATGGAGAGGGGAGGAGGGGGTGAAGGGAGGGCAGAGACAAGGGGAAAAAATGAGAACCAAGACCTGTCATGTAAAGGTACAAGATCCCAATAATGAATGTAACTGTACTGTATACCTAAAATGTACCAATAAACTCAGTAAAAAAATACAACTCTATCAATGAGTTTTTGTATTGATGAAACCTGAGGCTGCAGAATTCTGGTGAAAAAACTGCCACATTTGGTCTGGAATAAAGATGCAGCAGGCAGAGCTGCAACAGACCCCCAAGGATTAAAGATTGTGGAATAGAAGCTGAAGTACAGCCAGAATCAAGGGGCCAGAGTGACAGTAGAGAAAGTACAAAAATAAGTTCAGACGGAGAAAGGGCTTTTCTGGGCAATATATACATGCACTTCACAAATAAGCACAGAACTCTTTTTGTATTTATAAACTTTTAATTACTTTTACTTCATTAAATATGTTTATCTCTGTAATTTGAAATGCAAGTTATAAAGATAGAAAGCTTTATCTATTAGATGCTGTGCCTAGGGCTTTATTAAAATGTGGGAAAAGTGAAAATATTCATTACTAGGTTAATCTGCATCACACAGAGCCCAGCTTGTTTGAATTTCTGTATTGAAAGGGATATTCTTTCTTGCTTTTGTTTTCTGTTTGGTTTTGTCTTTTATGACTAACCAAGATTATTTTTTTTCAGCTTTAATTGAGTTTATTGGTACATTTTAGGGATACAGTACAGTTACATTCATTGTTGAGATCTTGTACCTCTACATGGCAAGTCTTGGTTCTCATTTTTTCCCCTTGTCCCTGCCCTCCCTTCACCCCCTCCTCCCCTCCCCATCTACAACCACTTTATTTCCATCCTTTCATTATCTCACATTTTTTTCTTTTCCCTTTTTACCCTTCCCCCAGATGTCCCACCTTCTTATTTAAAGTAGAAACAATACATACCGCACAAGGCAATTTTACTACTTTGTTCAAACAGAGACCTGACCTGTCCTGGCATTTTTAACAGGGCATGGTGATAATTGGTAGAATAGTGTGGTAGCAGGTTTCCCCAGCTGGTCACCTGTGTGGAGAACAGCTTTCCTATTAAAGTTAATTCATCCATGAAGGACCTTTGAATGTGCTGTTTCCATAGGGTGGGTGCTGTGCTGATGCATTTTTCTTATCCCTCAAATAAAGAAACGCTTGGGTTATTTTTGATTCAGGACAAGTAAAGGAGTGATAAGCAACTGCCTGTACAATCAGAGCATATGCTTTTTGAACACCAATTCTCTTTTTGCTCTGGGACCAGATGCTGTATCCTAGTAATTTCCAAACCAGACTGATCTGATGAATCATCCTAGGGAGTTTAAAAAATTATCTGTATCTGAGCCTCATATTCAGAGATTTTGATTTATTATTTCTTGAGTAGGATATAGATGTTTTCTTTGAAATATGCTCCACGTAAATATTTCAGGGTTGAGAATCACTGCTCTATATTAGTTCACAACCTTGGCATGGGATTGGGATAGGAAATGGAAACTTTCATTTAATTTAAGTAAATCACATACTCCCAAGCCTCCAATTCCCAAATGATAGTCATTGCTCTCTATTTTTTATTGGAAACAGCTATTTATCTATTCCATGTGCATGTTTTGATATTGCATTGCCTACAGATACTTAAAAGAGTTAAGTGGTCGTGCTTGACTTTGATAAGATACAGAACTTGGACCACTTCGATCTCTGTCCATATACCCTCCTTAAAATTGAAGCACTTACGTACTTAACTAAATTACTTGTTCTCAAGCCACCTGCACCAGGCTACAAGATCAGCTGTCTTAATCAGGAACTCATTCCACATTATTTAAGCAAACAGATTTCCAAACCCATGCTTTCCCCAAAGTGGTACATAAAAACACTGAGTCAGGCCACTAACTGATAGGGCACTCGGTAGGGACTAGATACGCAGTGTCTGATGTAATGGTTAATTCTTTAAGAAGGACTTAGCTCAAGATGCTGGAGAAGCAGAAAGAATACTATAGGGGGAAGCTGTGAGAAGTGTCAAAACCAGGGGATCTGGGGGCATCTGAGGACACAACCCTATCCTTTAGCATAGGCACATGATGGGGTTTCATTATATAATAATTGGTTATCATAAACAACCACACATAAAGCACAGCATCTGCAAGGTCAGCCAGAATGCTTGGCCTTACTATGTCTTTTTTTTCAAACTCAATACTTTATTAATTCAAAGTAGACAAAAAGAAAACACACAATCAAACATACCAAAACAACCATAACATCGAGTGAAAGTAAAATAACTCTTATCAGAAAGCATACTATGTCTTAATGAGTGCTTAAAACTACTATAAGTGCTTTATTGGAAAATAAAGCTGGGTTCCTGCTTTGTAATGTCTTCTCCACGTGCTCTTTTGCTTGGTAACCTCACCTGACCAGGCCTTCCTTCAGCCCACTGCTCCCGACAAACACAAGTTGGACAAAGGGGTTAAAATGCAGGTGTAAGTTCTTTGAATAAAGATGAAGAAAGAAGTGGCTGAATTTTAGTCATCCAGATAATTGGTAGTGAGTGCTACAAGGGTGACAGAAAGCTAGCAATAAGATAATCAGAAATGAAGCAAAGTATCATAAAGTAGGGCATTTTAATATTTCACTCTGCCATATGTACAGCAGATCTATCTATCATCTCTTTCTCTCTCTCTCTCTCTCTCTTAGTTACGTTTCTCTCCTTGTTGAGATAAAATATTTGACACCCACAGTTAAAGGGGTAAGAGTTTATTTAGTTTACAGTTTGTAGTGGTTTCAATCCATATTTTTTTCCTCTCATTGAGTTTAATGGTACATTTTAGGTATACAGTGCAGTTACATTCATCATTGGTATCTTGTACCTTTACATGACAGGTCTTGGTTCTCATTTATCCCCCTGCTCCCTGTCTTTCCTTCACCTCTACCTCCCCTCCCCATTTACAAACTCTTCATTTCCATTTTTTCATTTTCTCCTATTTTTTTTCTTTCCCTTATTCCCTTTCCCCTACCCTTCCCACTTTTCCCTACACCTTTAGCCCTTTTCTTCCTATTTCACATTGTCAGCTATATCATTAGGATCTTATGTACTATTATAGTTTTTCACACCAGAGAAACTATTTGGTATTTACACATGTGTGACTTATTTATTTCACTTAGGAGTATATCCTCAATATGGACCCATTTTCCTATGAATGAATCTAATTTCTCATTATTTATGGATGAGTAGTATTCAATTTTATAGAAAACCCACATCTTCTTTATTCAGTTTCCAACTTATGGACAAATGGGCCGTTTCCAAGTTTTAGCTATTACAAACTGTGCCGCTATAAACATGGGTGTGCATATATCACTTTGGTATGATTCTTTTAATTCTTTTGGAAAGATATCCAGTAGAAGGATGGCTGGGTCAAATGGAAGCTCTAGTCCCAGCTCTTTGAGGTATCTCCATATTGATTTCTATAGTGGTTGCACCAGTCTGCACTCCCACCAACAATGGAGAAGGGTTCCTTTCTCCCCACAACCCCGCCAACATTTGTTTTTGTTTGATTTCTTGATAACAGCCATTCTTTGTGGGGTGAGATAGAATCTCAGTGTTGTTTTCATGTGCATCTCTCGAATGACCAGTGTTGCGTAATTGACTGGTTCCAAGGCAGGTGGCAAAGGGGCAACAGTTCATGACAGTGGAAGGCAGCAAAAGCCACAAGGAATGGGAGGGGTCCTCAACTGAGTCTTTCTGCACCCTTTATTTTATGCAGATTACTTAGGGCAGGTAAAACTTACACCCTCAATCCTAGTTTCCTTGAGCACTGGATTATACCATGAATCAGTTCCCCCCAAAAGCCCTATCTATCTGTGACTGAATGAGGCCTTGGAGGGACATCTAAACATAAGCCATAGAACTATCTTTTTTAGACAATGAACCCAGGACTTCACTGAACTACCTCTCCACTCTTTTTTGTTTATTTATTTAATTTTGAGGCAGGATTTCCCTAAGTTTCCAATTTTCCCAGGCTGGGCTTGAATTTGGGACCTTCCTGTTTTAGCTTCCCAGATTAGAGAGATTATAGGCATGCTGTCACCACACCTGGTTAGTAGAGCTATTTTTAATTACTGTTTATTAGATTCCTTGGACTGGATAGAAGGTTCATAAATGGCTCATTACAGATAAAGAAAAGGCTTGTGCAACCTGATTACATATTTCACCACTCAATCTCCTCCTCATGAAATGGTCACATGGAGATGTCAAGTATCTCTGCTTGGATATCTGTTTTTCATTGCCTCCCTAGCATTGATCTTCCTTATTTAGTAATGACAGTCTGCTTTCTTTTGAGAAACTGTTCCTTTCTAGAGAGATGCATGAGTCAGTTTCTCCTTACACTCCTAGAGTTTGGTTGATGGGCATGTTGCCAGTTAGACCAAATGAGACTCAAGCTTGGACAGTTGTCGAAATATTTATGGAGAGAGGCACACTTTCCACTACAGCTGCTAGGAGCATTGAAAAAAAGCTTGGGGGGGGTTTCTGGTAATTGTCTTTCTATAACAAATAAATCTACCAAAAGATGAAGCCATTATTAAAAATATGGAACCTGTAGTTTCTGCTCCTGAATTCAGCCATTTGTGAGGCTGATATAACCTGCACTTCCCGGATAGGTGAGGCAATTAGCTCAGTCTCTTTCTTTTTCTCTTTAAACCTGGTAAACATAAATTGGGGTTTCTAATGCCTTCAACAATGTGTCATGATTAAAATTTCCTGTGGTAGAAAATTATTTATTTGTTGGCAATTAGGTTCACTTACGGATCAGATTTAGAATGTAAGAAAAATAATCCTTTAGAAGAATGTTGATAGTAGTCACCTGTTTGAAGAGTGGATTCAAGTAAAGATGTAAAAAAAAATTGTGAGAAAATGTGCCAAAATATTACTTGCAATTTACAAGTAGCAAGAGAATGTAGAAGAAGAGAAAGTGGGTAAAGAAAGAGAAAGAAGCAAGAGAAAATACAGAAAGCAAATAAGTGTCTTCGAATACCTGCTAGGAAAAGCTAGTCATAAAACCATATGAAAGAAGAAAATTATTTATTGCTCTAAACGTTAATGGCTAATTGTTTCAGTTCTTTCTTCTCACATTTAGACAGAAGAATAACCAGAGAAATAAATAATACACTCTCTACTTAATAATTTATATATTAAATAAATTGAACAGATAGATACAAAAAGTGTAAAATGTCTTAGAGATATGTGTAAATAGCAAGTTATTAAAATCTATTTGAAATAGAATGAAATTTTAATTATTAGCTCAGTTTGGTAAAGATTGTTTGAATTTTTGCTCCCAATATTGAGTCAAGCTCCATACAATCACTGCGAAAATTTTTGAGCTAGTCTGAACTTGGAGTGCTGTTTGTATAAGGCCAAGACAATGTAGCGAGGTGAGATTGACTGGTGAGTAATAAGGAATGCGGCTCAGCTAAATTTAGTTAATCTGTTCTTCATCCTACTTGAGCTGTCACTAAATTAATAGCTTATGGCAGAAGTCTCAGCTTGAGGCCATTCATGTTCATTTCTGGGGTTCAGATATATCTGTACATATCTACAGATTGATAAGATAATGAAAAGATGCTTATTGATAAGCAAAACTAATGGAATTCACCTCGTAGTGCCTCAATGCATATGGTGATTTGGGAAGAAACATTCAGAGTGAACCCTGAGAGAGTCAGGATATCTGTGCTTCATGCTCAGATTATAGCTGTATATTTGAGTAATGCAGCAATGCAAGCATGAGATGGAAAACCTGTTGCAGAAAAATGCAAAGCAAGAAGAAACCATGAACAGCACAGAATTCCTATCTTAGTAAGGGGAGAAAGAGGGAGAGAGAAACAGAGAGAGAGAGAGAGAGAGACAGAGACAGAGAGAGAGACAGAGAAAGACAGAGAAAGAGAGAGAGAGAGACAGAGAGAGAGAGAGAGAGAGAGAGAGATTGTTATCATGACCTACAGAGCACCAGGCAGTTTTTATAGTGTAAAAGTACACTTGTGGAAGTTATGGCCAACAGAAAGAGCCATAAAATCAAGCAGATATGAATTGACATGGTAGAGATTGTAGCATTCTGTAGTATTTATAGTAGTGGTAGTGGTAGCAATAATAGCAGCAGCAATAAAAGCAAAATTAGAGTTATAGGAGGATGTATTTGTGCTCAGAATACTAGTGGCATGTCATGTGCATGGCTGAATCTAACAGAAGACAAAGCAACATCAGTGTACAGTGGAGAAGGAGGTATTTCCATCAGATGGACTGGACTCCAGCAAAAACAAAGCACTACTTACTTTGTCAGAGCAGTTTCTATTCATAGCTTATACGCAGAAACACAAACACACACACACTCATACACACACACTCCATGTACTTATAGAGCTAAATCTTCTTTTGGTTCTAACTTACACTTTCACAAAGTGATATTTTTATTTCTATGAAGATTGAAAAGGAAAATTCTCCACCCACCCATTAAAGTTAAGTGCTGGTTTTTAACTTATTTAGACAAACAGTTGTCAGCAATAAGAGTATCAGGCTCCAGCAACAGAGAAAAAAAAGCTGTTCTTCTCATTCCCTGTTTTCCTAGAGCAATGAATTCACATAATGCCATTTTGACATTGTAGAGACAAGTCTATTAAAATATGAATTATGGTTAGTCTGTCTCTTATGTTGGTCCATTTAGCATAATAGTTGCAACTGACCTAAATAGCAGATAGTACATTTTATTCTAAGCGTTTAAAATTAAAATAGATTGAATGATTTTCTTGTATATATCATTGTTGAAGCTTTTGTTACACTCTGAATTAATACAAATAGCAGTAATAACACAGCTGGATACACCTGGCATGTATTATTGGGTTTATCCCAAGCTGCTTTTTCATAATTGGACATTTATATCCATGTAACTGAAACTCAGTCATGTTTAATATTTGAATATCAGAATGCTCAAAAAACTCAAACATTCAGAAATATAATCAATATGCCAGATAAGGTGAAAGGGTGTGGTAGCTGGTAAAACAAAAATGTATTATCTTTCAAAGGGTGTTCTGGCAACACATATCAAGAACCACATGTACATGGCCTTTGATCCAGCAATTCCTTTCCTAGGATTTATCTAAAATTAAAGATGTGAATAAAGAGTCAGCTAAATTCTGCTCATTATAGCATTATAAAATAAAAGAAGCACAAATAAATTAAATATCTGGTAATAAGAACTTTCAGTTACAAAACTCTATACATTAGCTACCTGCTAAATCAGTTTGATCATGCTTTTTGTTTATTTCAAAATGCAAATATGGAAGTTCACAAATACGTGTAGTAGGATGAAAGTAGCACCCTTTATCTAAAGATTAAGAGCCATCCCAGGAAGCCTCCGTATGCTTCATCCCAGTCACATTCCCTCCAAATCACATAATCACTGGTTTAACTTTTGCACCAATCACTTCTTTGTATCTTTATTGGTTTTATCATCAATGTGCTCATTCTCAGAGCTTGCAGTTTAGTTTTGTCTATTATGTAAACAGAAAAACAAAGACATGTCAATATGTCTTCTAAGTCTCTTGTAATTACATGATTTTTCTTGTGTCCTATTCATCTCTCTTTGCTTTACAGTTTACATGTTGAAGATCCTTAGGATATTTTGACCTGTAGAGTTTTCCATGGTGTGCATTTTATAGATTGCTTATTCTTGGGGTACTTCAACATATTCTTCTAGCTTCTGGATTTCTTCCAAATACTGGATTAAAGGCTTTTTCAATTCGAGTCTAATTCCTTTGGCAAGGCTATGGAGAGTGGTGAGTTCTTTTATTAATAGATCATAATACTAGATATATTCACATTTCATGATGCTAGTAGTTATTGTTCACATTTAGATGGATTTATTTGGGTTTGTACATTAGTCATATTCTATCAATCCTTTTTAAGTTTATTAATTGAAATCTATTATAAAATTATTTATGTACCTACTATTTGATTACCAAGTGACTGTCGCTATAGGAAAGAAAGTTATTTCCCTTATATTCCAGTTTTAAAGTTATTATCCACTGTACCTTTTGTGGTTATTATAGTCCTAATTCTAAAAAAAAAAACCTGTGTATTTAACAATTGACATCCATGTTCATGTTAATATGTCTGTAGTTATCGTGGTTATTCAAACTCTTTTACATGAAGATTGCTTAAGGTGTTATGAGAAAAATAATTGAATAGTTCTTTGTGTATGGATAACTGTAGTGATCTTTATAATTGAAATCTAGTTTTGCTGAATAAAATTCCTTGGGTTACATTTTTTCCTGAGCTGTTAAAATATGTTTTTCCTGTTTCCTCTGCCATAAAATATTTAAAAAAGAGATGATAATCTAATTTTTCTATCCTAATATATATATTTATATATATTTTCTTAGATGTTCTAATTTTTTGTTTCTTTTAAAATTTAATTTTATATATGTTCTTTAAAGCGTCTTTATGAATTTTTAAATTTCTTTTTTAAAAGATTAAATTTATTGGCACATTCTAGGTAGACAGTACACTTACATTCATTACTGGGATCTTGTACCTTTACATGCCAGGGTCTTGGTTCTCATTTGTTCCTCTTGTCCTCACCCTCCCTTCACCCTCCTCTCTCCTCCCCCCGCAAACACTTTAATTCCATTTTTAAATTTTCTCATATTTTTTTCCTTTTCCCTATTCCCCCTTCCCTATCCTTCTCACTGTCCCTACACCTTTGGACCTTTTCTTCCTATTTGCTAATTGTCCCATTAGGATTTTGAGTACTAATTTAGTTTTTCACACCAGAGGTACTATTCGGTGTTTGCATATGTGTGCCTTATTTATTTCACTTAGAAGTATATCCTCAAAATGTACCCATTTAACTATGAATGAATCTACTTTGTCATTCTTTATGGCTGAGTAGTATTCCATTTTATAGAAAAACCACATCTTCTTTATCCAGTTTCCAATTGATGGGCAGATGGGCTGTTTCCAAATTTTAGCTATTACAAACTGTGCTTCTATAAACATGGGTGTGCACATATCACTGTGGTATGATTCTTTCACTGCTTATGGAAAGATACCCAACAGAGGGATGGCTGGGTCAAATGGAACCTCTAATCCTAGTTCTTTGAGGTATCTCCATATTGACTTCCATAGTGGTTGCACCAGTCTGCACTCCCACCAACAATGGAGAAGGGTTCCTTTCTCCCCACAACCATGCCAACATTTGTTATTGGTTGATTTCTTTATAGCAACCATTCTTTGTGGGGTGAGGACAAAGCCACTGTGATAAAAACAGCATGATACTGGCAAAGAAGCAGACCTGAGGATCAGTGGAACAGATTGGAAAACACAGAAACAACTCCAGATGCACTCAGCTACCTCATCTTTGACAAAGGAGCTGCCAGTCCCCACTGGAGGAAAGATAGCCTCTTTAATAAATGGTGCTGGAAAAACTGGATCTCAACCTGCAAAAGATTAAAACTAGACCCTTATCTTTCACCATGCACTTAATTAAAATCCAAGTGGATTAAAGATCTAAACATTAAAACAAAAACACTAAACTTTCTGGAAAATAAGTTAGGCAGAACTCTGGAAGACATTGGCATAGGAAAAGACTTTATGAACAAATCCTCAGTAGCATGGGAACTAGCAGAAAGAATCAACAACTGGGATTTACCCTTATTAAAAAGCTTCTGCACTGCAAAAGAAACCATCAACAGAACTAAGAGACAACCTACAATGTGGGAAAGACTTTTTACCAGCTGCTCCTCAGACAAAGGACTGTTATCTAAAATATATAAAGAATTTTTAAATTTCTTAATTCTATTCTGAATCCTGAACATTTAGCAGATTTTTTTTTGTTTTTAGGTCTGTTGTTCTTTTGTACTTTGTTTTATTTACTTAAAATTTCTTAAAATTGTGCATTATGCATTTCACCGTCAGAAAAGGAAGAAGTCATGCTATCATGTTACATGTATTTGTGCATATGACCTGAGATACATTCATACTGACTGCATCACACTTTGAAATTTCCACATTTCAAATTTTAAACTACTGGGAGAGAAATGAAAATAAAATGTCCTAGAAAATTATATAAGTTCTCCTGGTTATGTAATTAAGATATCAATGGTGGCGATACATGTGAAAAGTTTGAATGAAAGCATTTCATAAGCATGAAATATATTAAGTACAACCAGTTATCCATACCTTGTCAAATGTATTAATCCAAGTGGCCAAAGTAAGTTATTAGACTTTTTTTCATTGTTAAGGTAAGGATATATTCTATGTCACCGATGCATCTATAATTTTTGATCATCTGTATGACTTCCTAAATTTTTCTTAAGGATTGAAAACTTCAATTACAGGAACCTCATCTTAGTTATCATCTTTATTTTTATAACATCTAGAAGCACAGTAAAGAATTTAGTAAACTGAGGCGATACATTGCATGTTTATGTGTATGTCTTTTTGATGGTGTGGTTTGATTACCATTTCAGATTTGCTCACACTTGAAGAACATTAGTCACTGTTGCTTTTATTAATTCTTTTTTTCTACATTTCCTTAAGGTACATATTCCTTGTATACTTCGGTGGCTTTTTACTCATTTTAGACTCTTTTGAAATTATCTCCCTCACTATTTTATCTTGATTTTTTTAGGTTCTATTGTTACTTCCTGTTTAAATTTAGGTTTTACTCTTTTTTTTTAAGAAGCAATTTTCCTGGAGAGTGATCATTCAAAGAAAATTGTTTATATTCTACAAAGAAAGTTTATGTTTTACTATGGTCTTGCACTACTGCATTAGTCAGTTTCTAAGTGTTCTTTTTAATAGTTCAACACACAATTTGTCTAAAATTTGGAAGACTGAATTTTTGTGGGATAAGTTATTCTTCAGTGTATTGATTTAATTCTTATGTTCTGAAGTATATTTTTAAATTATTTAATCTATTATTCAAAAGTGGAATTAAATACCAATGTTTCTGTTAGAAATATTAGATGTTCAATTTATCTGAAGAATTCTAAGATGTAGTATGGGCAAAATAAGAATAATTTTATAAAACCAATACAAGGTTGTGAACTTTGCTTTATAGAAAAGTCCTGATTTACACAAATAGCAGAGAAAGAAAACAATAATAAATCACTTCACATGTACATTTTCTGGTTGATGGAAGATGAAAACGTTCTTGATCTTGGAAGATTTCTCTGCTAGTTCACAGTATAAGAAGTGAGAGATAGTTTCATAAACTCAGTAATATTTAACTTTGAAAGAATAAATAATGAGTTACAGTCAATAAGCATTAATTGAAGGAGACAATGAGATAGCAATTAATTAATAGTAGTGATAATGAAACTATAGTTTAGTCAAATGTAGTATTTTTAATATTTTTTACACAGAACCTAAAACAAGTGATTGCTGATTTCCTCGAAAAAGTAAAGATATGCCTGGAACCACTAAATATCTAAATGCATTGTGTGCATGCATGTCCGTGTATGTGTGTGCACATGTGTTTGTGATTTCTACATGCTACATATTGTAAGGCCTAAACCACATGTTTTTCTGTGTGTAGCTGAAGTCAGTAAATGCATTCAACTGGCTTATTTAAACTGCTTCTTTCTCTTGACAAATAAAATGTACTTTTTCCTGAATTTTCTGACCACAGCTCATCTAAGAATGAATAGTAGAACATTTATCTTGTTCCACGCATCCTATTGTTTCCTTGTTCTTTTTTCTCAGAGCCAAGCCAAGTACTTGTCACATATAAATCTTCTATTGCCTGTAGCAAATCAAGTTTTCTCTTCTTCAGCTGTTTTCCAGCGGTCTTAAATAAAGATATGCCTTATCTATAACCTGTCTACTTATTAACTACAATTACATATATATAATTTATATATACAAAACATTGATATACAAATCTGACATAAAAAATATAACACAGAGAATTCAACAGTGAGAGCACATATTACTTAATTTAACAATAGGGAAAAGACTTATATACCTTACTAAAGGACAATATATATACTGAAGGAAATGAGACATGCGAAAATCTTTCACTATCATCAGCCATAAGGGTAATGCAGAGTAAAACCATGCCAAGATGAAATCACCGCATAACTATTAAAATGTCTAAAATAAAATATAAAGACTCTAACAACAGCAAAGGCAGAGAAGTGAATAAGTGCAAAATGTTGCATGCACTCTGGAAAACAATTTGGTAAATGCTTATAAAATTAAGTATGTATCTAGCATATGTCCTAGAAATCGTATTCCAGGGCATTATCCCTAAAGCAATGAAAACATACATTCTCACAAAATCTATATACAAATGTTTATGGAGGCTTCATTAGTAATCTCTATAAATTGAGAAAAGCTAAATTATGCTTCAATAGATGAATGGAGGAGCCACAGGCTGTGGTACATTTACACAATTAAATGCAACCAGCATTAAAAATTAATGAAATATTGATATTCATAACAATATACATGTATCAATGCAGGCTTACCAATTTTAATATGTATAATATCTATCTATATAGCTATCTATCTAGATATATATCTTTTGGAAGATAATGTGAAAGGTTGTGGATGTGTGCAGGGCAAGGAGTAAATGGGAAATATCTATCCTCCCAGTCCTGCTATAACTGCTTTGAAAGAGTAAAGCCTATTAACATTTAAAACTGAACTACTTAGGTCTCAAAATATGTTAGTGAACGATATTCTGTATAAAAAGTATGGACCTTCCTGAAGATGGCTTGTTCGAATACAGCTGGATAACTTGAATGATCTTAAATTTTATGTTGCAGACAGTTACAGATCCAGGTCTTCTAGGATGACTGGATGCCAACTTCTCATGTACTCTAAATGAGAGAAACCAGAAACCTTCTATAATTTGTCTTTTACAATAGAACCCTGTGAAAGTCAGAGGATGGATGGAATTTCGGCACATTTTGTCTCATGTGGTTGAAATAACCCACACTGTGGTTGTTTCTCCATTTCAAAATCTCTATTAGAAGTAGATGTGCTTAGTAACTGCAGAATTCCTACATTTCTTCCTGCCTAATGGAACAGAGATACTTGTTCCAAAATGTCATTATTTTCACTGATCATTTTTATATCATGAAATAACGTGATGGCCATTAAACACTAATTTTTTATCTCCTCAAACATATGAATCAATTGCAAAATCTAGTCCTTTGCTTTCTCTTTGGAATCTATGTCTTTTTCTAGTTGGCATAAGACCTTGTAATTATTGCTTGAAAAGGTCATGCTCACCTCAATACATTTTCTTTCTTTTCTCTTTTTCCCCTTTTGGAATTTTGGATCAACAAATTCTGAAGGTAATGGTTGCTCTACAGTAGGATGATTTCAAATACTTGGATATTTTTAAATCCAATATCAACAACTGTTCCTGAAAGGATGGTTGAAGAATTTTTAAAATGCCAAAAAGTTATTTTTTGTTATAAAACTAAGTTTCAGTGCATCTGTTCTTATTTGTTGATT
Source organism: Fukomys damarensis (assembly GCF_012274545.1). Lineage (NCBI taxonomy): Eukaryota > Metazoa > Chordata > Mammalia > Rodentia > Bathyergidae > Fukomys > Fukomys damarensis. Next base: position 20,131,555 of record NW_022900948.1, read on the forward strand.
AGCACAAGTTGCTCTGTGAGTATCCCATGGATGCCCTAAATCCACTGAGCATTGGCTGAGTTGCCTCCCTACACTGTGATTGCCATCTCACTAGCTATGTAGGATACTCCAGATCTTGCCAGCATTTGTCTGCAAGCTGTTAGCTTAGAAAGGAGCCAGGGACAGAAAGAGTTTAAAGTAGGTCCAGGCTGCAATGCAACCTGCCTCTACCACTTGGGTCTTTATGAGTCATCACACCTAAATATATTGGAAAGGTCTCTGGCATACAGGGATGCTTTGTGGAACAACGGGAAAATCCTAATAAGGTCCCTAGGGTTTAGGAATAATGTGTTTCATCTTCTGTGGGCAACAATGTCTTTATTTCAATATGGCTAAACAATTGGAGTAGTTGAAAGACTAAACATATGATTATTGTACATCAAATAATTACTTGACCCAAACTCCTCATGAAAGCTATACTGATAAATCATTGACTGTTACAATTCATCACTCACTGTACAATTTCATTTTAAAATATAAAGATTATATAATAATCAGTGTCCAAACAAGTAAAAAAGACTCCAGGAAGTGGCACAAGCAGCACCGCTTCCATTTGTCTTGCTTTACAGTGTCTTCCCTCAACTCATATCTCATGAAAGATTCCCTATCCTGTGTAAATGGGGAGCAAAATGTGCAAGATTCCGTTACTAATGGCTTTGTGCGCTTCGTAAGCATCTCCCACAAGTTGATGATTGGTATTTTTCATTTATGCTCGAGAATCTCTCCCATCTCAATCAGTTCACAACAGAATATCTAGGTGTCGCATTTGATTGTACAAAGAATGACTGAGACGTCCGAAGTGCCTTTTCATTAGCAATTAGCAATAATTTGAGGAACTCGTAAAGAGCAACAGTCTCTCTTCCTAAAATCACTCGTTGTATTATAAAGGCACCACCCTTCTGACCGCATCTTACAAAAGTTACTTTCCCAGGGACTCAACTCTAAACACAAATAAAATTATAAATTTGAGGGTTATGTTTCCAACACTTGAAATCTGGAGAACACATTCTACAGAATGTGTTCAAAAGAGCAATATTTTAGCCTACATAAGTGCCACCATTTATTACTTGGAGAGAACCCTAACCAGATATGCAGTATAGTTTTGTTTTTTGTTTGTTTTTTGTGGATGGTAGCACCCCATGACTTCCACCTTCTGATGCTCATTCAGTGAATCCATGTACACAGTGGACATAGAGGCAGACATTTGGGCTGAAGAACTGGACCCAGGCTTCCCGTTCTCCACCAATATATATCTTTAAACCCCACATTTTCAGTAGAGTTGGATGAGTTCAGAGAACTTCTGTGGTTTTGCCTAAACCTTTTTTTGTGCTGGTATAATTTTTCTTCATATATGTATCAGACCTGAATTGCCTGGGAAGAAATACCACTAGGAACAGACTTCAGCCATCATCTAATGAGAGTTAGTGCAAAATACCTCATCTTAAAATGAATTAGTCCTGAGATGTATATTTAACGCTTTTCATGAAAGTGTCACTTTAAGTTTCATTTGGCCATTATGATGTCCAGCTTAGTAACCCAGCTCTCGATAGCTGCCTCATTTCCCTTATGGGAATTAAGGCAGTTGTAATTTTGAAAAAGCTCAAACCAATGCAATAAATTGGATGGCACCACTTCACCAGTCCACTGTTTGATCTCCTGTGCCCTCCAAATAAGTTTCTTGCATCAAAATCATTTTAATAGAATTTAATTCTAAGAGGACCAACTTCATTTTGTTTATCACTACATCTGAGTATCCAACTATCTAAAAATAGAAGCAATTTACTGTGGATGCCAATGAATTCCCTCATCGAGATGGTTACATTAAACTCCGTCCATTTTAAAAAGGATGATTAAATACTTCACAGCATGAAAAGATACTGACTGGCTAAGCATAAAGCTTTCTGGTTTCTAGAATACATATATAGGACTTTACAGAATGTGTTATCCATTGACATGGTATCTTCCAGAACAGTATCTCTGTGATCAAGGGCATATTCTGAAAATAAGTCAGTAACTCACAACCATAGAATTCATTAGTCTCTTGTGTTCCATTAATATGAAGTTAGATTGGGGTGTTGAAAACTTCATCATGTCATAAGTCGAGTAATAATATTATGAAACAGTGCTATTAGGAAAATTTGTTATATGTCTCAGGCCAGTGATCAGCTAACTCAAAGCTAGAATTAACAGTTTGGAAACTGAATTATAAAATATGTGTGACTATCCTAATATACTTCATAACTTGAAGATTGTTGCTTCTTACTTCAACATCTCTGCACATTGGTTAATTTGGAAGTATTTATTTACAAGGAAGGATTTTTTTTCCATCAAAAGACACAGACATGGTTTTACTTAATTAGAAGCCAACATTGTCAACTGTCATCGAGTATTCATCATTCTTTTGTAGTGATAGTTTGAAGAGGAGCTGAGCTGTATCCTTGACTCCCATTGGATGGTGGATATTTGGTCTCTGTCATACGATCAGATAAGGAACACTATTTCTAAAATGCAAGCAGTTTGCTGATAAACATTTTAGCATTCTCTTGACAAATTATCCTGATCTGTGGAAATATAGAGAAAAATATGGGAGAGATTAAGGATTACGTAAAATAGATAAAAGAAACAGATAATTGCTATTAAATCCGACTCATGATCAGCTGCATAAGCAGACACTAAAGCACATTTGTTTTATGTTAATTATATTCTCTTTCCACCTTATGCTTTCTCTACATTATTTTATAAATAGAGCATTGCTGAAAGGAAGAATTTTGGTTTCAGGGAGGAATTTAACCAAATACAAATAATTGCATGATATAGTGATTGACAGGGATTTTTGTGTCCCCTATTTCGAGGATATAAAACTACTTGGAGAAAGAACTTTAAGTTAATTTTAAGGGTAGAATAATTACGATACTCTGGATATTATCTGCTAGCCACATATTTATAGTAAATAAAAGAATAAACATCTCATGTGCTCAATTTGGGTATACTGGGGCCAGATCTTGGTAGATTCAGTTGGAGGTCATACTTTCAGGAGCACAGTACATATGGATTATACCAAGTGTTAACATCTAACTGAGAAATCTAATTAATTGCACTGCTTTTCAAAAATCCAACCATCATAATTTTATATTCTCTTTCCTGCCGAAAATAATTTATTGAAGATTTTCAAAGAGATAATTTTTGTACATTGTCCAAGTTGCTTATATGTCTTTTATCTTCCACTTGATTATAGATAAATTAAGGGTAGGCTTCCTGCTTTATCACATCGATAATCATGGATGCATATAATTTAGTAATATACCTTGGTCATTAATAAACATGTATGAAATAGACTGAATTGTTCTTAAAACAGAATTAGTACTAGAAAGCATATTAGGAAGAATGAGTCTTGGGAAGATGAGCTCAATATTTCCTTTACTCAGTGTAAAAGTGCTTCATCTTGAATAAAAGGGCCAGCTCAGGGAACATCTCCATTATTAACGCTGCCACACTGACTGAGTGCCTTTGTCAAAGTGATATGAACATTTAGTCTCCAGTAGTTATGAAGAACTGTGGAAGGTGACAAATGCCTTCTCCTAATAAATCTTATTTAAATCGTAAGAGAAGGAATAAAGTGTTTAGCATACGAAGTTCAAATGGCTTGGTGTGTTTCCTCATCTTTATTTAGTCACTGCTTTTTTAATTTCAAGATCCCAGAATACAGCTACACTCTCGTAGAAAGAACTGTCACAAGTTCTTTCAAGCTCGTGCTGTTTCATTTTAATATTATCCCTCCCATTTTAAAATTCATTCTCATTTTCTGGAACAATGCTATATGTTATATATTTCATATTCCAGAATCAGAACTCTCTGTTCTTCAAGTAGTTTTTAAGTGGGGATGTGATACAATTTAGACACCAATGCTTCTAGGTTTTTCAGTGTCCAATACATTTAATATTAGGTATTGTTGAATTTGAAGGTTCAAACCTCAAATTCATATCAGTGTCTCCAGTTTAAACTCAGTGTTACAACCTGCCCTGCATTTTACATTTCTTATAGGCAACTCCATAAAATAATACATAAAATAAATATGTTTAAATACATAAAATAATAAATCCAGCAAATCCATAAAATAATACATTTACACAGTTCCTCAATCCTACAATGATCATAAAGTAGTTTCACAATTAGTATACCAGTACTACTACCCATAATGACCTATTAATGTCTGACAGCTCAATTTTTTTTTCTTAAAATATATTCCAAGTAGGGTGTCAGAGTATTGTGTTTTGTGATTATCAATTTTATGACAGGTTTATTTATATTTGCACTTAAAAAATCGAGGTTCAATTATTTAAATTCTTTTGACTTGCTTTTAGTTTGTGAAAGCTTATGGATTCAGAAGTCATAGCTATATACAAGACTATAGTTAAAGACATTCCACCCTCATTTCTCATTCCTCTACATTTGTCTTATCCATCCTCTGAAGATAATCACTTTCTTTTTTGTGTGCATGTCTTTTTTTTTTTTTTTTTTTTTTTTTTTTTTTTTGTGGTACCAGAGATTGAACTCGGGACCTTGTGCTTGTGAGTCAGGCAGCAGAACCACTGAGCTAAATCCCCAACCCAAGCTGATCACTTTCTTAAATTTATTATCTCTTATATGCTTTCTTTATTTAAAAGAAAGCCTTTCACTTTCTTTCTTCCATGAAAGGTAACATTATTTATTGCTTTTGAAATCCTTGCTTCATTGGTATTTATATATCTTCTTATTTTTTATATATTCCATTTATGGTTCTTTAACTCTCCCAAAACTTCTATCTTTATTGATATTATTTATACCTTTTTAAATTGAGTTTATTGGTACATTTTAAGTATACATATGTTCGCATTTGTCATTGGGAATTTGTATCTGTACCTGATATATCTTGGTTTATATATTTTTTTATTCCCCTGTCCTCCCTTCAACCCCTCTATCCTTCCCTATTTACATGAGTTGTTTCCATTTTTTCCTTCTTTTAAATTTTTTTTCTTTCTCTTCTTTCCTTTCTTCTACCCACCTCCATAGTTCCCCTTCTGAAGTCACTTCTGTTCTCTGTGAGATATGCTTAATTTTTTTCATCTATGGGGATAAATTTCTCCCTTTCTAAAACTTTTTAGTAGATTGAAAATATTAACATATGTTTTAACATGAAACTTTTCCTGAGTTCTTAAAACAAACTATATTTAGAGTAATTTTTTAAAAATATGAATTATTAAAATTATAAACATATAGAAGTAAAATTATATTTATCCTGTATTGTTTTATTTTATTATAAAATCAAGGCAGCTTTACCAATTATTTTGGCATATTCTCCATATTCTCTTGGTCATTTGGAATAAAAATCGGTTACTTATTGTTTGAAGGTTTTGTAAGACTTATACCTAAGGTGATCGAACAAATGTTTACTAAGGAAGATGTGGGAAATATCTTTAAAATATTTTAATTATTACAGATTAATTCATATTGTCCATTTCTTATTGTAAAGAAAAATTCATAAAAAATTATTTTGGGTCACATTTATAGGATTACAACTCGAATACTATTTCATATGATAATTATCTGTTATACAAATCAGGTTTCTTTCTATCACTCTCTCATTGTGGCATCCCTACTTCTACTTAATTAGTCTTTTTGAATTTTTAAAAATATTTTATTTGTCCTTTAAAAATGTTTTCTAATGTTTATTTCATTTCATTAATTTTTACTATTACCTTTATGGTTTTTTATCTTCTTTATGGGTATGGGGGTAACTTACCCTTATTTTTCTCAGTGATTAACTCATTTATTTCTAGCAATGTATTTGTTACTTAAGTTATGATATGTATTGATTTTATTGTTATTTTGTCCTAAGTCTTAGGTTTTGTGGTATTTCCTCTGACATTTGAATTCCTGTGTGTGTGTGTGTGTGTGTGTGTGTGTGTGTGTGTGTGTATGTGTGTGTGTGTGTATGTGTGTGTGTGTGTATGTGTGTGTGTGTGTATGTGTGTGTGTGTGTATGTGTGTGTGTGTGTATGTGTGTGTGTGTGTATGTGTGTGTGTGTGTATGTGTGTGTGTGTGTATGTGTGTGTGTGTGTATGTGTGTGTGTGTGTATGTGTGTGTGTGTGTATGTGTGTGTGTGTGTATGTGTGTGTGTGTGTATGTGTGTGTGTGTGTATGTGTGTGTGTGTGTATGTGTGTGTGTGTGTATGTGTGTGTGTGTGTATGTGTGTGTGTGTGTATGTGTGTGTGTGTGTATGTGTGTGTGTGTGTATGTGTGTGTGTGTGTATGTGTGTGTGTGTGTATGTGTGTGTGTGTGTGTGTGTGTGTGTGTGTGTGTGTGTGCATATTTATGTTTGATTTTTTTCTGAATATAAATTTTATTTATTTCCCTATAATTTCATTGTAGATTTACAATTTTACTGCATTTTTGGCCAAGTGCGCTTTCTATTAAATCTCATTTTCTTATGCTAAGTTTTTTTGGGGGGGCAGGAATCAAACTTAGGACCTTGCACTTGCCAGGCAGTTGTGGCACCACTGAGCTACATACTCAGGCCTATTTTATTTTTATTTTATCATTTTATTTTAGGGTTAGTTGTATTAATTGTTAATAAAAGCATGTAATTGTCATGGATAAGTTTGCCACCGTAATTTTTCATGTCTTAATGAGACAATATTTTATGAAAAAGGTAACTCCTTCTTTGCTTTAGAAATTGTCTTAGTTACTTTTCTCATTACAGAGATGAAATACCTGACACCCACCAGTTAAAGAAGGAAAGGTTTATTTTGGCTCACAATTTGTAGAGGGTTTAATCCATAGGTACTGGCTCAAAGGCAGAGTGGAATGACAGAGGGCATCACCAAACAGCAACAACCCATGGGAAAGCAGGTAGAAGACAGCAAGCAGCAAGCAGCAGCAACAAGCCTGCCTTCTTTCTGTCCCTTTATAATGCATTCAGGCAATAAGCCTGTTGATTGGTACCACCCATGCTCAAGATGGGGTTTTCATTATCTGTACCCTTAAGCCAAGTATTTCATTTTTAATCCATATTCATACGCCCTAAATTCAGGTATCTGTGAAAGGCCTAATTTATGACCACACAAGGCTTTGGGGGGATATTTAGACACAAGCCAATACATATGCAGTGGAATATTACTCTCCCAAGAAGAAAGATTAACTTGAATCATTTGTAAAAAGGTAGATGCACCTTAAGACTATACTGATAAGTGAAACAGATCAGGCACACAGCTTAAATATCACATGATTTCTCTTATATGAGAAGCCCAAAATATAATGAAGATCAAAATAAAACATAGATTTTTTTTTAAAAATTAGAGAGATCTTAGACATTAAGCCTGTAAATTGCGCTCTAGTCATGTCACTCACATGAACCTTGCACAGTCTCCTGTCTCCTCCATCCTCAGGATATGTACTATTAAGTGTTGCACATCTCAGCTTTAAACTGTATAAATGCTTTGCAGTCTAACATAGTTTACGAGATGTGTAGCAGGATAGACACTAGAAAAATACAACCACCTTGAGGATACTTTGGGTGCACCAAAACCACTCAGTTACCGTGAGGACCATGAGGCTCCTTTATCTTGCAGCTTGACCCTCTTTTCTCCTTGAGTGTGTGCTTTAAAAATTCTGCTTAGTAAACTTCTCCATCCATTTCACAAAAATCATTGTTATAGTATTTGTGGTAAATTCTGCCCAATTCTACATCATATTTCATACTAATATTAAGCTAAGGTTTTGTAATTATAATTCAATAATATGAATTAATAGTGCTTTTCATTCCATTGTAAATAGAGAGTTAACATATAATTTAATTTCTAGAATACAAGACACAGAATATACATGATATAGAAGTACTTAGATGCCAGGTACCTGATCATGTCCTATATTACATATGCCCATATTTACAATGGAGAAAATTAAAATATTAAGAATATTTTAAAATGGAAAGCTAATTCTGAATATTTAAATATAATGTTAAAATGCCACCTATTAAAAGTTCTTCTTGGAGTCATAAATAGAGATTCTTTCAAATAATACATTAATTGTAATTTTGTATTAATTCTTATTAAACTGAGATATTTCTCCCTTTCATAATTGTAGTATGACTGAAACTTGGATGTTTAACTTACAAAAGAAAAAAAATAGTTTTCCCAATTACATTGAAATGTAAATTAGAAAGAATCAACTCAGGTTGTGGAAAGTTCCTTGCATTCCATCAAGATAATCATTGGAATTGTAGTTGCTTACCCTAGAAATATCCTTCAAATCATCAAATATTACCAACGTGTAGAAAATTCATGTTCTGATTAAATTTTTTTTCTCTTTTGTAAATAAGAACCATGAGGGTCTAGCAAGTATCTTGCAATATGAAAGAGAAACAAAATTCTGGAAGAAACAGAAAATTTATGAAACTTCCTAACTAAAATCCTCATGAAGATCTAAAAAATATTTTGTCCATGAAGCAAAGCAATAGGGTATAAAAAGGGAACAAAACTAGCATTCACCAATTTATAAATATTGCAATAAAGAGATATGTATATAGATGAGAGAAAAATCACAGTGTTATCAAAAAAGTTCTTCACTGTCATTTGCTTAAGTAGGATAAGGTCAACAATATTCAGGACCATCATGAAGGTCCTGAATCATCACAAAGGAGGATTCTGCATTGGAGGAGAGAAACTGGGATTAATTGTGAATTAACAAAAATTATCAACCTGTAGAAAACTCATTTTTAGACTATTTTCTTCTTTTTTGTAAATATGAATTATCAGGGCTCAGCAAATGCTTTGCAATATGAAAGAGAAATAAAACTCCACATAGGCAAGAAACATATCCAAGAAGCAGTCAGGGCAAGATGAAAAACTACTAAGAGGAAACATTAAGAGTAAGAGAAATTCTTTCTAAGCTGACCTAACAGAATTCTTATTAAGAACAGGTCAGAGTGGCCAGACATTACCTTGGGCATGACAGAGAATGAGGCATCAGATTATATATAGTGTGATCACATCTCCAGGGTGGGAGGTTATTGCTAACCTGACTTAGCATGGCTCACTGTTACACTGGACTTTGTAGGAAAGTGCACAGAACAGCTTAGAAAAAGATTCAGCATCCTAACTAAAATGTGACCAGGCAAAGAATCTTTGTACATCACTACAGTAAGAAAATTAAATAACTGAACATAAAACCACAGAATATCATGTTGCATAATAGATTCAGATGAAGGGAAAAAAGTATATGATCAGAATAAATGCATAAAAAATAAATAACACACTTATCAAAGCTGAAATAACAGCAATGGAAAAATAAAAGTATAAAAATTATATGGAGTACAGTAAGAGTCTAATTTGTGTTTGGGAGTCACACCAGAAAAAGAAGGAGAGCAATAAGACAGAACAATATTTGAAATAAAAATAGCTACTGGTATTTCCAAGCTGATGAAAGGCAAGAAGTCTACTCATCAGAGTAGTATAAATAAAAGAAAAATACATCTTGACACAACGTAATAAACCTTCCTGGGGGGAGAAAGAGAGAGAGAGAGAGAGAGAGAGAGAGAGAGAGAGAGAGAGAGAGAGAGATTACCATTCTTCCCTGCTCTCTGACTTTGTCTTTTTTCTCTTCCCCTCTAAGTGAACTTTGCCACTGTGTTTTTCCTATCTCCTAATCTCCCAGTTTAGGAGAACCCATTTAATGAAGATCTGTTTACTGTGGAAGAATTGCTTTGCTTTTAGTTTCCCATATTTTTTAACATATGTAGATATACAGGTAACTGTATGAAATTTAGGGAATTCTCTCAGACTCTGTCTTCTCTGTTTTTTTTTTTATTTTGAAGTCAGAAGCCACTATTTTATTTTCTTATCTCTTAATTTCTTTACCAATTCTTACCCTAGTATAAGAAAATTAGTTATTTTTTGTCCCATGTATTGGTTACTGATATTTAATATTGTTTTACTTAATGCTCATGGTCCAAAGCCAGTGTTTATACTTTAAGAAAAAAAGTCATGTTGAAGCTGGGTGTGGTGGTGCATGCCTGTAATCTCAGCACTTGGGAGGCTGAGGTAGGAGGATCACTGTGAGCGAGACCAGCCTGACCTACATAATGAGTTCCAGGTCATTCTCAATTACATAGTGAGACCCTGTCTAAAAAAAAACTAAAAAACAAACAAAAACAAAAATCCCCCCAAAAAAACAAACAAGAAAAGAGTCATGCAATTATTATCATCTTTTTCATATTCTCAAACAACAAATAAAACAAAGGCATTTCTTTTTAGTTTTGAAGAAGTTGACTACTTTTGAAAGATGGTCAGACCATTTTGTCACTCTGACTAACACTTACTGTGCAGATTGCAATTCATCTTATTTTTGTCAGAAGGAGGTCTATTCTGACAGGAACAGGCCTCCCACAGACTCTGTGCACGGCTCCTGAATGCCCTTCACCCCGTACCCTCCCAAGAATCATTAACTTTGATTAAATGAGCTTGGGAGAAAGGACTCGTGTCTTGAAACTGGACCTGGGAAAGCCAAGCAGTTGAAAGTACTAAGTGGTCTCCTCAGGCAACCATCACTTGCCCTACTCCTTGTGTAATAGACCATTTACATTGTGTAACCTCGGGCAACACTGCAAACCTGGCTAGGCCTTAAATGATATATGTGAAACTATTGAGGATTATTATAAAACCAACATTTTTAAAATAAAAGATAAAACAGACTCCGTTTATAAACATATTTCCTAAACTTTAAACATGTTATATTTATTGGCATTTGTGTATATAGATGAAATGAAAAATGGGTTGGGTATTTATTTATTTATTTTTTGTTTCTGTAAGACAGGGTCTCACTTTATAATTCTGGCTGGACTTGAACTTACTATGTAGCCCAGGCTGGCCTGAACTCCTAGAAATTTTCCTGCCTCAGTCTTGTGAGTGCTGCCGGGATTATAGATGTGTACTATTCTGTCCACATGAATTGGGCTTTTAGTATACATGCTAACAATCTCCTACTTCTTAATTTCCTTACTCATTGGACAATTCAACCACCTTGTTAAATGGATATCAAATTTAAACTTGTAGTCCATCCTCCCAACGAGCTATCCAAACTACCCAAGAAATGTACAGATACAAATATCAGTATGAATAATTTTTGCTTTCTATCTCCCTGACTTGTCTATTTAGTGCTTAGTATGGATTACACATACAACTATTTAGTGATTGAAACAACATTTCAGGTTAAGCATATGTTTTACATTTTCAGAGCTGACAGAAATTATGGTTTAGGGGCAGGGGATGTAGCTCAGTGGTGCCACTGACTGACTCGCAAGTGCAAGGTCCCGAGTTCAATCCCTGGCACCAAAAAATAGAGAGTAGAATTATGGCTTCAGTAGGTTAAACAGCGAATGACTGACATCATGAATTCATAAATGGGAGACCCAATTATTGATTACAACTTTGTCTAATTTAAAGTTCATATTTGTCAGATGATAGTTTATTTCTAATCTCTCTTTTTTCTCTCTCTTTCACACTCTTTTTGCCCCCAGTAATATGACTTCTTATCTTAGTTGGAAGATAGTTTCTCAGATAGAAGAGTCCATCCATTGTCTGGCTAGTTTCCATCTGGTGTGTGGTATGTCACTAAAAGTGTCATGTATGACCTCAGTACAGTGGATTTAAGAGAAGGGATAGCTTCTACTACTGATTTTCTTTATCCTCGCTGTGAGATTGTACATATTATGGTTCCATCATAATCACGTTCTGATCTGTGTTGTAAGTGCCATGTTGAACATGATGGTGTAGTTTTGGTGGTCATGGACTCATCCTACCTTCATGGAATACTTACTGCATTTTGCATAAGTGGGAATAAATGCTATCTTCTTTACAGCGTTTCTATTTGGATTTTTTCAATCACTTACACTCAACCTATAGTAAATAATCTACAGTATAGACTAGACTCATTCTCTTTCATGAAACTACTGTTTTAATGCTATACATTTACCCACAACATTTTTATATAGATGTTCATTTAATTTCTAGATACTGCAACATGATAACATAACATTCAGTGCATGTATTGTGATAACAATTCCATGTCAATGTAACAAT
>NW_022900948.1:20143769-20146396 GCF_012274545.1 Fukomys damarensis
ATATATATAAAACTTTTGGAGCTTTAGTACAATCAAATGTTAAATTTTTTCTGGTCTCCTTAGTTGTATAATGAAGATGCAAAACATTGTTGACATAGAACATGCCAATATGTTATGCTCTATTAGGATATAAAGATCTGAACAGTAGATATTTTAAGAATTATAAGGGAAACTATATAGGCTCCTGAAGTTATATCATTTGGAATTAAGCCAGAAGCAATAACAGCTGGACAAAAATCCAAAAACCACAGGAGGGCTCCCTCAAAGGAGAAGGTCTTCCTTTGAAATGGAATCTGGGAGTTACTGTCAGACTCTGCCAGTCTTTAAAGATTATTATAGATAAATTGTATGGTCCATCTAGCTTCATAACAATTGCTATTAAAATTTGTTGGGGAATACCACATTATTGAAAATATAATTTGACATTCAGTATGGTTGGAAGAACATTACCTTAGAATCACATATGGGCTAGAAAGTCAGTTTTTCTAGTGGTTAACACTTCAAGAATAATCTACCTGCAAAGGAAGATCACTATATTCTTCCAGATTTGCTGTGAAAATTAATTGATATATTCCATTTATAAGACTAAACATGGTTTGTATTAAAATACTAGTGGTCTGAATATATTCATTTCCTTATGAAAGCTCCTAAATCCTTAAAGCACATAATAATAATTGTTTTAGTTTTGGTTGTCTCAAAACCAGAGCTTGAAGTAAGGGAGTTTGGGAGCAATTTATTTGGGAGATGATCTTAGGCAGCAGAAGTGAGGGAGTGTGGTAAGTGGAACAACGTGATCCTGATGAGCCCACTGCCACCGCAGGTCATGGGACTCAGCCCTTCTGGGGACCCCCAAGAAATCTCCTAAATGGTGCCTCCCCAGAAGACAGGCTGAAAGTAGACCCAATGACTCCCTTCTCTTGTCTTCTGCTTCCTCTTGGCAGCAAAACTTGCCCACATTCAGGGCTGCACCTACATAATGAATGAGTGACTTTTATGAGTTTGGAGAATTCTCCAGAGCAAGTAGTCAGAGGGACAGCATAATGCATTCCTGAAGTGATTTGTTGGTAATGTATGTGGGACTTTTCACCATTGCCGCTTTGAAATTTGATGAGCCACAGGGTATGGCAGGGAACCTCAAGGGTTTCTAGACTAATGTATGTGTGTGTGTGTGTGTGTTTGTGTGTATGTGTGTGTGTAGGTATGTTTCTTGGATAATGGAGAGGTCAGTTGTCAACTGTTGGAAAAAAATACCTCAATGTTATATAAGAGAAAAAAATAAAGCAAGCTGACCAAAACAGATTTTTCAAAGTTGAGGTGTATTTATACCACCTCAGTGTATTAACACTGCTTTTTCATGATGATTGTTCTGATTATTAATAATGTCAAGAGATGTCTAACCTATGAGAAAAAAAAGAAAACTAATGAAAGGATTTCTAGGTATAACTTTAAAAAACCATTGCATTAATGTTGTATGATAATAATTATTTCCAGGAGAAGTGGCTGGCCTGATATCTACATAGAAGAAAACTTTTTCAAAAATAATCATTGTGAGACTATTCCTTCTATTTTAATCACAAATATAAGAACAGAAGCCAATGTACTTTTCCCTGCCCCAAATTTGTAATAAATGAGAGTATAACGCATGAGAGTATATAACTTTAAAAATACTTTTCCCCAACCAGAACATGTGAGCTATTTTGATCACCTTCTATAAGGAATATTGATTTAATAAAAAGTTGTATGTTAACAAATGATAATGTGATAGTATGCAAGCCTTTCCATGTGTTGGACTTTCAGTGAAATTTTTCGTCTTTCATTATTTATTTGAAGAGTTGGATTTTGTTATTTGTATTGCCCTTGTTTTAGAAATAAATTTAATGTCATTTAACAAAAAAACATGAATCAACAAACAAAACAGACCCCCTTGTTTTTGCAGTAATGAGAATTAAACTCAGGACTTTGCAAGGCAGGTGAGGTGCCACTAAGCTACATCCCTGGCTCCAAAACAGACTTTTTAATACTAAATAGATAAGGGAGTAAAGAGAGGAAAGCTAGGAATAAATGCATCAGAGTATTTCCTTCCAATATAGACAATAAACATTGATTTATAGACTACTCAATGAATAATAATATCTTCCACTTTTCTACTCTTTATTTTCTCATGAAGTTCACATTTAAGTTAAATAACTATAAAGGTAGGTTTCCTAAGAACTTGGGATAATCATTAAAATGAGCAAAGTTCTCAACACAACCACGGCTGGTTTTTAAAAAAAGTAATATGAAAACCAGAATATACATTCTTTTCGGCTGCACATGGATCATTCTCCAAAATAGACCACATATTGGCTCACAAAACAGGTCTAAATAAATGCAAAAAAATTGAAGTCATCCCCTGTTTATTATCAGATCATAGTGCAATCAAACTAGACATCAATAGCACAAGAAACTATAGAAACTTCACAAGCACATGGAAACTGAACAACACTCTCCTAAACAATCAATGGATTACAGAGGAAATTAAAGAAGAAATTAGACAGTTTTTACAAATAAATGAGAATGCCAATACAACATACAGGAATCTTTGGGACACAATGAAAGCAGTTCTACGTGGAAAATTCATAACATTG
>NW_022900948.1:20149194-20202799 GCF_012274545.1 Fukomys damarensis
AAAAAAAAAAAGTAATATGGAAGCTACAAGGTACATTTGGTTCTGGTGATTTTGACAGGTTTTAAGATTCTCTAATAACTGGAACTCGTTCATAAGATGATAGCAACATGAGAAAAATATTTCCGAAAAAGCAGAAGATAAACAGATGTATTGCCATTGTCTGCAATCTCAATTTATGCCAACCAAACAAAGGTACAGTGCAACATGTTTTTAAAAAAAAAAAGTAATATGGAAGCTACAAGGTACATTTGGTTCTGGTGATTTTGACAGGTTTTAAGATTTTCTAATAACTGGAACTCGTTCATAAGATGATAGCAACATGAGAAAAATATTTCCGAAAAAGCAGAAGATAAACAGATGTATTGCCATTGTCTGCAATCTCAATTTATGCCAACCAAACAAAGGTACAGTGCTGAACATGTTTTGCCCAAATCTAGAGAAAGTAAGCAACGTAAGAGGTTCCCTCTACACGGAACTAGTTAGTTTTTCCTTGCATTGTATTGCTTTGGGAGAAACAGGAAAAAGTTGAAAGTTTTCAGGGAAGGGTAGAAAGGAAGAGAATGGGAACGAGAGCTGGGTCAAAGGAACTCCTTTCTTTGTCTCATTGCCCACGTTCAGTCCATGAGCAAGACCATTAGGCTCCCCTTTCACCCGTATCCATATCTGACTTGCTTTTATTTTCTCCAGTGCTAACCCATTCTGTTTCAAGATACTGTCTGTCTCTGGCATGAATTATTGTAATAGCTGACTTACCGGTGTCTCTGCTTTCACTTTTATTCTCTTAAAGATCATTCTTAAAACAGCAGCCAGAGAAATTCGGTTAAAATTTCAGTACAGAGTGTCACTCCTCTTTATAAAACAACAACAAACAACAACAACAACAACAACAACAACAACAAAACAAAAACCCAAACTCCAGTAGCCACTATTTCACTTCTAATTCAAACCAGAACTCAAAGTTCACCGCAGGGCACCTGTTGCTGTGGGGCCTCTCTGACTCTCTCTCCTCATACCTAGTACTTCTCAGTGGGTTCCGGGCACATTGCTTCACTTCCAGGCATAGCCTTGAATTGGGGCCTTTGCCTAGCTGTTGCCCTGTAGTGCAAGTAACTTTTTTTCCTTTTGAGGCCAATTTCTAAACTCCTTTCTTAATGGAGACTGCTCAGAGGAAGCTAAAACTTCAATCTGCCTTTCTACACTCTGTAACTCTTGATCCCCCTATCATGACCATTTATTTTTTAATAGTACTGAGGTATCCTTGACAAAATAATCTTATGTATTTAGCATGAACAATTTGTAAATTTTGACAAATTCATCTACAGAATTGTCATCGTAATCCAGAAGATAAACATATCAACAGTTGCAAAATTTCTTTCTCCCCCCTTACAATCCTCATTCCTGACTCATTGCATGCTCCAAATCTACCCACAGGATACTGCAGATCTACTTCCTATCACTGCAAATACTTGTCCATTTTCCAGAATTTTATATCAAAGGAATCACACATAAAGTATGATTTTTGGAGGGCGAGACATTTTTATCTTTATTTTCTTTTTGTATTCTCTCTTTCAATCATTCCCTAATTAAAACCCAACCTGTTGTGTACACTGTTTATTCTTTTTTATTCATGAGTAGTATATATCGTTATTTGCATATTTATTTATTTTGACAGGAACTCAACCGTCTCCAGTTTAGGGGCATTATAAATAGAGCTTCTTTGAATTTTTCTGTGCATGGCTTCTGAGGAACATTATAGTTTTATTATATTCTTACAAACAGTTGGCATGGCCAATCACTTAATTTTAGCATTTTCAGATCTTCTTATTTGTTATCTGGCTATTTGATATATCTGTTGAGCTCTTCTGCATATATATAAAATATACATTGTATAATAATTATATAAATTATACAATATGTAATATATATTTGTAATTTATTTGTAATATATATGTAATATATATATTTGTAATATATATGTAATATATATATTTGATACTGCCACGGAGCTACATTCTAGGCACATATACATGTATGTATATATATATAAAATTTTAAAATGGGTGGTTTGCTTTCTTGAACTTCGAGGATAATTTACATGATCATTATAATGATATTTTCTCAGATAATTGACTCAAAATATATTTTCCAGTTTAATGTGATTCTTTTAATTAATTACATTTTTTTGGTTCAGTTTTAATTTTGGTGAAGTTAAATTTATTATTTATCTTCTTTGAAATTATTTATTTTTGTATTATTTGTCTTATTTTAGAAATATTTGTCTAACACAAATCCCCAAAATTCTCTCATTTTGTTTTTTCTAGAAGTTTTATAGTTGTACCAGTTTTATAGTTAGTCTATGATCTGAGTTTGTGCATGCATTTCATAAGAGGTGTCAGTCAAAGTTATTTTAATGTTTTAAATTTTTGAACTTTTTGGTGTAATTGCTTGCAGCTGGATATCCTTAGAGTTAACTCTACATTCCATTTAGTTTACATGCCAGTTCTGTCAGGTTATATTTACATGATTTGACTGGTGAGGAATGCTCATGGGGTGATGTGTGACAAATGCAAAGTTACATATTGTTCAGATATTGTTCCATCTGCTCTACCAACATTAACACACACACACACACACACACACACACGCATGCATGCATGCATGCATGCATGCACACCCACGGTATATGGTGCAAGGTATTCAGAATATACTCAATCATCACTCAAGATGTTCCTGAGGAAATAAATGAATCTAATAACACTGTTCTTTCTTCTATAGCAAATTGTCTTTAAAGTTTGGGAAACTAGATCATTATGTTCCTCAGAATGAATCGTAACACTATGAGCAAAGAAATGTTGACAGAGGGCTTGAGTACTGGTCCCTTGAGGAAAATATATAAATTTTAGTATCTTTTTTTTAATAACTGGTTTTACTATGTGATCTCCTTACTTGGCTCCTAGTTCTCATTAGTGTGTGAAATAGGGAAATGCATCTGATGATCATATTCGAATAAGTTTATTGTTGCTGTGCTTGGCTTCTCCTTTTGTTTCCAAAAGATTATTTGTACAATTATTATAGAAACACTAAAACAGATCCTTTGCACAAATGTCATCAAAAGTGTAGAGACAGTTTTGGCAGAATTAGATTATTGTCCATACTTTAAACTCTCATTTTTATAGTGATATTGCTGTTCTCACAATTTTAGAGGATAGACAAATACTCTAGCCTTCGAACAATTTCTATCATATATCTCCAGAAGCTGGACTCCTCTATCTCTTCTCTTTAGAAATTCTTTGCGATTTTTTTTATTTGAGTAGTTGGTCAATGGAATATGCTTTCTATGGAAATGAAATAATAAGGTCTTAAAGGAAGTGGTTAATCTTTTTAAATAGGGCTTAATGCAGGATACTGTAGCTGCTGCTCAGCAAAGGGAGACACATTCATTCCAATAATCAACAATATAAGGTTTTGATGTTGGGATAAGGTGATTCTGGCTGTTTTCACAGCAAGTCCTCACCATGATCCATCTAATGTACTTTATCTGTAGGAGACATCACACAGGCTTACTAGCCTGCAACTTTCCTGTTATTCTCTCTATCCAGCTCTGCACTTTCTCTTGGTTTCTCTCTCTTTACAAAACTTCTGTAAATAGGGAGGGGTGGACTATTTTTTTAATCGCAATTTTCAGGTCACCTTGCCACTGAAAAAGGAAAATTATTTTCAAAGAGCTCCAGGGATTAATACTCACCCCACCTCCACAATCTGGGTCAAACTTCCTGGAAAAACAAATACATCAGGTTGTTTAAAACACCATGTTTAAGTGATTATTCAATGACTTTCCATAAAACATAGTTTCTTGTTTTTTCTTAAATATTTTTCCAGTTTTATGATTGAACATTCTAGCTTAATTTTTGCTTGTTCTTGTTTCTACTATGAGGACACTACTAAAATCACAGCCACTATAAATCAATTACTTATTTTCATATGTTGCCTAGAAAGGTCAGTATCCTTCTTTACCACCTGGAAAGCCCTATTAATGTTTTAACAATAAATTAGAATGTAGTATCATATGTGAAGCTATTACTTAATGTATCCTTTCCAGCACTATAAAAGATTACTTTGTGTAGTGAGTAAACTTGTGTTTTAGAAGATGAAAAATCCAAATTAGAACGTTTATGCAATTTTTGGCAAGAGAACCTCTCTGCAGCTTGTGCCTTACATGAAAGAAACAGAGTATAATTGTGGTATTTACAACCTTGATATTTTAATTGTTATGAGAAAGTAGAAGACTTGGCATCACTTGGGAATTTGCTAGAGTTAGTATCTAAGACCCCAAACAAAATGCTTTAAATCACTGTGAATTTTAAAACTATCTTATTTATATGCAGATCCATAAACATTACAAGGATATTGACTATGATAACAATGCAACGTTTTTCCCTTCAACCAGAATGTACATTCCATAAAGACTAATTTCCCCTCCCATTTATCTGTTCATCCACAATACTCTGAATATCATACTGATTTATGACATAGATTGGTTTATGTTCATATCTATTGGCTCCTCAGTGGCAGAACCCATTTTTCTCTAGCAGTTGGTTTTGGTAGTTGGTAATACATGCATCATAAATGCCTACTGACAGACTATTGACTAAGGTGCTACAGCTAGGATGGTATGATGAAGGTAAAATTGTGTTTCTAAACACTGAAATTGTAAATACTGCCTAACTGTAATTTTTAAGGTAGGGTGACTTGCAAAATTTGGGTGGTATATACAAATTCATCACTTTATTATTATTATTATTATTATTATTATTATTATTATTATTATTATTATTATTCTTTGGTACCGGGGATTGAACTCAGGTCCTTGCACTTGCAAGGCAGGCCACTGAACTGCTGAGCTAAATCCCCGGCTTATTATCATCACTGTAAAAATAACTCATTTAGAGGGCTGGGGATGTAGCTCCGTGGTAAAATACTTGCATACCATTTGTGAGGCTCTGGTTTTGAATTCAGCACAGAAAAAGTGAACTATGTGTATATATATCTATATATATCTATATAGATATGTATAGATATATATATACTCATATATATACACATATATATGAATATGAGAGAATACTTATTCATAAAAAATTTCAAATATCAATGTTTTATGAGTAGTTTTTTACTTTATAGTTTAATTACAGATAAATGTATATAACAGAAATAGATGCTGCAAAGGAGTAAAGAGAGACATGAAAAGGAGGCAAAACTGTAACACATATTAGTCCCTTTCTCATTTAAGGAAGATCTGTCTCCCTGTATTCATTATGTGTGTTTTATTTTGCTCTTTGATTTTTTTATACTTTGGATTTCTCATATAAGAAAGCAATGCAATATTTCAACTTGTGTGTCTGATTTATTTCACTTAGCATTACGGTCTCAAGATGCATCCTTTTTTTTTTCCTGCAGATGACTCAAATATATCCTTCTTTATAGCAGAATAATACTTTATCTTGTAAAAATATCACATTTTCCTGTAAAAATGTTCAACATTTTTGGCTTTAGAAAAATGCAAACTAAAACGAGAGATTTCATCTTATTCCAGAAAAAAATGACTATCGTCAAGAAATCATAACAAATGTTGTTGAGATTGAAGGAAAAATGGAATCTTTTTTACAGTGTGGGTAGAAATATAGTATTCTTTTATTAGCCTCTCTGGCCCAGTTTTCCAGACATTAAGAAATGTTCCTAAATTGTACATGGTTGAGAAACACTGCATCAAATGAAAGAATAATAGAGATGAAAATACTCAGATTTGATTTGTTGAAGAATAACTGCAGCCAATCCCAGTCATTGTTCAGGAATTAAACCTATGTCTTTCAAGAAAGGAGAAATAAGAGCTTTTAAGACCTTTGTTTGACCTATTTTTATACATCTCTTATTGTTTGTTCTCCTTCGTGACACTAACATTCTTTTCAACTTTATATTTTCACTCTTTTATGAAATTTTATGAAACAGTAAAACAAAATTTCACAACCAACTAATAAAAGAATAAATGGTCAGCACTGTATCATTATCTTCAAAATAGTTACTCAGAGTATAAGACATCCACAGAAGAGGTTCTCTCCTACAAAGAAGAAATAGATACTTGCACAAAACTTTCCATTCTTAAATTCATTTCTGCAAGTAAAATGGCCTTTCAACTTTAATTAATTCGTTTGGTGATGAAACAAAACAACAGTCTTTTCCAGAGATGGAACAAAATCTTGATGCGCTGATGTTATTGAATGAGGTTCCTTTCTAAAGTTATTTCCAAGTGCTTTTCAGCTATGTTCTATAGACTTCAGCTCCCTCTAGTGATGCTGACATCCCAATGTCTTGTGAAATGCTCAGTGTATAACCTTCTCATTTTCATTATGTGATTGTCTCATAAAATTTTTTTTTTTCCTACAGAAATCAAGGAATTTGTATTGAGTCAGTGGATGTGTAGTTTGGATTTTCACTGATGACATCTCCAGAAATCTCTTTAGTTCATCACTGAAAAAGGCTGTGGTTATTCATGCACCACTTGAAGTACACGATTAAGTGAAGGAGACAACCCTGAGTGAGTTAAAAATCCATAAATTGCTTTTCAAGTTAAAAGTGCGATTCTGCCTATGAGCCCGCAATGCCTCATCTGAAGAGACAGCAGTTGGCATGTGGGAAAGGAACAACTCCTCACACCACTGGCTACAGCGGAGATCTCAATGATCCATGACGCTGTGACATCGTGGATGGCAAGACCAAAGTACAGCTAAGGGTAGCCTGACTTGTACAGAAAACTCCTAGAGAGGCAAAGCTTAATATATGAGAAAAAAAATTCCTACTAGTCAATGATCTGTTCCTACTAGAATTTCTTGCTCATGTCAGTGCTTTCCACTTCACTGTTCCCTGCACTGCCCCTTACCCTTCTAGAAGCTTCATGATCGGTAAACAGTGGCAAGTTCCAGGAGATGGTGTCTTCAACAGATAAGAGCTTTGACCATCCTAGGCCCTTTATTTATGCATTACGAAAAAAAATTCCTACTAGTCAATGATCTGTTCCTACTAGAATTTCTTGCTCATGTCAGTGCTTTCCACTTCACTGTTCCCTGCACTGCCCCTTACCCTTCTAGAAGCTTCATGATCGGTAAACAGTGGCAAGTTCCAGGAGATGGTGTCTTCAACAGATAAGAGCTTTGACCATCCTAGGCCCTTTATTTATGCATTACGATCTGGTCTTTCTAAATCCTGCCACCGTACCCCTGCTCCGACGACTGGGAGCTTGTGCAGTTTCCAATGGTTAAACTCATAACAGTGTGCATAACCCAGGCTCACTTTATATCCCCGAGCTCTATAGCTCTTTTTAGTTGTATGTTTGGTAAGCGTTCATTGATTCTTTGAGCGGAAAAGGGAATATTCTACCTTTGATAAGCCCAGAAAAGGAAGTAATGACTGACTTTAAATATAACTCAGAAGTGGAGATATTTGCCCCAAATCAACTACTGCAATGTCCTGACTTTAGTATTTATTGACTTTATAATATATAAACATTTCTTTTCTGTAAATGTATCTATAAGAATTCCCTAGGTCATGTCTTCCCTAAAGAGATGACATTTGAAGTTCCATCCATGTCAAAGAGAAACAGTAATACTCCGGATATCTCATCTGTGGGCTGATGTACTCAGTGAAATATGAATGGTAATATAAACTTTCTGGGTTTGTTGTGTTAAAATAAACAATGTGTGTTGAAGAACTCTTTTCAGATGTTGATTTTATTACATCATTATAATGTTCATTATTATTATTAATAAACTAAAGGGCTAAGCACATGGTAACAAGGTGTCCTTTGATTTCCAACTTAAATAGCATCTATGACTTTAATTTCAGATAACTTTTCCATTGAAATATTCCCAAACAGAAAAGTTGTGGCAGAACAGGTAAAAGATGTATGAAATATCTCAGAGGCCAGTCATGGTGACACACACCCATAATCCCAGCACTCTGGGAGGCTAAGCAGGAGTATCAGAAGTTCCAGCCCAGTGCAGTGCAGTTAAGCAAATCGGCAAGGCCTTGTATCAAAATAACATTTAAAAAAAAGTGTGAAGGCACTGGTTTCAACACCATTACTGCATGTATGTACACACAAACACACATACAGACACACACACACATATATACACTCACACAAATGAATCTCAGAAAAATTTCCGGTTAAGTTGAATTCTATAAAGAAAATTAGTTTGATGCAAATAGGAATAATAATGCTGCATGGATT
This sequence comes from Fukomys damarensis, assembly GCF_012274545.1. Lineage (NCBI taxonomy): Eukaryota > Metazoa > Chordata > Mammalia > Rodentia > Bathyergidae > Fukomys > Fukomys damarensis. The sequence continues at coordinate 20,157,479 of NW_022900948.1, forward strand.
TATAAATGTAATGGAAATATGATCTTATCAGATATTAGTGCAAAGTCCTCTGCTAGATATTCACATTCCATAAAATATATTCTTATTTTTTTGCTATCTCCTTAAGAAATATGAGCTTAGTTTGGTTATTAAAATAGTTGACAGATAGCGTTGAAATTACTTACCCAGTTCACAGAGCTAGTCATAAACAAAACTAGAATATAACCCCCTAAACCCCAGAAGAATGCACTTTGCAGGCTAATATCAGTGAAGTAGTAAAACTCAAGGCCTCAAGACCTTAACTAATGCATAATTAAGGGGAAAAGAGATCAATGCTCATAGTAAAACTATTTCTTGTGGGATGTATTTATGTATATATTTATTCTAAAATATTAAGAATAAGGAAATTCTTGAAAGACTTTGAGAAAACTGAAAAATTTTAAATACGATCATTTCTCATTAGTATGTCCAAAGGAGTTTTGGAGAGAGTAGAGTTGTCTTTGACTGACTTCTAAACCCATGCAGGCCTTTATTTCTATCTTGTAGTGGCCCCTGTTAACACAGGCAATGAGATATTTTGCCCTTAATTTTTACCCCTTTCAACTTTAAATTTACTGCTGTCAAATTATGCAATATTCAAAGTTTTATTGAAATATTTCATTAAAATCAAATGCGAAATCTAATTTCCTGATGGTACATGAATATTTCATCTTAAAATTCTATCAGCTTTTTGTTTTTAAGTGTCAAAAGAACACTATTTTTATATAGACATGCTCAACTACTAGTTCAGTTCTATCTCTTTGGTGTCCTGAAAACTTTAATTCCTTCACTCTTTGTACCACAGTGTCTCAAGTGGCAAAAATAATTGTTATCAGAACCGGATTATTTCAAAACCCATTTACTAATAATGCCTAATTTGGTCCTGGTTTTGCGTTCCACCCCAGAGAGCTAAAGTGAGCAATCAATTGTCCTTTCCTTAGAGACACTCACATTCTATTATGAGTGGTACAATTCATATAAAATGATCTCTGTAAAATATATTACACTATATATCTGTGGGTAGAGAAAAATGTGTCAGATAGAAGGAAGGAGAAAGTCAAAGCATGAAAGGACAAGAGGTGAGTAGGCCAACTTTTTCCTGATCCAGAATGAGGCGATATCGCCTACAGTTTGACCTTGAGCAAAACTACTTATTAAGTAAGTAAATAAATACACACATAAGGACAATCCAGTAAAAGAAAATCCTATTCACCTGGATGAAATGACTAGAAAGGGATAAGATGTATGAAATAAGGTCAGTTCATTAAGCCTTAGAGATAAGCTTCTGCTTTCATCCTTCTGCAAACCTGAGGACTACATTTCTGTCCTCTACCGATCCTAATTTCCCCCAGCCTATTTTCTTTGTCTACACATTCCTGTCTTACCCTTTTACAGTGAATACTTTTCCCTAGGAACTTTCATTCTTAGCAGGGAACCCTTTACTTGCTAAAATAAATAAAAGTGATTAAAAATTAAAGATGCTCTAAAAGATTTATTTCCTCTGTGTGGAGATTCATTTCTCGTTCAAAATATTTATTTTTGAACCACTATACAGGAACTGCATCAGAATTTGGGAGTTAAAACATCAATGATACTTACCCTGAGTGCCACGTAATCACCTGAAATGTTCCTCCCCCGAGACTTCACCAGGCCTCTCCTTCATTGCTTTATGGTAAAAAAAATCTTGAAAAGGATATCAGATGATTGAAGCATTAAATACACATTTTCATTTGTTACTTTGTGATGCAAAATATCTTCCTTGTCAGAACTTTTTTTCTGTGTGATTTCTGTAACCATATTTTCCTGGAAAACATCCATATTTAAATCTTCTGAATCTGGGTGATAGTTTATTTCTTAACAGATTAATTTGTCACCAAGCATCCCAAGCCAGCCATATCAACAATTACCCTGCATTGGAGGTTATATTTCAAACTTTCAGACTATAGACAAAAACTCAGAATAATAAATAATTTTGATTCACAGGTTGGTATACACTTCTCTGCAATCCTGCAGTTCGTCATTTGGTACACCTTGTTCTAGACACTCTCTCAGCAATTCCTGACAAATTTCCCTGCCCAGTAAAAAGGATTAAGAACTTTCTTCAACCATTTGCATAACAAGAATTAACAAACTAGCTATTAGGAATTCTTTTCTATACTTGTCAAAGTGGTGTTTGTTTTATTAAAAACCTGAACTTGCATAATATTATTTGCAGGAAAGCCTTGCTTACATGATTCTAGAAATCCAGGGTTGTTAACTGATCTTTGCCTTAATCTCCTTTGCTCACATTCTTTTCTTGTTTCTTGTTTTGCTCCTGATCTAACGTGACTATAATATGTAAAACAAAACAAGTGCGGTGGGGGACACTTCTGTGAACTGCAGGAAGTCACTTTTAGTTTTAAAAAAATCTCCTGCAAAGGACGCTCCTCTTCTCTGACTTTATGACTTGTGATCTAGAGTCCAGGACAACAGCTTTCCCTGACAGTGTGGCAAGGCTCTGTTCCATGACTTCTTGCTTCGTGTACTGACATCCTCCTCTCAAGGGTTTCCTTTCTCTCCGGACTCCACTGCCCTTTGCCCTGGTGGAGAGGTGGCACTGGCTGTTGCCTTGCTCTGAATCATTTTTTAAAAGTAGTATGTGAAGTTCACATACACCTTGGGGATTGGGTGCACCTACATAAAACAGCTTGTTACTTTTTAAATTCTACTTCCCTTCCTACCCGTGTCCCTACTCTGCTCCTAAATACAGCTTCTGCATTTTCATTCTTATTATCCCCTACTCCTATTTATGACGTTCACATTAACTTAGGTTATTAGGTATCTGTACGTGGCATATTCTAATCCATCTTACCAGGTATAATATTGATTTTCACAAGGATATAACTTGCAAAGCTTTTATTCTGCTATTTGAAAAACAAACAGTATCTTAACTTTCTTACTTTCCACAGACACCATTGCAGGATCACAACTCTAATTACACCAAATTTTAATACTGCATCTTGTCAGTTTCTGTTTTTATATAAATCTATAGAATTGTCAAATAAATTTTTTCCTTCTGTCTTTCTTTCGCACAGTTAGTCCCACATGGATATATATATATCTAGTTCTTCTTGAAATGATGGATTAAAAAATCTGATTTCTGCTCATGTTCTCCACCTGTTCTCTGGAACCAAACCTTTTTGAGTTCATAAGACCTTTACCCCTGGAAAGATACCCTCTCTCTTCTATGTCACCAATTTTTTCCACTCTACAAGATTTGTTCTGTAAACAGCCAAAAAAGCTTTAAAATTGGTTTTTATATACCATAAATGACAAAAATTAAAACTACAGTCTTATAATATGTCAGTTAAATTTCCCTTCAAATTACTAGCTTATTCCTCTACTGTACTTCTTATAAAATAATTTGGAAATATTATTTATAATCATTGTTTCTACATCTTCAATTCTTTTCTCAACCTGTGTCAGTAAATACTCGATGATGATTACTCTACTGAGACTACTATTGTTAAGGTCGTTCACGACACCTGCAGTTCCAAACCCAGTGTCCATTTTTTCCCTCATTAAATTTATTGGTACATTTAAAGCAAACAATACAGTCACATTTATCATTGGGATCTGGTACCTTTTCATGCTATGTCTTGGTTCTTGTTTTTTCCCCATACCCCTGCCATCCCTTCACCCCCTTTACCCTTCCCTATTTGCAAAAACTGTTTCCATTTTTTCTTTTTTCAAATTTTTTCTTTTCCATTATTTCCTTTTCCCTCCCCTTCCCACTTTTCCTTTAGTCATTTTCTTCCTACTTCACACTCTCAATTATACCATTTGAACCTTACTTACCCTTTTAGTTTTTTACACCAGAGAAACTATTCAGTATTTACTCAAGTATCTAACTTCTTATGTGATCTTTTACTTGCAGTGATAAGCACATTTCAACTAACATTTGCAAAACATAATACTTTGTATAATTTAGTTCAATTTGATTTCCTTTTTTTCCCTCCTGTTATGATTTCAAAAAGCAGGTACTCACTTCCCTTAGAGGAAAAAAATATGTGTTTCCTTTCTTTAAACCTAAGATTCAGTTCATGCAGAAGCCTTTTTGAGTGTATCTCCAAATCAGGCTCCAAGTTTCATCTGCAATATTTTAGTTCCATGCCCATGTTCTGTACCTGGTCTGCAATATTTTGCTCAGCATACAGTAGCTTTCTAATGGGTATATCTTTTTCAATTTTCAAATTAATTTTTATACTGAAACAAGATGGGTCCTTGGATGAATACATTGGTTCCTTTAGCGGGCTTCCAAGCTCTTTATAAGGTGACTACAATTTCTTATTTCATTTTTCAAGTCTCCTTCCCTTTCCTGTAATCTCATTTAATATAATCCTGCCCTCCATGCTATAGTCTTTACAAATACAGGATGACTTCTTCGTATGTCTGACCTTCTTTCAAATATATACAAGGTTTTTATACTCTTTCCTCTTCCTAAATTTCTATTTTTCTTGTTCGTTGAATTTCCTGCTAGTTCTTTCTGTAATTAAAATACCACCTATTTAGACAAGATGACCTAATCATCACTATTTTCAATATCTGCATACTATTTATTATTATTACTGTGTGACATTTTATTGTTAATTTTTTTATTCCATATATTACTGATATTTTATGGGAAGTAGGTGGACACTTCTGTGGGAGAAATGTCTAGCACATATTAGGGGATTAATTCTTGTTTGATGAATAAATGAATATATCGTGAGCCTAGGCTTCTCTGTGGTTTGGACACATAGTTTGAGCTAGATAAGTGGACTGCTCCAGCCACTTTCCATCAAGAAAGTCTACAGAATAGTTGTGCTTTGATGAGCTTGAAGTTCTTGGAAGAGAAAATGTCTGAATAAGGTTCTGAAGAATGAAGACAGCTCCTTGAGGCAGGGCTCTAAATTCATCTTTCTGCTTCAATATCCTCGCATTTGAGCATATTTTAAGAACTGGAAAGGTTAAAGGTTAGTATTTAAAGTACAATATTCTTTAAAATAATTTAATTTTAAAAGCCTGCTCTGTTGGTTATAATCACTTAATTTTCACATTTTTAAATAAAGAATTGCATCCTTCAAAAGCAGAAAAATGTATAAAATTTCACACATCTATAACTTACTGATTTTTTTGTTTATTCACTGTTTTATTTATTAGTTGGCATAATTTTTCAGGATCTTTCTTTGTCTCTCTTTTTTATTTTTGAAGTTAATGCTGCAACCGTATCTTGGCTATTTTCAATTTCAGTTGTAAAAGAAAAATCAAGCTACATGAAATTAAAACAAATGGCACATACTTACAACTGCTTTATTATAAGCTAGGTTAAAGGGGTGAATGGTACTGTTAGGAATATTAAATTTTAATGGTTTCTATGCTCCAGGGAATCAGAGCTTCCTCACAGGATGGAAGTGTAGAAGCATTAAAAATAAGTGAGAAGGGGACAGCGATTCATCAGGCAATTGAAAAAAAAAGGAATATTTTCACTTAGCTATGCTAATGTGTACTCTCAAAAATGTATGCATCATTTTCAAAAGGGGCACTAATTTTATGAATGTGGAATCACATCACATGCAGTGTATTAGTTTTTATTGTGCACTTACTATGCTCTAAAACATGTGTTTGCTTCAGCCAGATAGGGTATACAGTGAGATTATAATGGCATATGAAATCCAGTAGTATAATGGGTTCAAGGTTAGAATACAGCAGGACACAGTGGACTTCAAAACTTCTTGATTCTGAGTAACATAATGTGAAGTCTTGTCCCAGCTGTCTTGATTCATACACATCTTAATTATATTATTTACCAAAGCATTTTACTTTATAGAAAAACTGCAATTTATTAAAACAATTAAAAAAATAGGCAACTCTTTGGAAAACTTGAAAGATCCAAATTAGAGTTTTAATAGAATGTGTCAAATCAGATAAAATAATACATATAGGCAGGGTGTCTTACTGCTTCCCATTTATTTTTGTTTGTTATTTTGAAGACATAATTTTTTTTCCTTCATTTATTTCTTCAGCTTTAATTGAGTTTATTGGTACATTTTAGGGATACAGTACAGTTACATTCATTGTTAGGATCTTGTACCTCTACATGACAAGTCTTTGTTCTCACTTTTCCCCCTTGTCCCTGCCCTCCCTTCACCCCCTCCTCCCCTCCCCATCTACAAACACTTTATTTCCATCTTTTCATTATCTCACATTTTTTTCTTTTCCCTTATTACCCTTCCCCTACCCATCCCACCTTCCCTAAACCTTTAGCTCCTTTCTTCCCATTTCTAAATGTCAGTAATCTTATTAGGATTTTATGTTTTATTGCAGATTATTCACACCAGGGAAATTATTCAGTATTTACACATGTGTGACTTATTTATTTCACTTAGGAGTATATCTTCAATATGTATCCATATTCCTATGAATGAATCTATTTTCTTCTTCTTTATGACTAATATTCCATTTTATAGAAAAACCACATCTTCTTTATCCAGTTTCCAACGGATGGGCAAATGGGCTGTTTCCAAGATTTAGCTATTACAAACTGTGCCGCTATAAACATGGGTGCACATACTTCTCTGTGATACGATTCTTTTAGTTCTTTTGGAAAGATACCCAGCAGAGGAATGGCTGGGTCAAATGGAACCTCTAGTCCAAGCTCTTTGAGGTATCTCCATATTGACTTCCATAGTGGTTGCACTAGTCTGCACTCCCACCAAAAATGGAGAAGGGTCCCTTTCAAACCACAACCCTGCCAACATTTGTTATTATGTGATTTCTTGATAGCAGCCATTCTTTGTGGGGTGAGGTGGAGTCTCAGTGTTGTTTTCATCTGCATCTCTCTAATGATCAGTGATGTGGGACATTTTTTCATATATTTACTTGCTGCTTTTACTTCTTTGTCTGAGAAATGTCTGTTCATTTCGGATGCCCATTTTTGAATTGAGTCTTCATATTTGGGGAGCTGATTGTTTTGAGTTCTTTATATATCCTTGATAATAGTCCGTTGTCTGAGGAACAACTGGTAAAAATTTTTTTCCCACATTGTAGATTGTCTCTTAGTTCTACTGATGGTTTTTTTTGAAGTTCAGAAGCTTTTTAGTAAGATGAGATCCCAGTTGTTGATTCTATCTGCTAGTTCCCATGCTACTGAGGATTTGTTTATAAAGTCTTTTCCTATGCCAATGTCTTCCAGAGTTCTGCCTAACTTACCTTCCAGCAAGTTTAATGTTTCTGTTTTAATATTTAGATCTTTACTGCGGAAATAGTTCCTCCCAAGATGATCCATTACTCATTCAGACGTATGTGATACTGTAACATAGATAGAATAGCAATATTTTTAACTAATCAAAGCTCTGTTAGGTCAAGGATTTAGAAATGTTCCAAAACTGAAGAATGTATTCCCTTTGCAGATCCAGAAAGGTTTTTAAATAGAGCGATTTTTACATTTGCAAAATGGAATCTGAGTAAAGGTATAAGAAATAGATTCAACACTCAGGTGTCTTTATCTCTTTGCCAAAGTAGTTCTGAGCCATTTGTTGAAGATATCAAAATACTTTTTAAAAAGCAATTCAACTATAAAGTTTTTGAAACCTCTCACAGTGGGAGATATGTTCATCTTAATGTTCATTATAAGAATAAGAGATATTAAGTAGGTAATTAACACCTATGTTATAAATATTTAAAATGCATATCTAAAACATAATTGCCCCAAAGTGATGATAAACATTGGAGAAATCCAGGATATAAAATTTTCAACAATAAATATTCAGAAAAGAAAGCATTATCCCAGATAAACTAGTTACCAGGCACTTAATTAGCATTACATTTTGAAGCTTTCTATACAAATAACTCTAATTATGAAAGTAGTGTCTTTCAGTGTATACTATCTTGGAAATCTAAAAGTGCAAATGTTAACCTAAAGATAATTCAGCAAATGCACATTCTCCTAGCACTTTGGCCATGACACCTGCAGCTTTAAATTGGGGATAAAAAATTCTGAATAAGATTGTATATATTTTTCTGCATCCAGATTATTTTTATAATTATATATGTGTCATATTTCATTGTATAGATTTTAATACTATAAATGGCAATAAAGAAAATTAAGAGCAGTTCATTAAATCAATCATGCAGAGACTCTATTATTGTCAACAGGTTGTCGTATGTCTTAGATTCTTTTTTTCTGTTTCTTATCCAATATTTTCTGCATCTTATTGTCAATTGTAGTTCCACGTTCATATCTCATCATTGTTCTGTGCTCAAAATCTTTTCTGCTTATGATTCCCTCCTTTACCCACTCTCCCTGTACTGCAAATCATTTCCCTGGCTAACATTTACAATTTGGCTCAGAAATCACACCTCCTCTCTTTCTGCCATCTACAAATATTCCCTAATTCTCCTGCTCTCATTTTGAGTAAGTGATCAGTCAAGGTGTTATAAAATTCTGAATAAACATCTGTAAATTCACTTACAACAACAATGCTTACTCTATTTATGTATCTGTTATCTATCCCTAGACCATGGCTCTTGAATCTCTAGGACCTGAAATAATATACAGTCTGTATCAGATACTCAAATATTGTTTGCTGAAATAAGTCATTATATCAAAATGTTATTTCACTATATTTTCTCTATAATGTTTTGGAAATTATATTTATATTTTTACTTATGAAAATGCTCAGTACCTTCTACTTGAAGATATATACGTATGTATGTGCACATATATAAACAAAATAGATCTATATTTGGTATATTAATTTCTAATGCACTATGCATTTAAACTACATATTGAAACCAACCCAAGTGTATTGGCTTAAGAAAACAGAAACTTTTCATCTCCTAGCGATGGAGGCTAAAAGTCTGAAATCAAGAGGTTGGCAGGGCCATGCTCCTCCTTCAGATTTAGGAGTTTTCTTGCTTTCTTGTTTGTTTGTTTGTTTGTTTTGCTCATGGAGATGCCAGTAAGCCTATATTTTGATTAAAAACTAAGTAATTTCAATCTTGGTCTCTGTTATCATATTACTATTTTTCCTCTATCTTTTCATTTGCAAATTTGCCTTTCTTTTTTCTTGTAAAAATACCTATGATCAGATTTAGAATCCACCCTAAATTATTCACACCTTAACCTTTAAAAAGACTCTATTCCTAAACAAGATTTTACTGACATGTAACGAGGCTTAGGAATTGCACCTGTCATTTTATGGAATATAATGCATATCACAAATGTTTTATACATTAATAGCAAAATATTGAATCTGGGCATTCTTAGGGAAATCAGCTTTACTATCATTTTATTTAAAATTAGTAATTGAAAAATAGTGGGTATCTGCAAAAGTGTTTCAGGCACACATCTATATTTCTGTTTATTGGTTTGTAATTTTAACAAATATGCCTATCACTAAAGTCCCTGGCATGTTCTTATAAACAACACTATCATAATATAAAGTTTTAAAAAGCTAGTAATTATTTTCTTGTAGATAACCAAAACAAGTGAATCTAATGCTTAGTAGAGTGACATTTGATAGAATGAAACTTCACTGCTTACCCAATTAACTAAACATACTTCCTAAATTTAATTCTATTACATGTTTTCTACAATCTTATTACCATGGATTTAGTGGAACTTTTGTTTGAAAAGAACTTAGAATGTTTACACATGTTTAACTATATGAAATGCATTTTAGAGGATAATATGAGACTGGATTATTTATGCCATTCAAAAGATATATAAACTAAGAACTGAAATCCAGATGACTTTTCAAATATGCCAAGAGTGTCACAGTTACAAACTTTAAATGCAGATCCATGTAGAGAGGTAACATAAAATGTTAGTGAATCAATAGTAACTACTAGCATGGTCATTCAGTTTAGTGAACTCACAGAGCATTTGCTATGTGTCATGCAGCTCTGGCAGGCTTTGTATACATTGGTATAAATAGAAGGTTGAAATTTCGGTACTAACACCTACAGCCAACAGGTGAATAAATCATGATCTAGGAACAGGATAATGATAGTAGAATATACTAGATTTTAGGATGATGGAATCGAAGAGAACTTGACATTATCTGCAATTCAAGAAAGTATGTGGAAGAGATATATTAGTTTTCTTTTGTTGCAGTAACACATTATGGTAAACTTAGTTGCACAAACAACATAAATATGTTATTCTGTAGGCCATATGTTAGACACGAGTCTATTAGCTAAGTGAAGTGTTAGCAAGTTTAAGTTGTTTTCTGTATACTCTATTTAAAATTCTTTTGTTTGACTGCTCCAACTTCTAGGGGCAACTACATTTCTTGGCTTGTGGCCACATTCTTCATCTTTAAAACCAGCTCCTGTAGTTCAGCTCTTCAGGTTAGCTCTCAGGTCCTCTTTAACATTCTGATTCTCTTCTCCATTTTTAAGAAACATTGTGATTAGATTTGAACCCATTGGAATAATCTGGAATAATTTTGCATTGTGACCTTAATCAAATTTGCAAATTCTCTTTGTCATTTCAGATTACATCTTTACAGGATATTGGCATGTGGGCATCTTTTGGTGGAACATTATTCTGCTAACTGCAAATGACATTAGCTTTACTTGAAGCTATTGTTCACTTAGGAAAATTTTAATTCTTTATTTAAAACCTTCCCACCAGTTGAGTCTGGCCCAGTCAGATTATGTAGAATGATGCCTTTCCTAAAATCAGCTTGTTATGGGCCATAATAACATTTACACACTACCTTGATAGCAACACCTATAATTGTGTTTCACTGAATACCCAAGGACTATAGCCACATCCTCATATGTTGATGTAAAGTCGATATGATGAATGTCCATCACAACCACCAAACTATATTTCTCATTCTGATCCAGACATGTACATAAATATATTGAAATGGAGGTTTTATAAGAAAATTGATGAACATTAGTATGAAATCAGAACTTGTACAGAAATTGGCATTTATATAGCAGACATTTTCTCTGTTATAAAAAGAACCAAAGAGCTAGTCCTCCACCTCCCCAAAACAAAAATACATGCAATTTATGTCTTAGGAGATCCATACATTTTCTAGAAGGCGCTGAAATTTCTAGACTAAGCATAGACTAAGCAAAAATTTCAACTGAGACTCTTATTTAAAATAACATTATTGAAAATTCTCAGAATAACATTAATACTCAGAGGTGAGAAAAACCAATCCCAGCAAACCTAGGAAGAACAAACTGTGATCATAATTAAATGTCATTCATTTCTTTATTCTTTACCTTTAATACCACAGATTAGGCTGTGGGGGTCATTTTGGTGAGTGAGTAAAGGCTTTCCCAACTTAGAGTGAAAAATTCTAGAATCTCTATTTACATAGTGTTGGTTAACCGTATCTGGTTAAATGTTTTGGAGTATTTTTGGTGTTAGGGTATATATTGCTTACTGGATTTGATGGCAAGTTATAACCCCAATCTGGAAAACAAGCAGTCATTTTGTTGAAAGTATTTTTTGTAATTCAAAGTGAAGAGTCTAAGGAAAGCTTGAAATCAAATGAATTCAAAGACTCTGGAGAGCAAGAACTATTAAACAAGCTCTGTAAACATTTCTTCAACTTAAAACGACTGGGTTTCCTATTTTGCAATATCAGCCTCTATCTATTCATCTTTAAAAACCTTACTCACAGTGTATTGACATTATCCATTAACATTATGCTATTGGGATGAATTTTATTTCTTTACTAATTTGCAACAGGTGTTTACCATCTCACCACAAATTAGCATTTGAGAACTGCATCCATTTAACATCCTATGATTGTCTTGGTCAAAGATCGAGGCACAGTGTGTTTAAATTCTCTGCTCTGGATCTCAAAGATTGAAATCAAAGCTTCAGCTTTGATTGAAAAACTAAAGTTGATACCTGGAATTTCTAGGGAAGAATCTATTCCCTTGTTTGTTGGCAGAATTTAGTTCCTTGGAGCTATAGGACTGAAGTCCCACTTCCTGTTGACTATCAGCTGAAAGCTGTTATTAGATCCTAGAGAAGGCCCACATCACTGCCATGTGGACACACCAATGTCAAACCAGCAATGGGAAACATCTTGTATCATATATCTCATCATTTGAGTATCTCTGCTAAGGAAAAACCCAGAATCTTAAGAGTTCACTAAAATGGGTCATACTGACCCAGTTCAGTCTCCCACTTTGAATTCAACTGTTTTGTGGTTTTAACTGCCTTTACACACTCCTTTTAGAGCAGCACAGCAGCACAAAGATTAGTGTCTTATTCAGTAACTGATATACATAACTCTCTCTCTCTCTCTCTCTCTCTCTCTATATATATATATATATATATATATATAATATCACATAATGTATGTATACATATGGTATTGGGGAATTTCTTTGACTTCTATCTACAATCTTCATTATTCTACTTTATTTAAAGTAGAACATTATAAGGCAGTCTTATTTTACCTTGTCTGTTCACAGATTTACCAGTTTGCAAAAGGAAGTTAGGACTCCTTGATTTGTCATATCCACCTGACTGAGATGGACCAATTATTAAGGTACATTGCTAGGTTTTATAGTAAAAATGATGAAAAGACTCCATGAGAAAAGAATACATGTTTCTGTAAGTCCTGTAGAATTATGAAATTATGATTATAGAGGATGGAAAAACTTAGTTATTTAAAATAAGAAAGAAAAGAGGGATACAGTGCAAAAATTCCATTCCTTAACAATCCATGTAGCATTTTCCATGTTAATTATCATAGGTGATACTTTTTGGATGACTGAAACATGAAATTGATAGAGGAAATGTCCAACTAAAGCCCAGAAATACTTTCTCTATGAAGATGAATGCAAAAATAGCTTAGGTGGCTAAATAGATATTTTTGAAAGGAAGAATGTGAAAATACATTTAGCCAGCATTACTGAAATTCCCCTGGAGAAAAGAATATTCATGTTAATTAGAAAAACTGAACATGCACAGATACACATTTTTACAATTTTAATATGGAACATTCTTTAAAGTAAAGGTGACTATTTCCTCTTTGATCTTTGTATTGCATGAAAAATTATAAAAGATAATTCTGAAGTGCTCTCTTAAAACAGTCTTAGCTAATGAGGTTCATAGTTTAGTGAGATTCCTTAATGACATTGAAAACTGTGGGCTCAACAACCTGAGACATGAGTTTTTAAAATTATTGCCTCTATTATGTGTAATTCCATACCAATTTCTAATTCTAAGTGGAAGACTGTTTATGTATTCTGTCCCTCTGGTTAAATAATTAGTCATTTGGAAAGAAAAGGATTAGTATTAAATTTATTGGAGCTAAGCTGTCAAGAGTCTTTGAAGAATCATATAATGGAAGACTATAATCATTTCCTTTTTGGTGTTGAATAACTTAGATACATACTTAAGAAAAGCACAGAATAAATATTTTATCTGGGTTTAATTCACAATAATTCAACCAACTTTTAAATTAAACAGCAAAACTCTCCAATTATATATAATAATATAATATCTACACAAAATGAAGTTTGAGATTGAGATTAATTTGTCATTACTGCCTTTTAAATATATACTTGTATATTAGGAGCCAAATATCTAGAAATAATTTAAATATACTTTATAGGGACCGTTTCATAGAAAAAACTGTGTAATTTTTCATTGCTTGTTTAAAAAAATAGGTCAGCTCTATAATGAAAAGAGTTTGAAAGTTATTAATTTGTCTTTACAAGGAAGAAAAGTTATATACACTTAATGGCTTTCCTTGGACTGAAGAGAATTGAGTTCACAAGGAAAATGGTCATAAAACATGGACATATAGGTAAAAACAGGAGCAGAGTTGCGATTCACATGTCTGGAAAAGAAGCCACTGATAAACAACTGATAGAAACTCCAATTAATTAAGTTTAAGGAATTGCTCTCATTTGAATGTGGACTAGCTGGAGTATGAGAAACACTTGAGATAGCAGTCATGTTCTTAGACTGGCATAAGCTCCTTCTTACCTCCACCAAGATCCCTGCCATATTCCAGACTCTCACAGTGGTAACATCAGAAAGGAATCCTTTTTGTGAGTCATAGAACCAGACTCAAATATGATGCAGATATTGAATTCATCAGATGGTGATGTAAAATAATTGCAATTAATGTGATAAGGATTCTAATGGAAAAAAGTAAATGCCATGCATAAAAATATTATTACATGTGCAGAAAGTCACACATAACATATGTTGAAATAAAAAGCACAGTGCCAGAAGTAGGAACCAATGAGCTTAGAAATCAGGCCAAAAATGAATTCCTAATCTTACATTCAAGAAGAAAGGCTGAAAATCAAAACAAACCACTGTGCTAATATGTAAGGACTGTGAAAGAATATCAAAATTACTTAATAAGCATCTGGCTGGACACAAATATGAGAAAAAGTTAGAACAAATAAAAAGAAATATTTGAAGTGATAATGATAAAAAACTTTCTAAATAATGGGTACAGATCTAGAAATTTCAGAGAATACCAAAGCCAAACTAACAAACCCCAAAACTCTCACCTAAGCACATCATATTCAAATCAAAGACAAGAAAGTTTTGAAAAACTCAGAGAAAAAATAACCTTACCCATTAAGAGAAAAAAATAATAAGAATTGTAACAACTTCTCATTGGGGTATAAGTAAAAATAGATTAAATAAAACCAAATAAAAAAGTACTCAAAGAAAAGTAAAATACTTTATTTAGTGAGATCACTCTTTAAAAACGAATGATAAAAATTTTCTCAGACTAACAAAAAACAAGGGAATTTAACATTGGCCTGCAAAAAATGTTAAAAGTTCTTCAGAATGATATATGTCAGAAACTTGGCTACATAAAAAAGAACACTAGAAAAGGTGGTAAATGAAATTACTATTTTCCTTCTTAATTTATTTAAGTGTGAGTGTTTCAATAAATTACATTGGAAATGAGCTGGGTGAATTTATCTTTTGGATAAATGAAGTGAGAGGCTCAGGGTCATAAAGGATGAGAGGGCGGAAATGAGCATAACCAGTTACAAGATCCCCAGACAGCATATGGTAAAGAGTGGGAGGGGAGTTTGAAAGGGAGTATTGAGCAACCAAAACTGTTCATTGCAAATTCTTGTGAGTGTGGAGCAAAACAAAAACAAGATCAAATGACTTGTTTCTTATAAGATCTCACTTAAAATACAAAGACTCAGGTATCTTAAAGTTACAGAGATGAAAAAAGTTCCAATACCAATCAATAGAAAACTTGAAAACCCATAACATCAGACAAATCAGTCTTAAGAACAAGTAAAATTTTCAGAGATGAAGAAGAGCTTTACACAGCAGTACAGGTTTCATTTCTTCAAAGAATCATAATCAATCTTAAACTTCTGTATATCTAACATCAATTTATGAAAATATATGAGGCAAAAATGGTAAGATGAAAGGGGAAAGACACAAAATTTTTATTATATTAAAAGACTACAATGCCTCTGTCAGCAACTGATTCTTCAAGCATGCAAAATTCATTAAAGAGACAGATAACCTAAATAACCCAATCAACTTTAAGTATTGTTTATAAAATATTCTAGCCAAGAAAAACAGAATATATATGCTTGAAAGCTTCCAGGAAAAATTGTCCAGAATATGCAACATTTTGTTTCACTTTTTCTCTCTTTTTCCTTCTCTCAATAATCATTAGTTTTAAAGGAAAGTGAATACAGTTTCTAGCTTTCCTATTGCTGTTAGGTTGTACTGCTCTTGTATTTGTTCTTTTGTTCTGTCTTTTGCTCTTGTCTTCAACATTTTTCAAGAGTTTCTGTGATCTTCTTGAGTCCTCTGATCTCTCTTCTAACCTTTCCCTATCCTTTTACCTTCTATCACTACTTTCCCAACTCCTTCTAAGTCACCATCCTGAAGGGTAAAGTTGCTATATTGAAGAGTTTATTTACTATAAATATATTTTGGGCTGGTCCTTGATTTTGATTTTATTCACATGGTTCAAGATG
The DNA here is from genome assembly GCF_012274545.1 of Fukomys damarensis. Lineage (NCBI taxonomy): Eukaryota > Metazoa > Chordata > Mammalia > Rodentia > Bathyergidae > Fukomys > Fukomys damarensis. The sequence goes on from NW_022900948.1 coordinate 20,173,493, forward strand.
ATAGATTAATAACTACCACAAATTGTTATTTTTCTAAGCTGTGCTTGATGGTACTGTTCTTGGTGATTGTATCACCAGGGCTAAGGTGTTGCGACTGATCTAATCCATTGTCCTTCCTGGTATATTGAAAAAGTTATTGCCTAAAAGTCATCAGAGACTCAAAACCTAGAAACCAGCTATATCTGGAAGACACCTCTGAGAGGCAATAATTCCATCAGGGTTCTAAATACAAGCAACAAAGATACTTAAAATAAGAAATAGTGATGCATCATCATAGGGATTAAACCAAAAAACAGTACCAACGACAAAAATAGAAATAAGCAAGATGTAAACCCAGACTTCCAGCTCACCAAAGGCAAATTCTGGAGGAAATGAGGTGGAAAAATTCAATAATCAACAACCTTGACACCCTGAACTGATAGCATAAGAAATAACAAAACAGATGAACGAGGTTTTAGAAAAATTCAAAACAGAATAATTTCCCAGATAACTATAGAGATAGCAGAAATAAAGACATGATTAAAGACTCTAGAACAGACACAGATAAAAAAGTAGATGAGCTCAGGACAATGGTGGAAACCATGAATGTCCAACACAGGAAAGAAATTAAAACCATGAAACATTCAAACAGATATCCAGGTGATTAAATACTCTATTGAAAGTATTTTCAGAAGAATGAGCCAAAGTGAAGACAGAATATCAGATATAGAAGACAGGATGGTGGTCAGTGACCATGAAAAGAGAGATCTCTTAAAAATAGTAAGGGACCATGAGAATTTGACCCATCAGCTCCTAGACAATACAGAGAATAATACAAGACTGGTAGGAATCCATGAAAAAGCAGGAGAAAGTACAAGTGCAATAAAAATAACTGTTCATAGAATTAATGACAGAAAACTTCCCAAACTGAGTGAAAAAATTTAACATACAGATAAGTGAGGAATATAGGACCCAAACTAGCCATGATCAAAAAATCGCACACCCAGACATATAATAATCAAGATCCCAGAAACCCAACAGAAGAACAAAATGCTACAAGCAGTTAGAGAAAAGAAAAAAATCACATGCAAAGGAAAGCCCATCAGAATCACAGCAGACTTCAGCACAAACCCTTAAGTGAAGGAGAGACTGGAGTGAGGTATTTCAAGTCTTAAAAGTAAACAACCTCCAACCTAGACTGATATATCCTGAAAAACTATCTTTCAATATTGATGGAAAATAAGATATTTCCATAACAAAGAACACCTGAGAAACTACACAAATACCAAACGAGAACTCCAAACAATTCTAAACAATATCCTAGAAAAAGACAATGAAGGTCACAACTCCATGAGGCTCAACAGAGCAAAACCACCAGACAAAGAAAAAACTTAAAGGGAGAAGTGTAAAAATAAAAAAAGAGCCAAGAGAAATAGACTGACAGAATGGATTAAGAATCAAACTCCAACAATATGCTATATATAAGAAATACACCTAATTGAAAAAGAAACTCATGGACTGAAAAAAAGATGGAAAACAGTGCTCCATGAGACAGGAGCCCAGAAAAAGTAGGGTAGCTATCTTATTTGCAGACAAAGTAGATTTGAAACTAAAACTAATTAAAAGAGACAAAGAGGTCACTACATCCTTGTAAAGGGAATAGTCCGAGAGGAAGACATGACATAAATATAGATGCACCCAATACTAATGTCCCCAACTATACAAAACAAATGTTAATGGACATGAGAAACCAAATAATCCCGAATGCAATTGTAATGGGAGAGCTCAATACTCCAGTCACAAATAGAGAGATCATCTAGACAAAAAATCAACAACACAATGCTATAACTGTACAAGCTTTAGAACAAATGGACTTAATAGATGTCTACGGAGTGTTCTATTCCACAAAATCAGAATATACATTCTTTTCAGGTTACACAGGCCATTCTCCAAAATAGACCATATACTAGCTCATAGAACATGTTTAAGTAAATGCAAATGAATTGAAGTTATCCTCTGAATCACTTCTCGGCCTTTTGGCTAAGATCAAGTGAAGTTATCCCCTGTATATTATCAGACCATAGTGCAATTAAACTAGAGATTAATAACATAAGAACCCGGAAGAATTCCACAAACATGTGGAAATTAAATAACACTCTCTTGAACAACCAATGGGTCACAGAAGAAATTAAAGAAAAAATTAGGCAGTTTCTACAATTAAATGATAATGCCAGTACAACATACAGGAGTCTATGGGATATGATGACAGTAATTCTATGAGGGAAATTTATAGATGTGAATTCCCACACTAGGAAAACAGAGTAAGCTCAAATAAACAACTTAATGCTGAACCTTAAGATCCTAGAAAGAAAAGAGCAAGAGAAACTCGAAGCTTGTACAAGGGAAGAAATTATAAAGATCAGAACAGAAATTAATGCAATGGAGACAAAGAGAATGATACAAAAAAACCAATGAATCAAAGAGTTATTTTTGAAAGAATAAATAAAATCAGTAAACCCTTAGACAACCTTAACAAAAAAGGAAAGAAAAGGTTAAAATTCATTCAATTAGAAGTTAAAAAGGTGACATCACAACAGATACAACAGAAATCCAGAGGATCATCAATACCTACTTCAAGAACCTTTATGCTAATAAAATGGAAAACATAGAAGAAATGCACAGATTCCTGGATAAATATGAATTACCAAAGTTGAATGAAGATAATATAAAAATGAAACACCCCAATTACAATCAGGGAAATCGAAACATAATTAAAACATTACCAACAAAGAAAAGCCTTGGCCCTGATGGCTTCACCACTGAATTCTATAAGACATTTAGAGAACAACTATGGCCACTACTCTTTCAACTCTTCAATGAAATTGAAAGGGAAGCAATACTTCCAAATTCATTCCTGTAAGTGTTACTTTGATTCCAAAAGCAGAGAAAGACCCAAAAGAAAAAGAGAATTACAGGCCAATCTCCCCAATGAACATAGATGCAAAAACTTTCAATAACATACTGGCAAACAGAATACAGAGGGTCTTCAAGAAGAGCATACTCCCTGGCCAAGTAGGATTTACCCCAGGGATGCAAGGAAGGTTAAATGTACATGAATCAATAAATATAATGCACTATATTAACAGACAAGGACAAAAACCATAGGATCATCTCAGTAGATGCAAAAAAAGAATTTGACAAAATTCAACGCCTATTCATGATAAAAACTGTAGAAATTGAAATATATGGTATTTATCTCAACTTGATAAAGGCTATCTATGAAAAACCAACAGCCCAAATCACACAAAATGGTCAAAAACTGAAAACATTCATGCTAAAAATCAGGAACAAGAAAAGGATATCCATTATCACCAGTCCTGTTCAATATAGTTCTGGAAACATTAGCCAGAGCAATTAGACAAGAGAAATTAATAAAAGGAATAAAGATAGGAAATTGAGAGGTTAAACTGTCATTATTTGATAATGATATGATACTCTACATAGAAGACCCAAAAAGCTCTGCCAAAAGTCACCTCTCGACTTAATTGCCAGATTTAGCAGAGTAGGTGGATACAAGGTAAGCACTCAAAAATCAACTTATTTCTTTTGCACAGATAACAGATTCACTGAACGACCAATTAGGGAAACAATTCTCTTTATAGTAGCATCCAAAAAAATGAAATGTCTAAGAATCAATGTAATGAAAGAAGCACAAGACCTCTGTTCCAAAAGGTACAGCACTCTTATAAAAGAGATATAAGAGGATATAAGAAATTGGAAAAAAATGAGAATCAAAACTTGTCATGTAGAGGTACAAGATCCCAACAATGAATGTAACTGTACTGTATCCCTAAAATGTACCAATAAACTCAATTAAAGCTGAAAAAAAATGAAAAAAAAACAAAACAAAAAAAGACATTGGAAAGACATTCCTTATAGACATCCCCTGTCCCTGGATAGGAAGAACCAATAGTGAAAATGGCCTTTTTTTCCAAAATTGCTATACAGATTTGATGCAATCTTAACTGAAAACACAAAAGTATATCTCACAGAACTAAGGAAAACATTCCAAAAATTCATTTGGAACCAAAAAAGACCTATAACTTCAAAAGCAGTTCTAGGCAACAGAGGCATGACAGGGAGTATCACAATCACCAACTTGAAACTACTACAAAGCTACTGTGATAAAAACAGTGTGGTACTACTAAAGAAACAGACCCAAGGATCAATGGAATAGGTTAGGAGATGCAGAAAGAACTCCATACATATTCAGCTACTTCATTTTTCACAAAGAAGCCAACCATCCTCAGTGGAGGAAAGATAGCCTCTTTAATAAATGGTGTTGAAAAAACTGGATTTCAACTTGTCAAATATTAAAACTAGATCCGTATCTTTCACTATGCACTGAAGTAAAATCAAAGTGGATTAAATATCTAACTGTTAAAACAGAAACACTACTCTTGATAGACAATAAGTCAGTTAGAGCTCTAGAAGACACTGGCATAGGTAAATTCTTTATGAAGAAATCCTTAGTAGCACAAGAACTAGTGAAAGGAATTAACAACTGAGATCTCATCTTATTAAAAAGCTTCTGCACTGCAAGAGAAACCACCAACACTGTGAAGAGGCAACCGACATGAGGGAAAAAAAATTAACCAGCTGTTCATCATACAAAGGTCTACTATCTAAAATATATAAAGAATTCATGGCTGAAGATTTAGCACAGTGGTTTTACCCCCTGCTTCACATGCTCAAGGTCCAGAGTTCAGTTCCAGATACAAAAAAAAAAAAAAAAAAAAAAAAAAAAACCTCAGCCCCAAATATAAACACCTGATCCAAAAATGGGCATCTGAAATGAACAGACATTTGTCAGACAAACAAGTAAAACAGCAAATAAATATATGAAAAACTGTTCAACATTCATGAGATGCAGATGAAAATAATGCTGATATTCCACCTCACCTCAGAAAGCATGGCTGCTATCAAGAAATCAACCAATAACAAATACTGGCAGGGATGTGGGGAGAAAGGAACACTGCTCCATTGCTGGTGGGAGTGCAGACTGGTGCAACCACTATGGAAATCAATGTGGAGATACCTCAAAAAAAAGGAAGTAGGATTTGAGGTTCCGTTTGACCCATCTATCCCTATGCTGGTTATCTTTGCAAAAGAATTAAAGAATCATACCACAGTAGTTCATGTTCACCCATGTTTATAGCAGCACAGTTTGTAATAGCTAAAACTTGGAAATAGCCCAATTGCCTGTGCCTCCTCCTCCTCCTTCTCCCCCTCTTCTTTTTCTTCTTCATTGAGTTTATTGGTACATTTTAGGTATACAGTACAGTTACATTCATTGTTGGGATCTTGTACCTCTCTCTACATGACAGGTCTTGGTTCTCATTTTTTCCCCTTGTCCCTGCCCTACCTTCGCTCCTCCTCCCCTCCCTCTTTACAAACATTTTATTTCCATCTTTTCATTTTCTCCTATTTTTTTCTTTACCTTATTACTTTTTGCCTATCCTTCCCACTTTCCCTACACCTGTAGCCCTTTTCTTCCTATTCCACAATGTCAATTCTCTCATTAGGATCTTATGTCTATAGTTTGTTCACACCAGAGAAACTATTCGGTATTTATACATGTGTGATTTTTCTTCTTCTTCCCCCTCCTCCCCTTCTTCTTCTCCTCCTCCTCCTTCTCTTTCTTCATAAAATGTAGTACTACTCAGCCATAGATAATGAGAAAATAGAGATATTTATATTAAGTGGATGCAGACTGAGGACAGACTCAAATGAAATTATAGTACACACATGTATTAATACCGAATAGTTTCTCTGGTGTGATAAACTAAAAATGTAAATAAGGATCAAAACATATAATTGATATAGTACAATAGGAAGAATGGTCTAAAGATTTAGGAGAAGTGGGAGGGGTAAGGGAAAGTTAAGAAGGTAGGAACACAGAAGTGCAGAACAGAATAAACAGCCTGAAAACAGAACTACACATATAATCAACCGATTTTGCTAAATAAATAAGTACAATTCAATAAAGAAATGATAGCTTTCAAACCACTGACACTGGAACAATTGGAGCTGTATATGTAAAAAGGAGACCTAGACACAGACCTTACCTCTTACACAAAAATTGCTTCAAAGTGGAAAATCAACTTAACCATAAAATCTGAAAGAAATAACGAATAGTTTCTCTGGTGTGAAAAACTATAATAGTACATAAGATTCTAATGAGATAATTGACAATGTGAAATAGGAAGAAAGGGGATAAAGGTGTAGGGAAAGTGGGAAGGGTAGGGGAAGGGTAATAAGAGAAAAGAAAAAAATATGAGAAAATGAAAAAATGGAAATAAAGTGTTTTTTAATGGGGAGGGAAGGAGGGGGTGAAGGGAGGGCAGGGACAAGGGGAAAAAATGAGAACCAAGACCTGTCATGTAAAGGTACAAGATCCCCATAATGAATGTAACTGTACTGTGTACCTAAAATGTACCAATAAATTTAATTAAAAATATGAAAGAATAAAACTTAAAATAAATATTAGGAGAGAGCCTATTCAACCTGTGTTTAACCATAAGATTTTAGATGCAGTACTGAAAGCTTCAAATTTGAAAAAATTAAACAGCTGAATGCTATGAAGTTAAAACATTTTTTCTTCAAAAGCTATCCTTAATGAAGATAAGCTATAGACCTTTGTATTTTTCCAGTTGTCATTAAAACAAGATAAATAGGCACACCCATGTTTATAGTGGCACAATTTATAATATCTAAAATTTGGAAACAGCCCAATGGCTATCAATTGGAGTCTAGATAAAGAAGATGTGACTTTTCTATAAAACGGAGCACTACTCAGCAATAAAGAATGAGAAACTAGAGTCATTCAGAGAAAATGGATGCATATTGAGACCATACTCTTAAGTGAAATAAATAAGACACACAATAGTTATATATACCAAATAGTTTCTCTGGTGTGAAAAACTAAAAGTGTAAGATCCAAATTGTATACTGATAATGTGAAATAGGAAGAAAAGGGCTAACAGTGTAGGGGAAATGCGAAGGGTAGGGGAAAGGAAATAAGGGAAAAGAAAATAATATAAGAAAAGGCAAAAATGGAAGCAGTCTTTATAAGTAGGAGAGGTTAGAGGGGGTGAAGGGAGGGCTGGGGTATGGGGAAAAAATGAGAAACAAGATTTGTCATGTAAAGGTGCAAGATCCCAGTGATGAATGTAACTGTACTGTATACTTAAAAAGTACCAATAAACTCAATGGAAAAAATAATTCACACTAATTAGGATGGTTCAATAAATATCCTTTGGTGATAGGCATGTAGAAGAACAGGACCTCTTATTCATGATGGTAGAAATACAAAATGATATAGCCACTTTGTAAGATAGATTGGTAATTTCTTACTAAGCTAAACATAGGTTTACTGTACAAGTCTAGTGTAGTGCTCCTGGGAATTTATACAACAGATGTGAACAAACCTACCTATGAAAGTTTGTTACAACTATATTCATAGCATCCCCAAACTGGAAGCAACTGTTGTGTCATTCAGTAAGTGAATGGATAAATTGTGCATATTGATGCATTGAAATCCCATTTAATAATAAAAAGGAATGAGCCACAAAGCCACACAAAATGTGGATAAATTTAAATGCATATTGCTAAGTGAAAGAAGTGAATCTGAAAGAACTACACATTGTATCATTCCATTCAAAGGATATTCTGGTAAGCCAAATTTTAAAGGTAATATGTAAATTAGTGATTTCCAGATACTTGAGGAGGAAGAAATGTTTAATTAATGAAGTACAGAGGATTTTTTTCTTGGTGGCACATTATTCTGCATGAAACACTAATGGTGAGTACGTTACTATGCCTTTATTCAAACCCATGGAACTTTAGTGTCATAAAGGCGAATCTCAATATATACATTTAAAAAAACTCAGTTGGAAGGTTAAGAAATCCCAGGATGGAATATAAATTGTAACAAAAAGTCTAATGGAATTATACATGCATGAAACAATTATCTTTGAACAAGATAAGGGTCAAATATTCCTACTGAGGTAATTGTGTAAGTGAATATAGGTGAAGACAAAAAAGTTAAAGAGACTGCATGTGAATACCATAGTTTAGTTGTTAAAATTATTTCCATGAGCAAATAATTTTGAAATATAGTATCATGGTCACTGCAATAGGTCAACTGAGTAGGTGGGAGGTTATGACCAGCCAAGGGGAGAAAACTAGATGATGCCTGGGCACAGTGTAGCAGATTGGAATTGGAGAGATTAGTATGAATTCATCTTTAGATAAAGTAGAGGCTGATGACACATACAGCAATATTTATGTCTATATTTATACAAGGTAGTCACATACATATAGATAATTGACTTTTCAGCCCAGAGGGCCTAGAAGCAATGATATCCTAGTACTTACCAGTACATATAGATCCCAAAACTTGGATTCCTATACCATCCTCCAATCAAAGGAATAAAAGATCTTTGGAAAAGTGACAGATTTTAGGCCTGGGGTAGGAAATATACACATAAGTCTGTACCACTTTACAGTGGCAAATCAAGGGACAGAAGAACAGAATGAACAGCCTGGAAGTAGATGTACACACATAATAAACTGCTTCTCGATAAGAGTATAATTACAATTCAATAAAGAAGTTACAGCCTTCAAACCATTGACACTGGAACAATTGGAACTATACATGCATAACAAAGCATAAAAATAGGAATGCTGAAGTAAGAAAAATAATCACAATAACAACATGATCAAAAACAAGAAGAAAGCAGCACAGCAATGGGGTGAATTAAAGTGATGTAGGAAACATCCTGAAAGAGACACTGAAGCTGGAACAATTTGAGCAGCACAAAAATGTAAATTGGATTATGACAATCCAATGTATTAAATAAATATCAATGAGTTCCCATTTTTCCCTGAACATGAGTGGAGAATTTTGGTGTCATTCCCTTGTCCTAACCAGTTGACTGAATCAGCAGCTTTTTAAAGTTTTTCCTTTAACAGAACCCTCCACGGTGTCAGGCTCCTCAGTAAGGTTTCATCCATAGTGGGTCATGTAAGGACTAGGCCCCAGGACTTTTTGACCTATTCAAAAATTCTATAAATAGTGAGATATGCCCTACTAAAATCAGACACATGGCCATATATTTCTATTTATTTGTTTCTTAGTTTTTCACGGTTTAGCCACATTTTGTTTTCAGGGCAGCACTGCTGCAAATTGAAATGTTTTCATCCCATTTGATAGACTTTATAAAAATACAAATTTTTCCTATGGATTAATTTGAATGACTCATTTCTCTAACATTTTAAAGTGAATCTTTATGAGGAGCAGTTTTTTCACTCTTGGTCTTATTTTTCAGAGCAATATCAGATACAAATAACCCTTGACATTTTGTCTAAATTGATAAAGATTTGCAAATCAATACACGGTCTGTGTGATGTAGAGGGAGAGATAAAAGGGAGATTTTACAGTTAATTGGTATATTAATATTTACTCCTCACTAATAGGGAATGCAGCATATTTAAGGAGAAATAATGAGGATGGAGGCAAAAAGGAGGACAATCTACAGTTTTCTGCATCTTATGACTACTGTGTATCTTTTTTCTCACTGTGAGCATTCCTAGGATAAAAGATCAAATTTCCTATTTCTCCAGATATTAATGTATCTCCTTTTTTCTTTGTTACATTCCTTCAAAGTATAAGAAACATATAGTCACAAACTGAGACCATTATTTTTGAAATTCATCCTATTTAAGGTGGTGAAAATAGTATGGTAACTGTGGTTACTTATACATACAGCTATGTATTATTATATATTATAGAGTTCATTGTTATAGACAAAATACAAGCCAGGAGGCTAATTACTTATATATACTGTTATATATTATAGTGTTTATGTAATAGACAGTATACAAGAAGGGACTCATTTATATTATTTGTAGAGTTTAATAAAAGCTATGGGAGCTATATATTTTGTCTTCTCCAGTAGTATTAGTTAAGAAAGAAATGTCGTTGATTAGATTATTATTATTCAACTGTTAATTATGTCTTCCTCTTAACCTTCTGTTTGTTATTAATATCGTATTTGGCCATAATACTTTATTGGCCAGTAGAAAGTTGGAATAAGAGATAGCAAGTCTTTACTTGAGCCCCATGGGATCTTTGACTTCAGTCGTGAGAATGACATTTCACGAATAGCTGTTGCCTTTTCTGCCTGTGTCCTACAAAGAGACTTTCCCCAGAGTGATCCTACACAACTTATAGATTCCCAGACACCTTGTAGTTACGCCACCAGACCAGATCTCCTCATTTGATTGACCTGTGTATATGAGAATAAAGAATAGAGGATTTTTTTTTGTTCAACATCATTGACCTTTAGGTATTTTATTTTAAAAGGCAGCATTATTTTTCAATAGCTGAAACAGAAATTAGAGTTTAGAATAGAGATATACCATAACAAAATTCTAAAATATATGGTAATAGCTCACAGACTATTTGGAAGGATGGGGAAGCTTTGATAAGAAATACAGAAATGATGATCAATTTATACAAAAGGACACATAAGTAGAAAATAATTAGTAAAATTGTTACTTGTAAATATCTTGAAAGGCAGAAAAATGTATAAAACAAGCTCTGTGCCTGAGGAAATTCCACTGAAAAGTAAAGATGCTGAGCAGCTGCTAGAAAAGAGAGATCAGTATAATAAATAACTGGCTGAGGTACTAGTAGTAGAGCTTTAGAGTTTAGTAGAACTAAAGAGGAATAGAAAACTCCTCCAATTCTGGGACTTTTAAGATTCATCAAATCAAAGTTCCTTTAAAAATTACAGCCTCAGGAAAAGACCACACCTAGGACCCCACTAATAAGTCACAGATGCAGGACAAAATTTAGTTGTAATATACTTAGGTGGGGGTTGGGCAGAACTCTTCGGGTGCTTAGGATGTGATCCCATAGGAACATGATGGAAAAAAATAATACTAGAGTACAGAGCAGCAGAGAACAACTGACTGAAGAAAAAGGGCATTTCTTTCCTAGAACTGGGATATCTGGAAGCACATCCCTAGAGGGATTTTAGAGTTGCTGTCACTCACAGATTGTTATGTACTTCTTTCCCTTTGTGGATGGGAGGCTTCATTGCATTGTTTTCTGTCTTTACAGTACCATTGTATATTGGATATGTTCTTGCAGGACACCTCTCTTTTTGATTTATTGATCTCTTTATCAATGTGTAGCTCTAGATCTCATATACAGCATAAGCTTCTGAACTTTGAATCTGATACAGAATTGAGTGAGACTTTCAGACACCGGTATGAGGTCTTTGGCATGCAGGAGATTTGTGAATTTTGATCAAAAGAGCACTAAGACTTTGTCATTGGCTCTTTTTGCCACTATGTATTACTGTGGGGTATCCATATGCTTTTTTAGCTTTGGCCACTTGACATGACTTAGCCAATGTGATGCTAGCAGACATGATGGGAGGAGAGACGGGCAACTGCTTGCATGGTTATACTTCCTCCCTGTGCTTCTGCTCTCTCGTGGAAAGAGCACACCCAGCACACTTTCTAATTCCGGAAGATGAAAGATATGTGAAACAGAATGGAACCCAAACTGTGAATTGACTGCATTTAAGATTAGCTAAATCTCTTAAGTGTTTGCTTGACAGAGTTTAGGCACAATTTATTATGTAGCATTAACATGACTACAGAATAATGATGAGTATGATCAGCCATTGCAAAATGGCTTGATAACTTATTAATATCTAAATAGTATGGAAAGATCTATGACTCTATGGTAATTACCATATAAGCAGTTGGATCTTTAAAAATATCAGTGTGAATATAGCCACACTGAAAAATAAAGTTCCATAAACCCAGGGGCATTCATGTTTTAGATCATGTTTTAGAAAATTTGAAAAGATACACAGATGATTCCCATATATATATTCTGATCAAGAGAAAAAAATGACTAGATATAGGATGATATCCTTATATGGAAAATACAAAATAAATCAAGATTGATGATGTACACGATGAAGCAAACTATATCCTGCCTTTTTCCTGCACTATTCTCTGTGCCTTTCTAATATTCTTATGAATACTGCTGAGAATTTCACAATTGTTCTTTAGAAATTATCATTTTTAAGTTAGGGCAATTTTGCTACAGTTTGAGCACTAATCACTTTATTAATTGATGCCTGTGTATAAATGTCAGACAGAGCAGTGACTTCATTTCCTAACACAGAAATGTGGCTCCTTCCTTTGGTTAGATCAGAAAGAAGGTGTAAAAGTTGAAACAAACTCTACCTGGTTTGTTAAGTTCCCTGCCATTGGATGCACATAAGTAATACTTAGATTTTTGTAGTGAATGTTGTAGAGAGGTTTTCTGATTACTAGATATAAATTTTTATAAGTCCTTAAAATTATAACACATATAAAAGACTCTGTGAACTCAATAAAAATGTTTTAGAATTTGTAAATTCATTTTAATAGTACTGTGTGACCTGTACTTTCATTATATGAAATATATTTTTAAAAATGTATTAAAATATGAAATGTTATTTAAATGAATTACTTGATAACTCTAATTGCAAGGCTATTTTTCATTTGGTAGTATTTGGCACTAAGCTGAGTAGACAGGCATAGCTTACATTTTGCAAAGTAGAAATACCAGCTCATATGTGGCAGATATGTGAAATAAGAAACACCTCTTCTGCTCAAAGATCTCACAGTTCAGTGGGAAGAGAGAAATATAAATGAATAATTTGTGATGAGAATTAGATGTCTGTGAGACCGAGGTTACCTGTTTAGTGTTTTGAATTATGTTCATATTTTAGGTGAAGAAGGACCTAATCACCAGAATTTAAATTGAATCTCCTACTGTACAGACTTGTATTACAGACTTACAATTCAACTTGTGATATATTTTATTTTCCTGAGATCTTACCTTTGTTCTTTTTGACTAGGAATTTTATTTTTCTAATTTACTTTATGTCCTTGGCTCTGATGGTCTTATTTTCAGCTTCTTTATCTATTAGCTCCTGACCTGATTTCATGATTTGTCTTCCATTTTTTCCTATATTGTATACTACGCTTGGCTAACATGAATGCTATGGTATACTAGGAATGTCCACACATGGAGTAAGGTAGGTATTCAGCGCCCTGCCTCCCATAACATTACCTATTGATAGATCACAGCTGAGTTCCCATTCTAGGCTAATGCACTGAACCCAAACATTAATCAGTGGATAATTGGAAAAGCTCAATCCCTGGACCACAATCCAGGAGAATTTTACAGGGTCACCCCAGCTCACGGAAATGGTTGATGCCTTTGTTGAAAATACATCCTAGTTCAATTTCTTCCTCTATGAAACTGTCCTTCATTTTCTATAAACATTTTCAACTCAACTTTATGCGTAGAAATCTCTGTCCCAACATCTATTTCTTGGGGAATCTGAGCTATGTCAATTGAAAACACAGGCCTGCAGAAACTGACTTACAAATGGGATTTGGGATAGGTTTAATCTCTTGCTAGTTGGGAATAAAGATGGTGGTAGCGGAACTATAGAAAGCACCTGGAATTCTAAAGCCAGTGTTGAAAGCTCCGCTGGCAATGAAAGTGGTATGGGACACCAGTGGAAGAGACTGCCTTATGGATGCACTGTCCTAGGTGTTTGAGCAATTTAGGGAACTTAGAAATTAAATTCTTTGATTTCTTTAATTGGAAGCACTAAAGCATTAAAGAGAACATTAATGGAAGCATTAAGGAAATTCTCATCTCCTAAAGCTGGAAGGCAGATAAAGATTTGCATCAGTCTAAGGACTTAATTATGGAAGTAAGAAAGCTTCAGAGAAAGTGAGACAGTAAATAATTCTGAGTCCAAGTTGGCTAAGTCAGAGAAAATTCATTGGCTAGGAAGTAATGAGAACTTGAGAGATAGAACAGGATGAGCTTGATGAACACAATAGAGAGCCATCAAATTCTAGATGCTTCTGAACTCTGGTCCTGCAAAGCATCTCCATGTCAAAGGTTAGCATTCTTCCTTTGTGTGTCCATGTGTGTGAGAATTTTTGCTTTTGAAGCCAGAAAGCTTCTTGACTTCAGAGTCTACATTTTCTCACATGGCCACTACGTTAACAAGATCAGCATAACCTGGCTAAGAAAGCCGATTTTCTCGGAAAGAAGGTATGGTCAGTTTTGCTAATATGTAACCACAGAAGCCCACTGACTGCATCTGTACAGGAAATGGAATCCCCAGGGTGTTGTACAAGGGAGGGTGGGCAGAAGCATCTTCAATGACATGTTTGTCTCTCTGACCCAAGTCCTAGGAAATGTTGTTAACCCTGCTAGAATGGTTAGTGAACTCATGCAAACAGTGGTAGCTTACGTTTTGCAAAGTAGAAATACCAGCTCAGCTATGGCAGATGGTAGAGAAAGGAAAATGAAAGTAAATATGTAAGATCAAATAGACTGTGTAAAGCTGAATGATCTGCTAATAATTCTTTGGTACAGAATGGCAGACATTTTATTTTCAAATCACAAAGGGAAATACTAGTTAGAAGGGCACCAGCATTGTCAAGAAACTCAGAATGACTACTTTGTATATGCTAAATCCCATAATAGACCCTTAATGAACTGGGCTCCACCATGTGGAGTGCTTCATATAGTAAATAACTTGGCTGATTGTCCAGGGCCTATAAGAGGTCTGGGAGAAAAATCGTGTTAATGCCCTTTAGAAATGGAAACAAAATGAAAAATAATTTTAAATCACCAGAGAGACATTATGTACCAGGCCCTAAACAATTTGGTAGAGAGTATCACTTGACCATTTGGAGTCAGGTAGACTGTATGTAATTAACCATCACAGTTCTTGTACAACCAATCTATGAACCTTGGAAACTAGGTAGACATGCAACAGTATGCATTCCTACTTGCCAAATGTGGCTGTTGCTAATGCTGAATATTAGAGACTAATGCTGAGTCACAAGCAACACCATTTCTGTTTTCAAAGAGTATTAAACTCTTCGAGGCAAATCAATGCCATGAATATGCTCTATCTGGAAAGCAGTGGTAATTTATCTTGATTGAAATTGGCACACATTCATTTTCCTTTCATGATTACAGGGTCTCAGTCATTACCACTTTTCAAGGGCTCACAAAGAATGTGATTCCTCAACACCATATCCCATTTACTACTGAGGAGGTGTGGCTGCTAATATACGATTATATCTCAAACACGGTCAAATACCACCCATGATTTCTAATTTAATAGAGATTTATAGCACCTCAAATTCATACTGCTTGAGACGAAGGTCTATGAAAATTAAGTGTCATCTCTCAGCATCCAGTGCCTAGTACTATTTCCCATTTAGGTGAAACACTCGGAACTGACAACCAAAGAGCAAGAGGAGTGAGACAACTTGTGATCATGAAACATTTCTAAGTTAACTGTATTATTCGTGGTTCTCCAGAGGAATAAGCCAATAAAGTGGATATTTAATTAAAGTAATATTTTGTTTGTCTTAGATAAATGTGTATGATCAGAGTCTGAGTAGTCCCATAACGGCTTTCTGAAGGCTGTCAAGTTGGAGAAAGCAGTAGGTGATCAGTCTTAGAAGGTGAAAGCCTCAGAATAAGAGCAACCAATGATGCAGGAAGTCAAAGCAAGAAAGCTACAGCTCTGGAAATCTCCTGGAGAATTGCTGGTGCAAGTCTGACCTTAAAGCCTAAAGAATTAGGAGTCGGATTTCCTCAGGAAATGGCAACAGCTAAAAATCAGCTTTAACTCAAGAAGAGTCAAATGTGTACACAGGAACGTGCTTCTTTCATCTTCCACTTCTGTGCCATCCTGGGACTTGTCCTTTTGGATAGGCACAACTTATGTTCAGAGCAGGTCTTTCCCACTCATTATGGGTGCAAATGCCAATCATGTCTAGCAACACTTTCACAAACATACCCACATATTATGCTTTACCAGTTTTCTAGGGGCCTCTTAATGTAGCCAAGTTAACCATCACAGTTACTTGTACTAAAACTTATGCATAGATTCTCTGAAATTCAAATTTAAGATCATGTACTTTTACTTTCAAAATATGCCAATACCACAGAGACTCCACAGCCTTTGTAATTGTGTTCAGCTCTTTTCTCTGCCCAATGTTGCTTTGTTCACTCCTTCACAGCTGTCTTTCCCTTGAGCTCTTTTAAATAATAATCTCCCAACTCCGAACCATCATGTGAAGGTCTTTTTTCTGGAAAAAGAAATCCAAGACAATAGCTTTTCTTAGTTTTTCATGCTCCTACCAACACGGTTTTCACTCCCTAGCCTCCTCCTTAGCAAAAGGTCAATACAGCTATCTTCATCTGCCCCTTTTATAATCTTTCTGGAAGAAGCAGAGTTGTTTTTCCCTTTTTTCATATAATCACAGAGATACACAGAGCTTCCGTTTTTATGAAGTTATACAAGCAAAGAGCTGCTCAGCTGGTGAATAACCATAAATAAGTTTAAGTCAGGCAGGATTTAAAGAAAACATAAGCTAGCTTGTATTTATTATTAATAGATAAAATTTTATTGTAATTCTAACCAGTATGAATTTTCCATATTGTCATAGAATTTTAGATCTAAAAGGACTCTCTTATTTAATGTAAATCTCTTTTTGTCTATACTTCATGAAGGATTGTCTTGGTAACCTATTTTCAAGACGATGGAAATACTTCTCTTGAGAATGGAAGTATCAAACTCCAAATAAGGGATAAAGAAATATATTATTTTTATCTTTTAAAATCCAAAAATAGGAAGAAAAGGCCTAAAGGGGTAAGGAAGGGGTAGGGGTAGGGGAAAGTAAAAAATATGAGAAAAGGAAAAATGGAAATAAAGTCTTTGTAACTATGGAGGGGTACAGGGTGTGAAGGGAGGGCAGGGGAGTGGGGAAAAATAAGAACCAAATACATCATTTAAAGGTACAAATTTCCAATGTATACCTAAAATATACAAATAAACAATGAAAAAATGCAATAATTGAATAAAAAACCTATTTTTAAAATTCAAGAAATTCTCAAATAGTTAAATAAGAAACCAAAATCGCTGTGAAATGGAGTGTTTTAAATCATAGACTACACCATTAAAGCATTCATAATCACTGTTACACAGAGAACATTTGGATATTATATTTGTAGATTATGTTAAATTTTCCAGCTCAACAAAATGTTGAATAATATTCAGAGTTCACTTCACCAAAATGCCTCATAAATGTTGAAAATAACAGGAGATAAATGAGATTGAAGTTCCTTGACTGTGAAGACAGGTTACCTATGGCAAGTATTTTGGAACATTAATGGGTTAAGATTATTGTATCACCTTTAGACACCTCACTGCTCTGGGTCCAGTGAGGCTGTGTTTGGATGCATTCCAGATCAAAGGAATGCCTTGTTCCATACCTGATGCTCAGTTTTGGCCTTTGAATAGGTCAGCCTAGCAGCTGTATAGTTTACAGCTTGCTTCTCACTAGACATGCTCAATACCTTTAACCTTTCTTCTTTCTTTCCGTTGCACTCTTCATTTTTATGCACAATTAAGTCTGACTCATGAGAGTGACTTCTATTTACATTCTTCTTTGGGTTTCCTTTATTTACACATTTTTTTCAGAGAATAAGCAAACTATTTTATACAGTATTAAAAGCAAAATATCATTTAATACAACTTGAATCTGCTATAAATCTAATCTCTCACCATAACTATACATAGGGTCAAAAGCAAGAGGGAAATATTCAATACAGTTCGTAAGTCCGTAGCAGATCCCTGGTGTCAGCTTTAAGTGATTTAGCTTTCTTACAACCAACCAAACAACCTCCAAGGTCCCCACTCCTCTCCACAGCGTCCACAAACCTGCACGAGTCATCAAGTTGATTATTCTCACAGTAATAGTTCTCTTAGAGAAACTCAAATCCATCGGAAAATTGAGATTTTTCTGTGTTCAGTTCCTTCATGACACTGGATTCTGCCCTTATAATTTAGGTAAAGAAAGTTTAAATTCCTGACAATCAGTGGTAAAATTAGCTAAAAGTACATTAAATAGCCTTTATGAGCTTTTCAATAATAATTAGTACTAGAATAACTACAGACTGACATAACAGATAGTCTTTGCAAGCTGAATTACAAAGTAGGATGTGTTAAATGTAATGTGGCAAGAAAAGTAGAAGGAAAAATTCAGAATGCAAGAGGTACGTAACTCTTAAACTATACTACACCATCACATAATATATATGTTAATATATATGCTTTTATTGAGAATAAAAATGAAAATAATTTCAATCATGTTTTAATATTGTACCCAGTGCTATTTACAGATTCTACTTAGCTTGTCAACATTTCTGGCAATATGACTGATTAGGTAAAACACTAAATAGTACTGGATTTGATATTAAGACAGTTCTTTAAATTCACAGCTGAGCTACAAAGGTGACAAAAATCTATAGAGTTTAAAAAGTACAAAAAAGAATAAGTTTAGAAAAATTTTTAATTGCTAATGTCAACATCTGCCCTGGCAGTATCTGCAAAGGTCTTAAACCTTTGGATTTTAATAGGCCTTCTGAGATGCATAAATTGCCAATGCCCAAAGCCTACACAATATGCAAACTCAGAAAATGTTGCCTACATAAAACTGAGAATTTGAAAGCTAACAAATTTGGTTAAAAGGTAAACTAGAAAACATCATGCCAGTGTCAATCTTCACTCAGCATAGAAGTGGAAACAATCCACAAAAACCTTCATGAAAAATTGGCATGTACATAATTTCTCACAGAGGTTTACATTACCTAGGTGATTCCAAATACCTTTGCAGTGGTCTATACAAGTTACACACCAGGCCTTTGGCACAAGCAGATATAGAAAATCTGCAAGATGCACGGCAACTGTCACTCTCCGAGGATTCCCACAGATATGTTTTCAGAATTCTTGAATTATTTTTTATTTTTACTTTTGGCCATAATTAAATAATTGGTTTGGGATCTATTTTTGTATCCTGAACAATGATAAAGTTAACAATCAATGTCAAGATTTTTATATGGTGTAAGCACGGAAGTTACATAGTGTTCGTCACAGAATGAAGCCTAAACAAGATATTGTGCCAATCAGCTCTTCATCACTGGGACCAAATGCCTGAGAAGGACAAAGCAGGACAGATTATTTTGGTTAGTAGTTTCAAAGGTTTCATTGCTTCATTGCTTTCAGGACTGACAAGGCAGAAACTTCACTGTAGAAGTGCATGGCAGAGGAGCAGCAGCCAGGAAGCAGAGAAAGAGAAAGACCAGGGAGGACAGCCTAGTGTGTATGTATAGTGACCCACGCCCACTCCTATGATCCACAGCATTCAATGAGGACTTAACCTTCTGTTTCCACTGGCTTCTAATAATGCCGTCAAATTATAATCTCGCCGATAGATTCATACACCTGATGAATTTGAACATGTATGGTTCAATCGCTACTCCAAAAGCCTGTTAACTGGTAACCAAGACTTTAGAACATGAATTTTGGGGAATATTTCAAATCCAAATCATAACATGTACAACAATATTGATATTATATAGTAACAAATTATAAGATGTAGTGAAATCCCAGCATATTAAATGGTTATTTGAGAACTTATTTAATATCTGTAGTCCACTAGATCAGGAGCTACATTACATATGTCAGGGACTTTTTAAAAACGACATCTTTAGAACCTAGCACACCTAATTGAAGCATTCAGTAGTATTTGTCAAATGAATGTATGCATATGATAGGCTTTTCAGAAAAAAATAGCAGGGGCTGTGAAACAGATAGTCTCTAGATCTCACTGGGTTAAAAAACATTATCACTCCTGATAAGTTCATTAATGGTTTCAGTAACTCTTAAAGACAACTGTCATCTATACATTAATTTAGGAATCCAATGTTGTTTAAGCATTCTTGAGCCATGACCGCACACATGAGACCTTCTCTCTGATTAGGATGATGAGGAGAAGACAAATGGAGAGTGGACAAGGGTCCTTTTATGGCCTTAGGCCTAGAAAGAACACATGTAACTTCATCCCACATTCAATTGGCCAAATATAGTGACATGATTTCCATTAATTGCAAGGGAGACTGGAAAGTACAGGGACAGAAATTGGATAGTTGATTAGCATCATTATTTCTTTATCCATATTTATACAAAAAAGGTTTTTTGAGTGCATGTGTGAGTAAATGAATGAATAAAGATAGAATTATTGGAGCATGTCCACAACAGCCCAAATGTTTGGCATTTCATATTACCAAGCAAATTCCTACAACCTCTAACTCATTTTTAAAATAATTAACGCTATCAGTACAATTTAGATGTAGATAATGATCATACTCACCATAGAGAATGTGTACTTGCACATGCTATGTCTTAATTCTTATTCTTTTTCCATTCTCCTCCCCTACCTTCCACCATCCTTCACTGTCTTATTTACAAAAGCTTTGTTTCCATTTTATCTTTCTTTTCTCATTTTTTCTTTTTCCTTTCCTTCTTTTCCCTTTTTCCTCTCCCTAGTGCCTTTTTCCATTTAAAGATTTAGTACCTATTTCACAGTATCTATTATACAGTTTGATCCTCATTTCCATTTCCAGCCTCTCACACCAGAGAAACAATGCAATATTTATACATGTATCTGGTTCATTTTACTTAAGAGAATGGCCTCATGTTCATCCATTTACCTAGAAATATCTTGCATTCAACCTTCTTCGTGACCAAGTAATACTCCATTGTACAAGAAAATCACATCTGTCAGGCTTGGTGGTGCACATCTGTAATCCCAGCACTTGGGAGGCTGAGGAAGGAGGATTGCTGTGAGTTTGAGACCGATCTGGGCTACATAGTGAATTCCAGGTCAGTCTCAACTACACAGTAAGACTCTGCCTAAAAAATAAAAAAAAAAAAAAAAAAAAAAAAGAAAGAAAAGAAAATCACATCTTCTTTGTTCATCAATTAATGTGCACTTAAGCTGTTTCCAGGATTTAGCTATTACAAACTTTGTAGCTATAAACATGGGTGGACATATATTGCTGTGGAATGATGCTTCTAATTCTTTCAGGAAGATACCAGGAAGGCAGATAGCTCGGTGAAATCGAACCTCTAGTCCTAGTTTTTTAAGGAATCTCCATACTGATTTCCACACTGGTTGTAAAAGTCTGCGCTCCCACTAACAGTAGTAGAGAAGTGTTCCTTTTCCTCCACAGCCCCACCAGCATTTGTTACTGGTTGATTTCTTGATAACAGCCATTCTTTCTGGAGTGAGGTGAAATCTTTGACAAAGGGGAAAAACACCTTCATTACAAGAAAAATAGTCTTTTTTGTTCGTTTGTTTTTTGAGACAGAGTCTCACTATGTAGTTGAAACTGACCTGGAACTCACTGTGTAGCCCAGGTTGGTCTTGAACTCACAGCGATCCTCCTGCCTCAACCTCCCAAGTGCTGGGATTACAGGTGTGCGCCACCACACCCGGCTGAAAAATAGTCTCTTTAATATAAGGTTCTAGAAAAACTGGCTGTCTACATGCTGAAGACTAAAGCTAGACTCATGTCTCTCACCATGCACTAAACTAAATTAAAAATGAATCAAAGATCTAAACATTAAAACAGAAAAACTAAATCTGCTGAAAGAGAGAATAGGTAAAATGCTTGAGAACACAGGTGTAGGCAAAGACTTTATGAACAAAACCCTAATTGCATGGGAGATATTACAAAGAATCAACTGGAATCTCATTGGATTAAAAAGCATTCGCATAACAAAATAAATTACAAACAGAGCAAAGAGGCAACCAGCAGTGTGGGAAAAAATTTTTGCCAGCTCTTCCTCAGACAAAAGACTAATATCTAGATTATATAAATAGTTGAAAACAATCAACCCAACCAAATTTAAAGACCCAATTCAAAAATGGGCATCTAAGAAGAATAAACACTTTTCAGAGGAAGAAATACAAATGGTAAACAAATATGTAAAACAATGTTCAACATTGCCGGTCACTCAAGGGTGCAAATTAAAACCTTCAACTCATTTTAAAATTAATGTGAGTAATGATGTCTTTTAAAACCTTGCTTATTTGCTCTTACATTTTTTCTGTTTCTAAATTTTAATTCCTTTTCACTTTAAAAGTACATAATGATACTGACATTTTCATCAACTGATAACTCTATAAGTCATCTGCTTTAATGATGCTCACTTTCAACCTTCTTTATTCAAAGCCCATTAAATAATGTGGCGATATAGGAACCAAGCAGCCTATGAGCTTGATGACTACATTTACAAGAGAAAGTCTTTATAAATTTATTATTCCAATCTCAGATTAGTATTTTAAACTGAGACTTTGAAACTCAGCTTCTTTAAAGTCTCTGTATTTGATTTGCTTTTCCAGACAGAAAGTACCTGAACCATTTTTTCTTTTGGTAATTAATTTTTAAATGAAATCAATCATATTCCCTAAAGAGAGAGAGAGAAAAAAAGTATTATAGAGAAGGTCAAAAAGTGCTTAAGAATTGTATGTGTTAGAGCAGGAAAGAAATTCTAATTGTGCTATCAGAATTGAATGAAGTCAGGCTGTTAAATATTAATGGAAATAATATTTAAGCTTACTTTTTTGGCATTATGCCAGTATATTATGAAAGATAAATCCAGTATTATATTTCTAATTTTGATGTTCCTAGAACTTTATAATTCTCTTAAAGGTAATAATTGCCATTTTCAGTATTTCAGAAAGTTCTGATTAATCACTTTCCCCTAACATAGGCTAAATAAGCAAAACCACTCAATTGTTAACACAGCTAGGTGCTATAGGTCAGGCATGCTTTGTTCCCCAACGTTCGCTGGTGGAGGTTTGGTGCCCAGTGTGGCAATATGAGGGACAGTTGTACCTAGTGAGAGACTCTGGGTCACCGGGGGCAATCCTTTGGAAGGACTTAAGGCCTTTCCCTCGGAACTCTTTTCTCTCCGCATTCTTATGTGGCCATGTGATTTCTTTACAGTCACTTGTGCTTCTGTCACTGTGACAACACCTCTTGAGGGCCTAAGAAGATGGTGGAGCACAGTACCGCGGGCAGGAAGAAGCTTCATTTTCACCATCTATGAAGCAGTTCTGAGAGAGGCATGCCAATGGCGGTGTGTTAATACCCAAGCGCTGGCATCACCGATGACTGCACATTAAAAAACAGAACTATCTCAATTTGTTGTTTCACAGATATGAAGATTAGAAGCCCTAAACCAATCATTTTCTGAAGGTACTGGAAAAACATTTTTCCAGGCCTTTCTCCAAGCTACTAGAAGCAAAAGACATGTATTGGCTTGGAAGGTCTTTTCCCTGAGTCTCTTCTCTCTGTGTATATCTATCTTGTCACATAATTTTTTATTTTTATTTTTATTTTTTTGTTACCAGAGATGGAACTCAGGACCTTGCACTTGCGAGGCAGGCAGTGGAACCACTGAGCTAAATCCCAGGCGCTTGTCACATAATATTTTAAAGATTTAAATTATCAGTTACATTGTTAGGAACACATCATGCTCCATTATAAGTCGTATTGATTAGTACTTCTATACCTATCTTATTTTCACTGAGAGCTACATTTTAATGTACAGGGGTTTAGAATTTCAACAGCCAACTTTGAAGGGACACGATCCAAACTATGGCAGTGCATTTATAGTGAGAGAAAAAAATTCACTGATAATTTAGAGCTGGAAGTATCTTTTTGAATCGTATAACACAGTTCTCTTACTTTTCTTATGAGGCCAAGTGATAAGGAAACGTGCCTAACGTCATGTTGTTAATCACTGAAAGACAGCAAAATTAAAGTATCTGGAACTGAGGGTCACACTACACTCAGCCTTGGCTCTTGATGTGTGTGTGTGTGTGTGCGCGTGTGTGTGCGCGTTTGTGCACTTGTGTGTGAAGTCCTGAGTAAAGAATCTCACTGGAGAATGTTCACCTGGAAGCACCACACTTAACTGCTCTCAGCCATAATGGAATGAAACCAAACAGGGCTAAAATAAATAAAACTCATCAATGTTTTTGGCCTGTATTGTATCATACATCCCTCGTGCCATGAAACACAATCAGTAAGAAGCATTAACTGTGGGATTAGTGACGAATGTTATACTGTATAACCAAAGAAGTTGCTTTTCAACAGTACCAGGTATACTCCCACTTTTGTTGCTTTTGTTCTCTTTTCAGAGGTCAAGAGCTTTAACATTTCCCTTAATGGTAATAATCACTTACATTTTGGCTATACTGTTTCCTTCTAGAACATTTTTTAGTACCTCTATGTTTATAAGTACGGATCAAATTATGTACTAACCACCGATGACCAAGAGCTATTTTGTTTTTCTAATGGAAAGATAAAGAAATTTACCCAAACATTATAATTGCCATTATGTTTTATTGTAAATGTTTATAAAGAAATACATTAAACCTCATTTTCTCAACTGAGCAGATGGCAATACAAAGGGATACAAACAAGGTAGATATTATTTATTCAAATAAATTGTTACATTGAGGTGAGAAACTGTTCATTTAAGCTACTATTGTTTTACATATCAGAATATTCTTGGATGATCTGGATTTTAGGCCAGGTGTGACACCTGACCGATAGGCCACGGCACTCCTTGCTTCACCTGTGAAATGTTTTTCATATCTGTTCTTTCTCCTTATTTGTGTGCACTAAGATTGTTGCACCTTCTCTTTTATAAACATGATGCAGTGAAGCTTGTACATGCTATTTTCAAACATGGTAAGGTCCGTATGTATGAATGGAATTCTTATTCTTACGGGATCTATAAATGTTCAGCTTTGCAAGAAAATGTCAAATTACTTTCCAAAATTTTTGAATCAGCTTGCACTCCTAGTTATAATCCACATCCATTCTCATGGTCAGTATGCTTAGACCTCTAAATCTGTGCCTGTCAGATAGGAATAATTTATGTCTCTTTTCTAGATTTTTAGTTACTTTTTGCTGAGGTCAAGAATCTCTTTAAATATTTCTTAACTCTCATGTTTCCTCTAAGGATCCATATCTTTTCTTGTCTTTCAGGTTTTATAATGATTATATTATAAAATCTAAATAATGCATCACTTTACCTTAAATATAACTAAATAATAAATATAGAGGTATAAATAATAAATGTGCTCTTCAGGATATAGATTTACTCTGGTAAGATTACATGGGAATTACACTTTTGCAGACACACTTTTAGTCATTCCAGGCATTGGATTGGATTGTGGATTCATTGAATGTTCACTATATTATCAAACAAATGAATAATTTAAATAGGTAAATGCAGGGCATCAAAAGTCCCTAGAAACTCAAAGAAAATAATGTTTCATGAAACTAGGTAAACCTAATTAATCAAATCTATATGCCTATTTTCAATGGAAAAATGTTTTCACTTCTACAGCATGTAAGCCAGTCATCTAAACCATGAAAGAAAACAGAAAAAATTTGAAATATAGAACAAGCAACTATAGAATTTTAATCTATTTAGGCACTGTCTTTAATTAATTATTATAATTATTGATTATTATTGGACATGGAGTAACAAGAGATAGCTTAAACAATTTCCCGGTCCTAAAAACAATTCTCACTTTCTCCAATTGTTTGGCAGAACACTAATTTCTCTTTATAATCTTTGTTGTTATCTGTTGGTTAGCAGCATGAGAACCCCAGTACGACCTGGAAGCAATTTTGCTTTACCATTTATCAAAACAATGACTGTGTTCTCCGGCAAATAGATTGCACTCATCAGTGTGGTAGGGCAGCAGGTAAAATTTTCTCTGATGAACAATTTGGTATAACAGTGAGAACAGTCATTCTTTCCATACCTTTTTTTTTAAATCTCAACATTAGATACTGGTAAGAGTAGAGCACTAATGCACTTTATAATTCTGCTTTGGTCTTGGACTAGATTCTCCGATATTTTCTCTGTGTCTACAGGAGATGAGGGAATATTTAAAGCGTCCAGTAGTGTTTCTGTGTTTCCACCTACATTATCCATTCAGCATTAAGGAATTACAAAGGATTAAATATTCTCCCTTCCAGCTACACATCCCCCCTCCACTTGCCTTTCCTCCCTCCCTCTAGCTTTCTCTCCTTTCTCCCCCTTACCTCCCCCCTCCCTCCCTCGCTCCTCCCTTCCTTCCTTTTGTATATAAGCTCTAGTACCATCAAAATCTACCAGATGACCCCACAAGCTTTATAATCACTTCCATTACAGTAGAAATTAAGTGGCACGAAAACTCAGTTTTTCAACTCTTTGCTGTCTGTCTAATTTATCCCATGTTCTGATAATCATGAGCCAGATCATTAATATTTCTTTCCCCCAAAGAAGATGGGTATTTTTGTAACTTACTTTCTCTTTTCGTAAGATTGTTCAGTCAGGTATCCTGCCATGGGCCGAGCCTGAGCATCTTCGCCTCCTCCCTCCTCCCCTTCTCCCCACTGCTCCCTTTCCCCTACAGAGATTACAGTCAGACATCCTGTTTGACTAACACTGTAGATACTGGATGGCGCGGTCCCAGGAGAGAGCTTCATTGCGTGTCCTTCCCTGTTCCCTTCCTGTGCATGCCCCAATCACGAAACGGTCACGCTACGGTCTGCCTAGGCCACTTAGGTCACCTAGCACTACGTGACCCCACTTTCTCCTTCTGTTTGTCTTCCACTATAAATAAGAGCATGCGGTGCTTCAGGCGGCCCCACAAGCTATGGTTCCACCTGGTCCTAAATCTCAAGCTTGGTTGTGGTTTCTTCCCTTATTCTTCATCTCCCACTGCTCTCCCAGGTGCAAACCCTACGCTGTGGGGGTCACGGCAGTTTTCAGCAACAAAGCAGACATAGGATTTTTTGAGCAGATATTAGAAGAGGAATAAGTAAATGGCTGTGGGTGAGGTATTCTTCCCCTTTCATTACAATATCAAAACATTTGAGGCAGGCTACATTTATAAGGACAAGTTTGTTTGTTTGTTTTTGGTATGGGGTTACTGAACTCAGGTCTTTGCGTTTGCAAGGCAGGCCACCGAACCGCTGAGCTAAATCCCCAGCCCGTATAAGGACAAGTTTATTTGGCTTACAGTTTTGGAGTTTCAAAGATACGGCACAAGAACCAACTCGAGCCTGGTGAGGAACTCACGCTGGATGTCAGGAGTGCATGAAGAAAAAAGGAAACACTGCCCAAAACAGAACAGAGAGCAACTTCAGTTCCTTCCGAAGATACAGTCCCGGTGATCTAAAGTTAGTCGTCTAAGTCGTATGTCTTAATGTTTCCATCGCCTCTTACATTGTCATACTAAGGACGGAGCCTCCA
Organism: Fukomys damarensis; assembly: GCF_012274545.1. Taxonomy (NCBI): domain Eukaryota; kingdom Metazoa; phylum Chordata; class Mammalia; order Rodentia; family Bathyergidae; genus Fukomys; species Fukomys damarensis. The sequence continues at coordinate 20,200,840 of NW_022900948.1, forward strand.
ATCATGAACCACTGGGGCACAAGCGACAAGGAATTCAGAGTAGATAGGTTACGGTGAATCCAAAAGGAGCGAGGAATCATCCTCAGGTCAGCAAAAGTAGGTAAAAAAGAGGAAGTGGCAGCGAATGCAAGAAAAGTAATCAAAGCAAGACCTAGTCTGCTTCGTTGGTGCAAAGGGAGAGTAAGGAGAGGTTCAGACCAAATGAGTACCTTTTCTTCCCGTTTTCCTTAGCACATTTTTTCTTTACTAATGTGTTATGGAAACCATTTAAATACTTTCTCAAGTTCAGTTTTATTTCTTGAATCCCTTTAATGAAAGTTTTATTTTCTCTTGGTATTTCTTAGATTGAGAAGCTTTTCTCATTCCACAGTCCTTACTTCAGATTTTTTAACTACTTTATAAAATTCAAGCTGTTATTTATTTTCCTAGCAATGTTTGCTGCTTCATTTTTTCATTGAATTTTTAGAGAAGTTGTAATATTTTAGTCACTTTATTATTTTTCTTCCTTTTGACATTAAGCTTTAAGAAATGTTTTTGCATTAATCTGGAAGGGGAGCGTCACACTTCATTTAGTAACTGCATATTAAAAAATAAAGTTTCATTTTCTACTGCTGAATATAGACCAACAGAAATCCTCTATTAGTGGACAGAATCTTCTCTTTAATTCCTAGGAACATCTACAAAGCTTTCTATATCCTTATTTTAAAATTAGGCATACTGGCATCTTATTTTAAAAATAAGAACAACTTTCCCCTTACCTTCTGTTCATTTTCAAAATCAAGAATATTTACCCTATGCTTTATCTATTAAAATCTTTCTGCTTACGCAATCCCAAATATAGATTCTCCTTATTTCTCTCTTATTTCCTATTGTCTTATTGTATGTAACATATCACAGATACAATGACAAAAGAAATGTGCATAGTCCTTATCTTTAAGAGGAGCATAATCTGTACATTATTAATATAATGTTCCAAAGTATTATTTACCCAACATAAATCGATTTATAACTTTTATCTTATCTTATAACATTGTTTTCTTCCTTTGTGGTTAATCATAGGTCAGGCAGAGCAATGTTTTGATGGCTATAATACATTTTACATGGCTTTTAAAATACAGATTAATTGCAACACTAAACAGACTAATTCCAACACTAATGCCATATGCAAAGGTATTAGTCTGAACCTATTTCCTACAGAATACAGCCTTAGTCACACTCAGTACCCTGGTGTATGCACTCCAGCATGATAGTCTGTCTTCCTTCCTCAATTGTTTCTAAGACACAATAGTTCCCAGCCCAGGGATTTAGCTCAGTGTTTCCACAACCTGCCTCGCAAGTGCAAGGACCTGAGTTCGATCCCCTGTACCAAAACAAAAGCAAAAACAAAAACAAAAAAATCCCAATAGCCCCATCTTTGCAAAGACTCCTATGCAAAATCGATGCTGCTGTTTTGTTCTTCGCTTTTCCTTTTTTTATTTTTCATTAACAAAATTTATTCTAATCATTATTACTAAGTGCACCTTAGAACTTTTTAAATTCAATTTTATAAACCTCTTAAAATATAAAGTGATTTGTTAGCCCTAGTTTGCTTGGGACGTTCCATGTTTTAGTGTTGGAAGATCCACACACTGGAAAGCTCTCAATATTAGACAAGTGAACACAGTTGTCCACCTTAATTATCTCCTCAATATTTTCCTAGAGACTAAAGTTGAGAAACACAATATTGAATAGTATATTGTTATAAAATCCACAGTAAAGAGGTGTATATACATATACACACATATATATATATATATATACAAATAATAAGTATAAATCATTATAAGATAATGATAACACAAGTGTCAGTATTTCTTAATTTAGAGCAAATTTGGCTAAGAGAAAAAAAAACTCACCAAAGATGACCAGAAATCACCATATATATATATATATACATATATATATATATACACACACACAT
>NW_022900948.1:20203052-20212783 GCF_012274545.1 Fukomys damarensis
TATTTTATATATATTAATATTATATATATGTATATATATATTCTTTAGATGGCTCTTTCCCTTTCTCCTGCATTGTGTCCTGATCCCTTTGTGGTGCAAGATGTGAGAGAAGGGATTTCCTGCTCACTCCTTCATGATCAGAACTGCCACTAATCCTGTTCTTGTTTTAGGTAACATTGGTGAAAGAACTCAAATATCTCTGGGTCATGTAGTCATCTAGCTTCACATATAACACAGTTAGAAACCACTATCTGGAACCCTATCACCTGAGATGTACTGCCGGTTCACAGTTACTAATTATTAGAGATAATGATACTAAAATGACCATCATCAAACATATATATATGGTTTGTTTGTTTTTTTCTTTGGTACCGGGGATTGGACTCAGGACCTTGGCTTGTGAAGCAGGAGCTGTACCACTGAACTAAATCCTCAGCCCATCAAACTATTTATGGGACTGCTTGCCTTGAGTACGTTTCTAGAAATGAAAATACATCATCAGATTAAAAAACTGTTTGCAAGTCTTCTTGCTATAGATTATCAAATTAACGTCTAGTAACTATTTTTTCCCAACACATAGTGTCACTACGATTATTGGAAAATGTTTAATGATTGATTACTGTAATGAAAATCCTTTTTCAATCTTATGCAGATAGAATGATATTTTGGTGAAATTAAGTACAGTAGTGCTGGGATCGAGTATTTGCAATTTTTATGATTTTTCAACCTTTGTTATGTAGGTATCTGCACTCTGAAAATGTCATAGGCTGTTTTCTTTTGTATTTCTAGGTTATACTTAGCACAATTTCTTCTAATTAAAATAAATCCATATATTTATGTCTTAATTTCTAGAGAAAATTACAATATTGAATTTTTCAAATAGGGACATTTTTCATTCTGTAGTTATTTAAAATTTCATTTGCAACCCTTAGAAAGAATTTTAATTTGCTATTTTATATAAATATATCAGTTCTTAGTACATTTATTCCTAGTTCAAAATATTTTAATGTTATTTTGAATGAGATATTTCTTTTCTATATTTCCCCTTTATCATGGATATGTAAACGGTTACTGATTTTTGTAAGTATTTTATAACTTGGAAATTTAATGAGTACTCAATAATGTCATATTGATATAAAATTTTGTTACTAAGAGTGTAATAGATTTTCCTGGGTCTCAGGTAAACAATGATATAATCTGTCAAATAAAAATTTTGTTTAGCTTCAATATTATTGCAGATTTTTCATATCTAATATTCGTAAAGTACTTAGAAACTATCATCAGTCTCAGTGATGATAGAAAGCAAATTTATCTTGATCTAACTTTAATGAGAATGAAATGTTTCACCATTATTTTCACCATTAAGTTTGATGTTAGCTGTTTGATATGCACATAAAGCCATTTTTAAAGGTAAAGAACTATATTATATTTGCAAGTTTCTGAGAATATACAATTATTTCAAAATAAAAATCAGAAGTAGAGACAACTTTTGCAAATGTGTGTGTTTTGTACTTCTCCATCCTTTTTCTAAGTGTCCTGACTTTACTTTGAGCTCTTATTTCCTTTTGGATACAATCACAATGTGGCTACCAACCAAATAACCTCATTTGCACTCCAGAGAAAGAGAAGTAAGAAAATAAGACATAAAAAGAAAGACAGGGCAATGAGAATATGTCATCATCTTTGAACCCAGGAAAAGAGAGTTCAAAGAGGTGGACTGCCATGTTGAATATTGCAATACGTTTTAGAAAGATAAAAGCGTTGAATAGGCTTTGGATTGCCAATCAGGATGTAGGTGACCATAAGAAGAATCATCTTGGGAATTAATTCTTGAATCTTTCATGAATTCTCTAGGGAACAGTGGAAGGAAGGAACCCCCCCATCTATATATTTAGCAAACAATAATAATAGTTTTGTTACAAGTAGTACAGAGACTATATAATTTTAAAAACATAGCATCCAAACATAACTTTTATTTATAAAATTAAACAAATAAATCACTTAATTCAGGAGATGTTCAATGGCCAAATAAAATTCATAGTGTGATTGATCTGATCAAGTTTGCAGAAATCACTCATTACAATTGTAAGAGGCATGGGAGAAAGGGGATCAATAGAAATGATTGATTCATTTTTTTATATATGAGAAAAACAAATATGATTTTTTGTTCCTTGATCATCTTGTACAGTATTAGCAATGATAATATTTTGAGTTGATTTTAAAGTTAAGAAAACATTTTAAAAGTATTAATTGGCTTATGAAATTGGAAGAAGGGAGCTCTTCAAAATAATTCAAATCTAGTGGCCTAGCAAGTGCATTAAATTCTTGGTTTCTTCTTAGCTATATTGGGTTCCTTCACATTATGGCAAAGTGACTGCAAATAACTTCTCAGACTTCGCACTTTCACATTTATATCCAAGTATAAAAGTACTTACCTCTGGAAGTCTTAATTTAAAATTTCCTGAAAAGTTTTCAAGCTTCTTACTGAAACATATTTGACCAAATTGGTTCAGGTTCCCTTACAGGAAGTAATAATTTTGGAGAATGAAATTACACTGACTGGCTTAGGCCCAGGTACTTTCTCACCTCTATTTTCTTTTGTAGAGCTATGGGTAGAATCAACTTCTCTCTTACATATGTCCAAATTTGTGAAGAAATGTGAAAAAAAGAATAAATGTTTTCAAAATGAAATAAGTTAATGTGTTTACATAGAAAATGCCTAGTACCTGGTAATTTTCACAAATGTTGTAGTTTTTTTCTCTTAAATTCTTTTATTGGTACATTTAGGTATACAATACATTTACATTCATCACTGAGAACCTGTACCTTTAGATGATATATATTGGTTCTTATTTTGTCCCCATTTCCCTGCCCTCCCTTCAACTCCTCCACTCCTCCCTATTTGCAAAATCTTTGTTCCAATTTATTTCTTATTTCATACTTTTTTTCTTTCCTTTCCCCTACCCCTACTACATCCCCTACCCCTTAGTACTTTTTCTTCATATTTCACATTATCAGTTATTCATTTTAATCCTTATTTACACTTTCAGTTTCTCATACCAGGGAAATGAATTGGTATTTACATGTGTGTCCTATTTACTTAAGAGTATACCCTTAATGTGCATCCATTTACCTATAAATGTCTCTAATTTCTCATTCTTTATGGCTGAGTAGTACCCCACTTTATTAAAAAAAACCCACATTTTCTTTATCCAGTCTCTAGTTGATGGGCATTTGGGCTGTTTACAAGCTTTAACTAATATAAACTAAACTGTGCTGCTATAAACATGGATGTGCATATATCACTGTGGTATGATTATTTTAATTATTTTGGGAAGATACCCAGCAGAGGAATGACTGGGTCAAATGGGACCTATAGTCCTAATTTTTTAAGCTATCTGTATTGATTTCCACAGTGGTTGCATCAGTCTGAACTCAACACTCAGTGCTTTACCAACAACAAAGAGATGATATCCTAGTTGCTCTACGTCTTCTCTTTTCCAGTAATTTGATTTTTAATTTTAGCCATTTACAGTGGTTCTGCCACCTGCCTTGCAAGTGCAAGGACCTGAGTTCAATCCTTGGTACCAAAAAGAAAATTTTTAGCCATTTCAAGAGGTGCACAGTATTAACTGCTTTATTTTTTCAATTTATTTTTAATTTTTTATTAAAGATTGCAAACATACATGACAACAAGAAATGAAGATACTAAATAAAATTTTCAAATATACATATACATGACAGCAAAAAAAGGATATGAAATAAACAAAAATTTATGCAACACAGACTGATAATCCAAATACAGTATTAGTTTGATATGATCTTCAAACATTATGTGTTCTTTCTCATTTTCTTTTCATATAATATTTTTGAAATATTGTATTTACAAATAAAACAAAGTTACATGTTATAGTTGAGAAACTATCCTCAAAATTTTATGATTTATAAACTCCTTGGTTTTATTAATTTGATAAATATCATATGCTTATTGATTGTATCACTTACATTTTGTAACAAATCTTCCCACAGAAAAGAACTATACCTATATATGAAATCCAAAAACAACTAAGAGTTCACAATTTTAAGATTAGATTTTTCTGTTTCTTTTTTATTATATACCATACTTATTTTTATAAGCATAATGATAGAATTTAACACCAATACATATGTAATATTCTTCCCAAACAAATGACTAAGAATTAAATCAAGCAACTAATTTAGAGAAATCATAAGTTTGCTGGAGAAACTATCGATATGTCAAATATGCAAAATCCTACCACATTCATGACCATGTTGCTCATTAAATAGTGCACACATATGTGTAAAAACATACCCCCCCACATATGCATGATGCATATTTTCTACAATGCGATATATAATTTGATATAATAAAACAGTGCAGTGATGGGTGGGTTTGTATGATTTGAGGAAAACAAATATCATCTTTGAGGTAGATGGAGAATTTGTAATATGTACCAGATACTGAATGATATTAATGATTTATTATTCATTTATTTATGTATATTTGTGAAAAATTTACTTAAAAATTAATATTTTTATTGGTAGAAAATAGGTACAAAGATATATTGATAATATAAAAAAATTTGTCTTTACAAATTTCCAACCAAACAAGCGGTAGTGACAGAAAAAGAAGTTTGCAGAAGGCAGAGATGAGAGAGGAGAATGACGGATGGACCTTAATACTTTTCATACTACTCATATACACAGACTTCATAAATTCTCAAATAAAAAAACAAAGAATATGAGAACCAAAATAACTTATAAATTTGGTAAACCAACATATAAAGACAAAGATTAATGTGTTCATAAATTTTAAAAATATAAAATGTAAAGCCTGAGATGGAGCTCAGTAGTGCGGCACTTGCCTAGCCAGAGAAGTGTGCTGAGTTTGATCCCCAGCCTCACAGAAAGAAAAAGAAAAAAAGAAAAAATGAGAAAAGAGAAAAGGAGCATATGTGCTGACATACTCAATAGATTAAAAATGAATTATTTGTTATCTCTTCCTTTTGAATTGTTCCCCTCATAAGGACATAGTGGCCTTCTTTGTCTCTTTTAATCAGTTTAGGGTTGAAATTTACTTTTTATGTGAATAAGATTGCTACCCCTGCTATTTTCTTGGCTCCTGCTGCATGAAGAAGTTTTCTGTCCTTTCACTTTCAGTCTGTGGGCTTCTTTTTGCACTAGGTGTGTCTTGTAATCAACATATTATTGGAATTTGCTTTTTAATTCATTCTGCCAGTCTATTTTTATTGATTGGTGAGTTGAGGCCATTGATATTGATGATTATAACTGATATGTACTAACTTATTATTGTCATGTTTTTTTCACCTCCTTTTAGTTTCTTACCTTGCCTATTTGATTTGCTCTGTTGGACTTCATTGTGTTGTTACCTTCATTCTCTTTTTCTAGGATATTATATAAAATTCCTTCTAGTGCTGGTTTAGTATTCATGAAGTTTCTCAGGTGTTCTTTGTCATGGAAGTATCTTATTTCCCCAACCATTTTGAAAGAAAGTTTTGCAGGATACATCAGTCTAGGTTGGAGGTTGTTTTCCCTTAGTACTTGAAATGTCTCATATCAGGCTCTCCTTAACCTAATGGTTTGTGTTGAAAAGTCTGCTGTGATTCTGATGGGCTTTCCTTTGCATGTGATTTGTTTCTTATCTCTTACTGCTTGTAGTATTTTGTTCTTCTGTTGGGTTTCTGGAATCTTGATTATTATATGTCTAGGTGTAGATTTTTTTCTATCATGGCTAGTTGGAGTCCTATATGCCTCACTTCTCTGTATGTCAAATTCTTCCCCTCTGTTTGGGAAGCTTTCTATAATTAATTCTGTGAACAGCTTTTTTAATTCATTTGCATTTCTCCTGCTACTTCTTGAATTCCCATCAGTCTTATGTTATTCTTCTTTGCATCATCTAAGAGTTTTTGGGTGAATTTCTCATGATCCCCTACTGTTTTTAAGAGACCTCCCTTTTCACAGTCACTGACTCCAATTTTATCTTCTATATCTGAAATTCTATCTTCGGACTCTATTATTCTGTTTTGAACACTCTCATTGGAGTTTTTAATCTCCTGGATATCTGCTCGAATCTGCCATATGAATTCCATTTCTTTCTTATATTGGACATTTATTGTTTCCAATTCTTTCTTATGCTTGGCATTTATGGCTTCTATCATGGTCCTGAGATCATCTATTTTCCTCTCAGTTTCTGTTCTAGAGTCTCAAATTATAACTTTCATTTTGCTCATCATGATTATCTGGGAAATTACTTCTGTTTTAAATTTCTCTAGAGCCTGATTGATCAGTTTTGTTACTTCCTTTGCTTTGAGTTCCAGGTGTCCTGATGGTTCACTATCAGACTTTTCATCCTCATTTGCCCCATGGTTTGCCATTGGTGAACTGGAAGTCTGTCCCTGAATCTTGCTTAAGCATTTTCTAAGTTTTACTATTGTTGGGTTGTCCTTAGTTCAACCTTTAGGTTATTCTTAAATCTTCCTGATATAGTTGGGCTTCAGCCCATCTGTCTGTAATGATTCATAGACATTATCATTTTCATAATACCAAAGAAAACAGCTCATTGAATCCATCACAATCCTTTATCCTATTTCATACAATCAGCACCACAATATGATCAAGCACAACTTTCAAATTGACTGCTTGTGGTAGTTGTCAGTCTATCACCTTCAAACCATGTGAATTAAATTAAAATCAAGAATCAATCCAAAATATGTTTACAGTGAATAAACTTTTCAATAAGGATATTTGCCATTTAGGATGGCAGCTTAAGACAGGTTTAGGACGAGGGGAGTAGATAAGTAAAAGAATTAGAGAAGGTTTCTCATGAAGCCAGAAGATGTAGAATGACCACACAATCATCGGGAAACTGTTAAATTCAAAAGGGATAAACAGAAGTATAATAACGCTTGAGTGAGGAAGAATGACATAAGAAAAGAACATAAAGAAAAGAGAAAAAAAATTAAAGAAGAAATCTGTTAGGAAAGAAGCAGAAACAAAAAGGGAGATGAGGGATAATATGGTGGAGCAAGAGACTGAGTTGGAAAAAGAAAACAGAAAAAGAAAAGAATTTGCAGAGTGGAATGAAAAAAAGAAAGAAAAAGCGGAGTGTGAAGTGCCTCTTTCAGACTATATCACTGCTGTCATAATATACAACATATGCTGCCATGTGCAGAATGAAGTCCCCTGATCTCAGCCAGCTGGTGGCAGAATGATGCAGACTGACCTTGGACTGCAAGGCCCAGATTGAGTTCCCTGACCTCCTGAAGGGTTGAACTCCACTCAGTTCTACCAGAGGTTTCCCCAAGCCCCTTCTTTAAAGATGTTCAAAGTTGGGAGCACAGGAAAATACCCTTTATGACCACCTCTGCCTCTACAGATTAGGTCTAAAGATTGGCACAATCAGGAGGTCTGAAAGCACAAGGGGGTTGTTGGGAGGGTTCAGGGGTGCTCACTCAGCTGCCTTCCTGGTGCTGAAGATGGTGGTGGTGCCCGCAGGGAAGGGTGTGGCCGAGCAGGCACTTTGGTGCTGGAGATGGTGGCAGTGGTGCCAGCAGGGGAGGGCGGCTGACTGCTTTAGATTTAGCTTTCTGTGGAGGTGTTTCTTCTGAAGATTGTTTATTTTCTTACTGTTGAGTTTTGAGTGTTCTTTTATCTGGTTAAAACCTTTGGTTACATATGTGGTCTGCAAATATTTTCTTCTAGTTTGTAATTTGTAGCACTATTTCTCAAATTTATTGTGTTCCACTAATTCATGTCTCTCAATTTACTTGTGTTACACTGTTTTTATTGCTTTATTTTAAATATTAAAATTGAGTAGTGTAGGTTCTCTGATTTTATTCTTCTTTCAAAATTGTTTCCTTTAAATAATTTTATTTGCATTCCCACATAAAATTATATGTACTCCTTTGTATCAACAAAAAATACTGGTGAGATTTTTTCCATGAAATAACTTTAAATGTATTGATTAATTGGTGAGGAGCTGATATATTAATTGGTGTTGATCTCTAAAATCAATGAAAATTGATTATCTTTCCAAGTATGTAGGTTTAAAAATTTCTTTGCCAGTGTGTTTTGCAGCTTCAGCAAATTCTACACACGGTTTGCTGGATTCACTCTTAAATATTCTTTTAAAATTGACAGAAGATGAGCATCATATCTTGAAAAATATTTCCAATAACTACTTTATAGTAATTTTTCTAATAATTCCAATATGGTGTCATCATAATATTTACTGTTTACCTTTTCTCTTGGAAGACTTTCAAACTCTCAGCTCAGTGTTCATGCCTTATAGCTAAATGAGCTCACCTGAGGAACATTTAATTCCAAAGCCTTACCTTGCCTAATTCTACTTTGCTATAAAGGTAATGTGGCTTTTCCATAGTTCAGTCCAGGAGCAATTAAATGATAATTTCTTTATTAAACCAGAAAGTAGGGCAATCTCTCTTGTGTTCTCAGTAGTATCCTTAATATAAGGTACGTTTCCTTTTCTTGTCTGAAAGGAAGAGTCAGATACATAAATATAAATATTTCACTTTCCATTCTCTTGCTGTTTTTCCCTTCTAATCCTCTGTAGTAAGAATATGGCCAAGTCTCCTCCTTACTCAAAGTAATTTGCCCCCCACATATGTGAAATTCTGAGTCTCTCTCTTGATATGTGTACTACTGATCAATTGATGCATGACATTATTACACATTTTGCAACCTAAACACACACACTAATAAACAGTCTCTTTGGTTCAGGATTCAGGTACAACTTTGCTGGATTCTCTGAAAGGCTGAAATGAAGAACTTAGCTGAGGCTGTGGTCTCATCTAGAGTTGACTGGAGAAGGACCTATGTGGAGACTCAATCAAGAGCTTGGCATCTTTTAGTGCATTACAGCTGTAAGATACAAGGCTTTAGTTTCTTGCTGTTTGCTGGCCAGAGGATGCCTTTAGCAACCAGAGGCCATGTCCAGTGTCATTTGATGTAGTGTTTCCAAACTAGGCCACTTGCTTCATCAAAGTCAGTAAAGGAGAGAGGCAGTAGCAAGTAGTACACCATTCTAATGTAATCATACAATCCCATACATAAAATTAAATGTATTCTCTTTTTTGAAAGCAAGTTGAATGTCATGCTTCCACTTGGAGAAAGGATCAGACAAGAATTAAAGGTGTTAGAAACATCTGGTGAATGTTTAAAAAAATTCTTACAGTAAAAGACACATTGTCATTAATCTCCCTCTCGCTCCTTTTTCTTTGAACACATTTATCAACTCTTGCCACTTACTGAAGCAGTTCTGAAGTTCTTGTTCTTGTCTTTATCAGGTATGTTCAAAACTATAGCAAATGTTGCTGCTGACTGCCCTGTAATTGAAAGGAGAGCTCATAGAAATGTTAGTGTGTCTTCTTCCACCTTATTCCCCAGATCTGGAACTATGTGCCTTCTGATTCTTCCTCAAAGTCAAAATACCCACAAAGTAAACATTTTGAATCAACTCAGGACATCAGGACAGCCACAACAGCATAACTAAAGGCACTCACAAGAAAGAATTTTCAGAACTGCTTTAGAAAGTTATAAGAAGAGGGGCCAGGGATTTAGTTCAGGGGTGCCACCACCTGCCTCGTAAGCACAAGGTCCTGAGTAGGATTCCCTGATACCAAAAAAAAAAAAAAAAAAAAAAAAACAATAAAAAAAAGCAAAAGCATGTG
>NW_022900948.1:20212869-20231090 GCF_012274545.1 Fukomys damarensis
CAAAAAAAAAAAAAAAAAAAAAAAAAAAAAAAAAAGTTATAAGAAGAATGGGATGAGTTGTTTGAAGTGAGGGGGAATATTTTGAAGGGGAATTATGGGCAATATGTCTTTTATTAAAATAAATTACATTTTTGTTTAAGCACAAATTTTTAGAAATCATGCCTTGTACAGTGGGGGAAGGCAGGGATCATTGATTAGTTTGTCTCTTGAAATATGAGAAATAGCTTACACAGTTATTTTTTTCAAGACAAGATCTAGGATCAAGAGATTATTTTCTTGGTGAAAATTCTATTCTAAGATATGGCAAGCTCAATATGTTTCATTCTCCCTAGCTAAATTTATATGACTATTGTAAATGTGTACCCTCCCCCACCTAGTTCCAGAATCCTGTACTCAAAATACCAAGATTGAAAAGCACCCTGGTACTATAATAAAAATCATATTTATATCTAAAAATTCACCCCCCATTCCCTATTATAAGTGAGTATGATATGCCATAAAGTTTCTAATTCCTTGCCCAAAATGTCTTCGTGTAATTCCATACTGGTGGAGTTTTACTCATCTTTTCTTTTTCTTCCTGTACCAGGGATCAAACTCAGCATCTTGCTCTTACCAGGCTGGCACAGAGCTGCAGAACTGCGTCCCCAACCCCTACAAAGAAATCTGTAACTGGTTGTGATCTATTTGCTGTAAATACCCCTGCACTCAGACCAACCCCTCTTTTAATTTTCTGGTACCAGAAAGCGAACTCAGGACCTGGCGATTGCCATGCAGATGCGGCGTCACTGAGCTAAATCCCCATTCCTTTTACTCATTTTAAAGGGCCTTTTGGTGTGTCGTCTCTAGGCAGAAATGGGCCTGGCATTCCCAGGTACTGCTTCTGTACATGGTAGATTTAAGAGTTAGCTCAATTCTTGGTTTCCACAGCATTTTTACTGCCTCTCATGGGATTCTCCGATATTGTATTCGTTCTATACTTTGGTCTTTCAGGCTGGATACTGGAAATATTTAACTATGGTTTTGAAATTTTTTTTTTCCCACTGGGGCAGTGATTAACACTGCACATTTAATAAATATCGGGATATTTTGAGAAAAAACATAATCTTTATGTTTTATGATTCTAAGTTTAAGCATATTGCTGATGACCCAATCACTTATTTATTTACTATTTCATTGAGGTAAAAAGGTCTCTCTCTTTCAATCCAGGTTCATCTAGATGGGGCTATGCTGATAGTTCAAGTCAATGGAACTCAGGGAGAAACAATAAATGCTATTCATCTGCTTTGGGGAAAAATAAGCTAAATCTCAAATTCACTGTGTATTCTTTCTTCTACAAATTACTGCATCAAAAGATGAACAAGGTCTGGGTCATGAATAAGTGCACAGAGGAAAGCACTCTTACACACCCACCCCTTCTTCCTGCACACCAAGCAACACAATGGAAATAATGGGCCTTCCCAGTGTTAAGGTGCTGAGATCTTCATATTTCTTGTTAAAATGATCAGCTCTAATTAGTGCATATATAAAAAATAATTATTTCTGAAAAATGTGAGAACATCATCTAACAGTATTTCAGATGATAAAAAGTTTTGATTAATGCTAGGCAAAACGTATTATGTACCAGATGAGGCAATAATGATAGGAACTGCTATAATTTTGTTCCCCCCCTTTATTTTGATACTGCAGTATTTTAAATTTGTAATTATTTTGTGTTTATTTTTCTCCTTAGGCTAGACACAGCATATTTTTTAAAAACTTTCCAAAAATGTCAGAAAAGAAAAATACTTTAACCTTTTTCTAAGTTTGAGCAGTAAGATGCAGAGGTATTTCTTCATCTTTACAAAGGATAATATGGAATGAATAAATATACTTAGGTAAGTGCACTGTGTTGCTCAAATGAATTTTTCGGGTCCCTTTTCTATGGGGTCCTAAAGTGGTAATAAAATTCAAAGTAGAACATTTTTCATGACTCCCATTTATAAAGTCCATCAACAAGATCACGCTACAATTAGTTATCTAGGATATCTGTCTCCTTTATGTCCTTGGGGACTTACTCAACAGCATGATAGATTTCATTGTCGATGCATTCTTTCCTTGGTAATAAAACTGCATTTCCTTTTCTTTAATTTCATCCTACTAGTTCTGGCTCTTTAATGCCTCAGATTTTTTGCCTCCTTCAGCAAAGATAAAGAAAGTTTCTTTTTTAAAAGTAACTGACAGAGCTTAAATAGAGCATACTCTCAAATATTCCCGATCTTAAGTAAATACAATACTGTAGACATGGGTTTTGAGAATTATATCAAGTACGAGACTATGATTTATTAGTCAATTTTCTTTATATTTCTGAAAGTTTTTTTCTATGCAGGTTAAATTTGGGAACTAAAAGGCAATACTTCAAAACTATCTGAAGCAATGATATCTTTCCTAAGAAATAATGTTTCCTTGAAAATTGTTCTTTGTTAGGGCTGGGGATTTGGCTCAGTTGGTTCCACTGCCTACTTCGCAAGCACAAGGACCCAAGTTTGATCCCCGGGACCAAAAAAAAAAAAATTGTTCTTTCTTGTCCCATTTATCATGTATGAGGCTAGGACAGAGCGATGCTCTTCCTGTGAGGTAACAGGAGGGAAATTCCTGAAGGAATCGGGAGAACCTGTGGGAAAATCACTCAGAGTCTGGAGTTGCCCCTAGTGGAAACTGGCAATGCTGGGTGGCTTCAGTGTTGTGTGGACTCAGAGTGAAATGTTATGAGAACTATTACGTGAAATCGAAAACCTTCCATGTTGCCTGGCGGTTGTCACCCATGGGTGTTTGCTTCATATCTGGATGATTTTGAAAGGAGATCCTTGCTCAGTCACCCTGAAATGCTAAGGTAAAAGGTAGGGAGGAGGATAAAGTCATATTCCCGCTTTTGGTGTAAGAGAGATACATGGCCTTTATCTCTTAAAAAGGAACTGTGAAATGGAAAAATAATAAATGTTGTCATTTGTATTGGGTAAGGAAAAACTATTGGCTAGAGAATTGCAGAGTTTGTAAATATTTGAAGTGTGGTGTGTATACTTGGATTTCTTTATATTATTTTGTGTAGTTTATATACATTTGGATTTCTATAATAAAGCATCTTTTAAGGTTACACATCAGCTATATGAGGAATTAAATATAAGGAGCTAATTATGATCTCAAAGAGCCTAATTGGTGAGAGAAATTAAATACAAGAGAGCAGTGAGTTGATAGATCAGAAGAGTAGAGAAGGTGATAAGAAATGAATGGCACTGTGAGATATTCTGAGGTTTAATTTAATGGTATTTGAAAATAAATCCTATGAAATGAGTAGATGATATTAGTTATGATACTCCATGTAAATTTTCTCTTAGTTTGCACTATATAAAACTGAAGTTAGTGGTCTTACAACATTTTCTTCTTTTCCATTAAGTTTATTGCTACATTTTAGGTATACAATGCAGTTAAATTCATCAATGGGATCTTATGCCTTTACATGATGCGTCTTGATTCTTACTTTTCCCCCATATCCCTACCTCCCTTCACTCCCCCACCTGTTCCTATTTACAGATACTTTATTTCCATTTTTCCTTTTCTCCTATTTTTTTCATTTTCCTTCTTTCCTTTCCCCTATTCTTCCCATTTGCCCTACTCCTTTAGCCCTTTTCTTCCTATTTCACATTATCAATTATTTACACATTCAGTTTTTCACACCAAAGAAACTACTTGGTATTTACACATGTGTGTCCTATTTATTTCACTTAAGAGTGTCTGCTTAATACAGATCCATTTAGCTATAAATGTCTTTAGTTTCTCATTCTTTATGGCTGAGTAGTACTCCAATTTACAGAAAAAACACATCTTTATCCAGTCTCCAGTTGATGGGCAATTGGGCTGTTTCCTTCCAAGTTGTAGCTATTACAAACTGTGCCACTATAGACATGGATGCACATATATTGCTGTGGTATGATTCTTTTAATTCTTTTGGAAAGATACTGGGTCAAATGGGACTTATAATCCTCATTGTTTAAGGTATCTCCATATTGATTTCCACAGTGTTTGCATGAGTATTCACTCCCACCAACAATGAAGAAGGTTTCCTTTCTCCTCACAACCCCTCCAGGATTTGTTATTGGTTGATTTCTTTTTTTAAAATTTATTTATTTATTTTTATTTTTTTCAGCTTTAATTGAGTTTATTGGTACATTTTAGGGATACAGTACAGTTGCATTCATTGTTGGGGGTTGATTTCTTGATAGCAGCCATTCTTACTGGAATGAAGCGGACTCTAAGTGTTGTTTTCATTTGCATCTCTCGAGTGACCAGTGATGTTGAACATTTTTTTCATACGTTTATTTGCTGCTTTTACTTGTATGTCTGAGAAATGTCTGTTTATTTCAGATGCCCATTTTTGGAATTTGGTGTTTATATTTGTGGCATCTGATTTTTTGAGTTCTTTGTATATTCTAAATAATAGATCTCTGGGGAACAGCTGGTAAAATTTTTTTCTCACCTTGTAGGTTGTCTCTTAGCTCTGTTGGTAATTTCTTTTGCGTGCAGAAACTTTTTAAAAAGATGAGATCACAATTATTGATTCGTTGTGATAGTTCCCATGCTACTGAGGTTTTGTTCATAAAGTCTTTTGAGATGCAAATATCTTTGAGAGTTCTACCTAACTTATCTTCCAGCAAGTTTAGTGTTTATGTTTTACTCTTTAGATCTTTAATCCAATGAATTTTAGTTTAGTGGATGGTGAAAGATACAGGTCTAGTTTTTATATTTGGCAAGTTGAAATGCAGTTTTTTTTAACACCATTTATTAAAGAGGCTGTCTTTCCTCCAGTGAGGATAATTGGCTCTGTTGTCAAAGATGAGGTAGCTGAGTATGTCTGGAGTTGTTTCTGTATCTTCTAACCTTTTCCCTTGATCTTTGGATCTGTTTCTTTGCCTATAACAGGCTGTTTTTATCACCGTGGCTTTATAGTATAGTTTCAAATTGGGTATTGTGATGTCCTCTGCCATGTCTCTGTTGCCTAGAATTGCTTTTGCTATTCTAAATCTCTTGTGAATTTTTGGATTGTTTTCTCTAGTTCAGTGAAATATACCATTGGAATCTCAATCAGTATTGCTACTGTTGTCCTTATCATCATTTATTCATATGTCTCAGGTCCTTCAAACTAGATGCTATGTGCCAATGTACCTGCTGTTTTTAATGATTTATAAATATTTCAAAGATGAATATTTTGCAATATTAGCATAACAATGCTTCAATTTTAAATAAGCATTTTACTCAGAAAATCATGTGATTTTTCACAAGATGGAACTGTTTAGTAAAGATAGAGAAAAACTTGGAAACCTGCTAAGGCAATTGTACCCAAGAAGATGAATGGGCAGTTTAATGTGTAACGCAAGAAAGGATTTCATGACTTCCAATTTTTCCTCAAGAGCTTCAGCCTAATAGAATTCAGCAGAAAGAGAGATAGTGGACAATTCTTGAGTAAAGTTGGACTTGTTATTTAGTCATTCGTGCAATTATAGGACTGGGAAAGGTGTCTAGAATTATCATAGATTCAAGCTTCTTTGAGCAAAATTACTGGGCTGCATCAACTTTAAAGGAAAGACAATTTAAATATGAAATTATCTGATACTGGGAAACCAAAATTTAAGTACAAAGTCAATTCCTTAGTTAGTCCTTTATTGACACCTGGAAAAAAATGAGCTCTTTCCCTGATTCTCTAATATTACTGTACTTCATTTCATTTGTAGCACATCAGAATTTTGAATAATCTTTTTTTAGTTTATTTCTTATTACTTTTTTCTCAGAATATAAGCTCACATGTGAGAAGGTATCATTTGCCATGTTTATCCTAGTTTCATAACTTCTAGGGAAATAATCAGCCAGAGAAATATTTATTAATAATTACTGTATAAATTTTGAAGTAATGCTAATTGAATCTCAGCTCTGTGGGCAAGGAAGTGTTTGCAACAGAATTTCTATCAATTCTGTCTCTCTTTTAGGGTACACAGGGAAAAAAACTTACCTGGTCAAATTTCCTTGAAAACATACTATTGATAGACCTCTTGGCAAGCACACTGATTTAACTGCCTTGCAGGAGAGTTTATATATATAATATATTTAAATATATAATAATATATTTAATATATATATATTTAATATAAATATATAATATATATTTATATTAAATATATTATATATATAGTACATATTAATAAGGTGTACTTGATCTCTCTCTCCCTTTTACAATCTCTACACAATTCTACAATCTCTGTATTTATAAGATGTAACTTTCTAAAATGTATGAGGAAGGTGTCCTAAAGGGAGATATTTCAAGTCCAAAGTGGTTCTCTTTAATATATATGTAATGTAACTGTATCTGACACTTAGATATTATATATATAGTACATATTAATAAGGTGTACTTGATCTCTCTCTCCCTTTTACAATCTCTACACAATTCTACAATCTCTGTATTTATAAGATGTAACTTTCTAAAATGTATGAGGAAGGTGTCCTAAAGGGAGATATTTCAAGTCCAAAGTGGTTCTCTTTAATATATATGTAATGTAACTGTATCTGACACTTAGAAAAGTAATATGTCTCATCCACAGCAAAATCCATACAAATATGTTAAGAAAGGACTTGGTAAACTTGCAGTTTTGTGCTTTGCCAATTCCTCACAAAAATGTATGAAATAATTAGAATGACTGGGTAAGATCCATTATTTCTGTGAGCTTAATTTAAAAGTTATTTATGCTGTCTTATGTAGGAATTTAGTTTTTATAGTAATGTTAAGGGTAAACTCTTGTTCTGTGGTTGCTTATACACTTACCACACATGAAGATTACCTGTGGAATTTATCATTGAAGATAGGGCCTGAGAAATATCCTAGTTGCCCTTTAAATAACCCTTTCATATATTTTATTGTATTGTTCAAGTTCAAAATATTAAATATGATAGCTTTAAAATTGCATTATATATGGAATATTGTTCAATTAGTGATCACATATTTATTTGATGAGTAAAAAACAGAGAGAACAGATAAGCTTATGAACAAATTGTGAGGGTTAACATTTTACATAGGTAGTAATTTCACCATTTTTAGCAAATCAGACTTACACAATTTGCAGCATTAAAGTTCAAACATGAAGCACCAAACTGTATTCTCTCATGCTAAAAGTTTGTCTTCTAATAAATAATTACTTTTTTAGCTGTATTAGTGGTTAAACCAATATCACATTTTATAGTATAGCAAATAATGATCAAGACTATTATGCATATTTATATTTACAATGTAGGTTCAGAAGTATCACCTCATTTGGTTTTCAAAAACATTCATTACAGCAAATTTTGTCCAATTTTATTTAACACTGAATACCTGAATTCAGATGTTTTTATTTAAATGTAAGACTATTATCAGTTTGATCTATATCAATTATTCTTATATTTAGGAGGTGTGGACATGCATACTTTTTAAATGTTCATATTGAAGTTCACAAATCTAATTCACAAAACATTACAATAATATATTACAATATAAATTGAAAGAAGTTAATCCTGTGGTGGCAGTCGGTTCTGAAATATTGTGTGAATATTTCAATGTTTCCACAGTTACGAAGCACAGAATAAACTTTATGCATGTAATAGTGAGAGAACCAGATAAAAAGCCATATTCATGTGAGTATGTATATAATCACTTCACTAAGTTTAAGTAGGTATAATATGTGACAGAGATGATAAAATGTGAAATAGATGTCTCTTATTTTGTCATATTAATATTTATCCTATTTTTGAATTCTCAGACTTTCTTTTGTCTAATTATCTGATTAAATTTTATTTTATTATTGTATTTTTATTATTAAGGTGTAGTTGACAAAGGTTGCATGTAGTCTAAGGAATACAACATGATGTTCTAACATAATTGTGAGATCTTACCAATATCAGTCTAATTAACACATCTATCATCTCATGAGATTACCACCTCTTTTAGGTAGGTAGAATATTTAAGATATATTCTCTTAGTAAATTTCAAATATAGAATAAGTTATAATTAACTACAGTCACTATGCTGAATGTTAATTGAGAACTCACTCATAAGTGAAAAAATTTACCCTTCCATCAATAAGTCCCCATTACTTTCATCTCCAATTCCTGGAAACTACACTTTTACTTGTTTTTTCTCTGAGCTTGAGTTTTTAATTTCATATATAAATTAGACAAAACAGTATTTGTCTTCTGGTGTTTGTGAGTTGCATTTAATGTAATGCCCTCAAAATTCATTCATGTTGTTACAAATAGCAGTATTCACTTCTTTATTTGAGGCTTAATTACATTTCCTTGCATATATATCATTTTTTCTGTTTATGCAATGATGGACACCTAGATTGCTTCCGTATCTCAACTATGATCAATAATATGGCAGAGGAAGTGATAGTGCACATATCTCTTTAAGATTTTTATTTAGGACACATATTCAGAAGTTGGTTGTTGGAGCATACATGGTTTCAAAGTTACATTTTTGAGAAATCTCCATTTTCTTTTCTAAGAGTAGACGTATCAATTTACACACCCATCAACATTTCACCAGGGTTGTTTCTATCCACATCCTTTCAGTCATTATTTTTTGTCCTAAAAGTTATGAGGTAATATCTTACTGTTTCCATTTATATTCCTTCTTGGAAAAGGTCTATTCAAAGTCTTTGCTCACTTATTGATTGGGTATTTGGGGGTTTGGCTATGATATATTTTGGATATTAGCTCATCATGCAATGGCTTTCAGATATTTCTGTTGTATATTTCAGTAGATTGTCTTCTTATTTTATTGATTGTTTTCTTTGCTATGCAAAAACTGTTTAGTTTGAGGAAGCTCAAACTTTCCAAGTGCAAAGAGTGTCTCTTTCCACTCTTATTTCCTGTGCTTCTGGTGTCATATCCATGAAATCATTTCCAACACCTTCCTCATGGAACTCTTCCCCATATGTTTCCTTTGAGAAGTTTTATGCTTTATAGTCTCATGTTGATGACTTTTATTCTTTTTGGGTTCTTTTGTTAATTTTTGTGTATGGTACATGACTAAAGTGCCGTTTCATATTTTACATATTCATATCTATTTTTCCGCATAGAATTTGTAGGAAAGACAGTTCTGTAGATATTGTGTATTCTTGGTGCCTTTTTAGAGGACTAGTTGACCCTAAATATGTAGATTAATTTCCCGATTTTCTGTTCTGGAAAGACATCAGTTTGTGTCTTTATGACAGTTTCACATTGTTTTGGTTGCTATATCTTTGTAACATAACTTGAAATCTAAAAACTGTGATAACTCTTGCTTTATTCTTCTCATCAAGATTGCTTTAGCTATTTGAGGTCCTTTAAATTTCCGTGCATGTTTTACGGTTAAGTTTTCTAATTCTGTGAAAATTCAGATTTTACTAAAAATTGCATCAAAACAAAAATCACTGTAGATAGCTTGGTCTTTTTCACAATATTAATTCTTCCAATCTGGAGACATAGGATAAACATCTTTTCATCACTGTTTTGTATTTTCAAAATAGAAATACTTTACATTTTTGGATAAATGTAGTAAGAATTTTTAGTGTTATTATGTGTGGAGGACTGTTCCAGGAAAGAAGGAGTTAACTCTGATAAAAAGAGAACATTTGGTTCAAGGCACTAGCAGCTGTACCTTGTGTGAAAGATAAATGCTTCTTTATCTTTCTGGAATGTTTTGAAGCACAGTATAGTTTCTGTGGGAACCTTGCCTTTCTACTGTTCACTTATGTGACTTAGTAAATAATTTCCATGCCTGAGAGATGATGGTTGTGTAATTGTAAAATAGAAAAGTATGTAGAGTCTGGAATAAAGCAGACCTCTTGTCTCCACACTTCTGAGTGTGCTGTCCTTGCTTTAATCCTCACTCTCCTTCAGGTACTGTTCGATTAGTGGGAGCTGGACTCCCACAATTTTTAATGGGTTGTTTTCTTTCTTCTCTCTGTTTACAGGTACATTTTAGGTATACGGTACAGTTGCATTCATCATTGGGATTTTGCACCTTTACATGAAAGTTTTGGTTCTCATTTTTCCCCTTGTCCCCACCCTCACTTCACCCCCTCCTCCCCTCCCCTAACCATTTACAAACACTTTATTTCCATTCTTTTATTTTCTCATACATTTTCCCCTTATTACGTTTCCCCTACCCTTCCCACTTTCCTTACACCTTTAGCCCTTTTCTTCCTATTTCACATTGTCAATTATTTCATTAGGATCTTATGTACTATTATAGTTTTTCACACCAGAGAAACTATTTGGTATTTACACATGTGTGACTTATTTATTTCACTTAGGAGTATATCCTCAATATGTATCCTTTAATCACTGTTTTGTCTTGATTTTGGTACTGGTGATTGAACTTGGGGCCTTTAGCTTTTGTGGTAGGTGGCAGCACCACTGAGCTAAATCTCCGGCTCTTAATCACTATTTTGGATTGTTTATTTTTTAGTGTATAACATCAAAATTCATTTTTGTATGATTGATTTTTGCCTCCTGTAATATTACTGGAAGTATTTTTTAACAGTTGGTGCAATATTTATGGATTTTATACATGATATCATATTACTTTCAAACACTTTAAAGTCTCCTCTACTGATTTAGATACCTATCATTCATTTTTCTTACCCCCTTAGCCAAGACTTATGTACTACACTTATGGGAAATGGTGAGAGTGAGATCTGTGTCATTTTTCTGATTTTAGAAGAAAAACATCATCAGCTTTATACTCTTGATATGTGATTAGCTGTGAGATTTTCATACTTGGATTTTATTATGTTAAGATAAATTTCATGTAATTTGTTGAAAGTTATATTGTGAAAGGATTAAACCATCATTGTGTTTTATCAAGAAAACTTGTTGAATTTTGTTAACTATTTTTTTCCATCATATTTGAAAATTTGTTTTGCTAATATTTTGTGAAGATTTCTACTTCTGTTTTCATCTGGGAAATTGGCTTGTCATTTTCTTGTCTAGTAATAATAACTTTGTTTGGCTTATGTATCAGAGTAATGCTGGTCCTATAAAATGAGTGCTTTTGGGCCGGGGGTTTAGCTCAGCGGTTTGGTGGCCTGCCTTGCAAGTGCAAGGACCCAAGTTCAATCCCTGGTACCCCCCCAAAAAAAAGAATAATAATAAAATAAAATAAAAAAATAAAATGAGTGCTTTCAATTTGAGGGTGAAAGCTTGAGAAGGATTAGTTGTAATTCTTTGATGTGGATAGAACTTACCAGTAAGGCCACCAGGCCCTTGACTTTGCTTTGATGGAGTAGCTTACATTAATAATCCAATGTATTTAGACATTGTATTAGTGTTGATCTGTTCCAGTTTTCCATTTCTCAATGAGTTATCCTTGATAGGGTGGAGAATTTGGTGTGGCACTGTATTTCTAAATTACAACAATCTTTTGTTCTATGTGAGAATCTGTGACTCCACATCTTGTTTTATAAAAAAAATTTGTTTCCTGTACCTGTAAGACTTTATACTAGGCCCTCACTGGATGTGTTCTCTGTATTGAAAATATTCACACATACGTTTTGGTGAAGAGGAATGAAAGCAATATTCTGTTGCACTCATTAGCCAACTCCACTATAAGAAACTCTTGTTTCGTATGTATGACTCCAGATCCATTGAAGTAAGCAAGTTTAACTTTTTATCTTGTCTATAAGAGTAACTGAACCTCTTCCCATGAAGTAAGACTGATAATATCAGTGAGAACAAAAATGGAAAAAAGGACATTTAGAGGAAGAGGGGTGAAGGTGGGAGGGAAGGAGGGGAGGACTAAGAACAAAGAACCAAGCTGCATTATGCACCTTTACCCACTCCCCAAGATGATTACAAACTGCATATTCTGTACTGAAAAAGAACAACTGAAGATAGGTTTTCAGATACTTTTGTGAAATTGAAGTTTGCGACATTTTATTTCTCAACTTATTATCCTAATGTTCTGTCAAAAAACAAAATGATCTATGCTGCTGTGATGTGCTCTGGTTAATTCAGGCCGATTTCCCCTCATAATCTTTTCTTTTTCTTTAAAGGCTTCATTATCTGTCATTTGGAGAAATGTTTCATAGATCTATGAAGATGGAGCCTTTATAACTGCCCTGTCCCTTTTTAAAAAGAGCAAGCTTTATTGCATGGCCATTATTTTGCATTTCATTTCTTTAAAATATTTAGTAGTAACAGCTAATTTTTATAAAATTAACAATTCTTAGTTCTCAAACTCACTCTTCAGAATAGCCCATGCATTTTCTTCCTCCTCCTCCTTCCTCTTCTTCTTCCTCTTCCTCCTCCACCTCTTCCTCCCTCCTCCTCCTCCTTCCATTTTATAATTGAAGAAATACACCCAGAAATGCACACAGAATCATTAGGATTCAAACACACATTTCTGCTCCTCTCATCTGACATTGTGGAGATTTTTGACTTAAGATGGTTCTCAACAGTAATTGCATGACTTCATCCACAAATTTATAAATAATTCACATATTTTCATTTCTACCAGATTTTACATTTTCACTTATTTAATCTGAAGACTACTTTCTTGAAAAGAAGATTGCTAAAGTGGAGATTACGTATTCCATACTTATTTTTTTCCTGCGGTATACTTGATAAACCACAAATATTATGTCTGTGACTCTAATATAAAAGTGAAAATTTTCTTGTTTTTGTAACATTTTTTGAGACAAGTTCATGCTATGTAGTTCAGGATGGCCTTGAACTTGTAGTCCAGGCCGGCCTCAAACTCACTGTGATCCTCCTGCCTCAGCCTCCTGAGTGCTGGGATTATAAGCATGTGCTACCATGCTTGGCTCATAGTATGTTTAATAAGACGTATGCCAGTAGACCTAAAACTATTTGGTATAATTTGGAGAGATTTTTGGCATCCATGTATCTGATGCAGGGTTGTTATTCATTTATATGGTATATTTTTTCTTCTTTGAACCAGTACTTTTGCATTTCAGAATTTATTCTAAGTGAATCATGGCATATTCATGCGCAACATAATAAGCTAATTTTACTGCAATATTGATCATTCCACTATCACAAGGGAATGCAAAAATACTAAGCATTCATTTATTAGAATAAGTGATCTCTATGTACAAATAGGTCAAGATCTGTGAGATCGATAACCCAGTTAAAAAGCAAGATAATATTTGAGAGTAGATAAACATTATTATTATTTTCTCTTACTGTATTACACTGTCCTAAATACTTCATATGCAAACATATATTTCATATTCACAACTACCATAAGTATTATTAATATCCAGTGATTTTTTACAAATAGGGAACCTGAAGCACCAAAGTATTAAATAATTTTCTCATGGCTACATAGCAAGCAAGTGATAAAATTTGGATTTCTATGCAAACCAAAAGCATTGGCCAAACCAAGTACTTAAAATCATATTCAATACTGTCTCTCAATAGTTATTGGACAGCACATTTAATGAGATTTTACTTGGGACAACATAAATAATCATAGCTCTTTGTACAGATATTTTTTTATGAACACACACATTCTATAAGAAATCATAAGTAACTTTTAACAGTTAATTCTGGAGTAAATCTGACAGTCTAGAAACATACTCAAAAATTATTTTCCTATTTGCAAAATTGAGGGACTTACTTTTGTATCATTTGAATGTTTTATTGTATAAATCATATAAAAAATTTGTTTTAAAAAGATTGATTTTTTTCCATCTTCATCACTTTTATTTGATTAATCAGATAAATAAATACAAAAAAATTTGTGAAACCACTGGCAGTATAGTAAACTTTAAATTTATTTCAACTTCACTCATTTATATTTTTTGGAATGGAAATATATACATTATTCAGTAATAAATGCATAATGGTTTAAATTTACACTTACCTTTAAACTTCAAAGTATCTAGTAAAGTATGTGTGAGAACTCAATTCATCTTCTGATGAAATAGTGAGATCTGTAAAACACTGCAATTGTTGCTTCTGTTTATTTAGGATATTTATAGTTAAGTTTTCTGACAATCTCAGATATGTGACTCTTTCTAGCCTTTCTCAATTCACTCAAAATATAAAATTTAAATTTCCACTTTTTCTAAAAGATTTATTTGCTTATCCTTTACAAACCAGACTTTCTTTTCAAATTGAATCCTAATTAGAATTTCTATTGTTTGTATAACATTTTTTTCTTAGGAGATTAGGCTGTGAGCTAGACATGTGAGAACTTGTAAGCTATTCCTCATATATGGAATAAAACTTCTAAAACGTTTAAAATTTTCACAAAGTTTCACATTATGTTACTTTTATAATTGTTATTAATAATACACATTTTCCCATTTGTCACATTTTCTGAAGAACAAATTTTAGTGATATGACTTTGGTTTCTCTCATCTTCCAGCTTCAGTTCACATCAAATTCATGGAGTATATGATCAGAGGATTAGTCATTTTCTTATATTTTTATAGCTTCAAGGTATTCACTGGTACTTTACTTTACTCGGGGGAACTCCATTCTCTTTGACTAAGACATTATCTTTCTTTTCTCTTTCCCAACCAGATGTCTCATTTCATTATGATACTGTTAGTAACAAGTATTCACATACACACAAACTGGGAAAATACATATTGCACCTAGTGTTTGAAAAGGTATAATAAGGGGAATGGGAACAAAATAAGAACCAAGACAGATTATGTAAAGGTGCAAATTTCCAATGATGAATACCATTATATTGTATACTTAAAAAGTACTAATAAAATTAATTTAAAAAAAAGAAAAGGTATGACGAGCAAGTATGCTTATACACCAGTAGAGGGAAATAAACTGTTAAAAACTTCGCAGAGTGTTTTATGTGCAGTAGCCTCTCAGTGAATTATTTTTATTATTCCTGTATTGCTTGATAGAAAGACTGCTTCTGGGCTTAAACTCATCATTCTGATAACTTTTTTATTCATTTAGTTTATTGGTACATTTTAATTATACAACATGATGGCATTCATCATTAAGAATTTATAATTTCTTAATTATAAATTCATTATTAAGAATTACATGGTATAAGGGCAGGGGAATGGGGGAAACTAAGAATCATTCTGCTGTCTTAATGAATGGCTCATAAATCTGAATCATTTTCTTCCACACAGAGCAATTTGTCTTTTTTTCCCAAGTTCTTTTTTCCAAGAATTGGAAGAAGTATAATAGAATCATTCTTCACCCAATTTTCCATTTTCAGTCAGATTTTTGTTCCTATGGAAAAAAAAAAACGGCCTGATTAACTTTAAAAGAGAATTGACTCACAGTTTTAGAGAACTCAGGTCATGGTTGCCTGGCACTGTTTCTTTGAGTCTGCGGCAGAATAGCACACTTCACCAGCAGCCTTTGGGCGAGATTCTAGATTTAAACTAGAATATTCCAGGTTTATGAAAAAATTTTCTGTCCCATTGCCTACTTAGATAGAAAAGAAACACCTGGAAATCAAGAGACTTCAATGTGTTTGCTGAGACTCAAAGTTTTGTGTGTGTGTGTGTGTGTGTGTGTGTATTTGAGTTTGGGGAATTATTGGTTGATTGTATTATATGTGAGGTAAACAGTTGATACAACTAATATATAGAGAGAGCTTTTGAATTCCAACTGTTGACCAATTTCAGAGAAACTGAAATCCATTGAATCACTACCTTATATTTGGACACACTAAATTATCCATGAGGGCAAAAGTCAAAAGTCAGCACGTTGAAACAGACTGTCTTATTACAGGCAAACTAAGAGAGAAAATTGTCTTCCTAGGTTTGAATTAGTACATGTTTATTCACCGAAGGTCTTTTTGTGTCTCTACCATTTTTTTGAAGAGTCAGAATCATTTCTATTAATATTTACATTAACTAGATAGATATATTACTCAATGTGTCTATACTATATGGACGTTGCTATTATATCCATTTCCTCACTTAGTGAACTTTGTCTATTTTACTCCATATATGATTCCAGTGATATATAGCAACTTCTTATCTTTAGAAATTCCAGAATATCTTCAATTACTGTTACAGTTAAGCCTTAAACTACATTGATAATAATGTTAGTTCTATTTAATTCAATATTATTAAACAATGGATAGGGTTTTTTTTCTTTTGGACAAATAATTCTTTTTCTCCAAAATTAAAACACATTTTGGGTATAGTCTCAAGACACAAATTAATGAATACTACAAATAATTTTAATCTCATCTCAGTCATTCAGGGACAAATCCTACACATTTAGAAATCAATAAGCAACTAACTTACTCCTGTCACAATGTTTATACAGTTGAAAGTCATTAACATTTATGTCATCTGCTACTTAAAATCCACTATTCTTTGAATTCATTCCTATTTCCCCCCTTAAAATCAGCAGTTGTAACAAGATCCCCAAAATGAATGTAACTGTACTGCATCCCTAAAATGTACCAATAAACTCAATTAAAGCTGAAAAAGAAATCAGCAGTTGTATTGTTTGTAGAGACTTTCTTTCTAAACATAACTCTCATTTAGAAAGGAATAACAGGTTTTCTTTATTTCAAATATCTGAACAAATAAATTTTATATTTTCATTATAACATGGCCTAAATAAAGATATTGCACAATAAGATAAACTACAGACATTTAATTTAAAGAGCAATGAAAAAAAAACAGAATATAGACGAAATAATAAAAATACAAGAAAATACTAAATGTAAAAGATAAAAATATGTAGGAAAAAGACTTAGAACATAGATAGATATCTGGAACTAGAAATTGATAAAAAGCAGTGGTTATTAAAAATGAAAATGTATCCTTTGTAGACATACAGAAATCATGAAGGAATTTTTCCTTACAGATTTAAAGAAATCATAAGAGAATGTTTTGAATAATTTTATACCAACAAATTTAAAATGCTATCAAAGTAAATTACAGTATACTGAGCCTGAAGAACTTTGGTCAAACAATGTCATTTAGGTGACAGGTGATTTTAATCTAGGTTAACATAAGTGAAATTTAACTTGGGCCATTCCTTGGAATTGCCTACTTCAAAGAAAAATGAAATTTAAGCCTGACTAATCAGAAGCTGCCAATTAATTTATAGTTCCATTAGCATGATCTTTTATCGTGATGAACAAAATAAGGTAACTTTGTAAATATAAGTACTTCCTTTATTTGCTCTATGACAGCTTCCCTGTCTGCCACTGCTGGGCTCCCTTAGACCACTTCCAGTATGGCAACATCTCACAAATGCATCATGATTTGCTCAATAGCATATTTTTAAAAAATATTACACTTCAGTTTACTTTTCACAAATACAAATAAAAAGGTAAATTCTACAAGATTGTTTCAAATAAAATGGAAAATCATTCAAAATTTTATTGTAATTCATTATGTTGCTCTTTCATAGTAAATAATCATATACCATCCTTTTGTCAATGCACGACTATGTCAAAATTGAGTGGCAAAATATCATCATCATCATCATCATCACTTTGGAAATTCAGCAATATGATGGAAAAAAAGATTGAGGATGTGAGTTAGAAAATGCTCAACATATGATATAGAGTCAATTCTTGATATGCAACTGCTTTGAAACTTTTAAATTTGGTTTGACATCTTTTACACCAAAATTTTGTTCAGATAGCTGGTGTTTCTTTGGATTTGTGAAGCAAGGTACAATTCACCAGTGCAGATTTCCCAGTGACTTGCTACAATTTCCAGCCAAAAGAATGTGTATGATATCCATCCTTTTCTATATTCAGTCCACCTCTGAGAACCAACAGGCAATGAGTACTAAAATACCAACTTAAGTATTTATCAATTCTCCAAAATCAGCATAATCATTGTGCCTCACAAATATATAACAATTAAAAACACGCTTAATAATTATGGGACTTCTAAGCTTGGTGTCTCCAGTTAGAGAAAGAATGGCTCTGACTGGTCAAATGATAGTGTCCCTTTGCTGATAGAAGACAAAGATGCTTATCTACAGCCATTTTTATTTAACTTTATAATAATTTAAAAATTTACTGTTTTAGTGTTATTATTTTTAATGAAATAACTACTTTAGTTATTATACCCCAGAAATACAATAGAAAAAAGAATCAGTTTGAAATCAATGACCAGGTACAATGACCAGTTGAATCCAAGAGAATTTATAAATTATTAGCATTAATGAGAGTTAGCAATATATAT
>NW_022900948.1:20231415-20266432 GCF_012274545.1 Fukomys damarensis
ATATATATATAATTTATACTAGGGATCAAACCTGGGTCCTTGTGCTTGCGAGGCAGGAGGCGAAATCACTGAGCTAAATCTGTGGTCCAGCAATATTCTTTTCATTTTTTGGTACCGGGGATTGAACTCGGGTCCTTGCGCTTGCAAGGCAGGCCACTGAACCGCTGAGCTAAATCCCTGGCTCCCAGCAATGTTCTTGAATGCAAGATTACCACTGTAAAATCAGTAACTTTTCTGTATCTCAAACATAAATTAGATACTGAAATGAAATCATCCACAAAAGCAAAATGTTATACTGTATCTATGAATATATCTATCAAAGTTGTGTAGAACTTTCATGCAGGAAGCAAAAATATTTACTGAAGGCCATAAGTAGATCTAAATAAATGAAGAAATAAAGCGGGCTTATCAGAGAAAAATATATTACTTGAAGAAGTACCAGAGAATAATATATAAATTATTTAAAAATTATCACATTTGCTTACATTAAATTTAAAAATCATATGAAATTAAATATGTTTTGAAAGTAATAAAATATTTGTAATATATATAAGAGAAAAAACTTAATATTTAGAATAAATAAAGAAAGCCTATAGGTCATTTTTGGGATCACAAAAACAAAAAAAAGAAAAAGCAAAGTTCACAAAAAGAATTCCACTGGACAGAGGAATCACTAATGCTCATATCAATACATGGTAATATCCTTGACAACAGTCAGAATCCAATTTGCACAAACTAAAACAAACGTGAGATCTTTACCTTCCTTAAGATTGGAAAATTTTAAAATATTTGTTTATATAAATTCTATTTTTTATATTTTGTGAAACTTTTAGATATAAATTGCATCTAAGATCACTAAGAAATAGATGACATATACACTGGGGGTGAACTTGCAATTTGAGTTGGCTATATACAAACGCAATTTGTCATCTTTTCTTTCTTGTGCAGGTGATAATATGCACACCTTTAAGCCAGCATTTAATTCTTCGCATAATGCAGTAATTAGATTTTTCTAGTTGCTTAATAAATGATAATAAGGGTCCTGTGATCAATATAAAAGGATGTTAATAGCCCTGCATTCTAATAGCAATCCTCGATAATATAAATATAGTATTTGTGCTACTTAAGACATGGGTGAACCAATTTAGCTCATGCTTACTCAGCAACTTACTCCACTCTATCTTCAGTCTTCTTGAAATCTTCAGAAAATAGAGTACAGGAACAGGGGGTCATAAAGTCCATTGTCCTGAGATCCAGAAGATAAAACAGAAGTGAACAACAGAGAGAGGGCCTCTCTCAGGCTCCTTGAAAATTGAAGCCCACTGGAAAAGTGAAGAGAATCTCTGTAATAAAGGTACTAGATCACCGTGGTTGGTAAGTTGGTGAGATCACCACTTCCCATTGGAACCTGGATTATCCTTGGGGGAAGGGCAGCTGGAAACTGCAGTAGAACCTTGCAGAGTTCAACCTTACAGGACTGGTCACGGGAGCTCAAGCAGGGCCTTACAGCCAAAAATCAGCCTGAATCTCAGGGGTCTGCTCCTGGCTTGCTGTGACTAATTGCCTTAGATCTGCACACTGCTGCTCAAGTTGTCTATTGTGAAAGCAGAGACATACCCTGAAGGAGGCCCTTATTTTTATTTTTTAATTTTTTTTCTTTTCCTCTTATTTTTAATTTTCATTTTTTCTACACTTTTCAAATTCTTTCTTGTTTCTTTCTTTCTCTCTTTTCTCTTGTCTTTCTCTCACTCACACTTTTGCACTCTCACATTGTGTTTCATCTCCCTTTTCGTTCCTGTTCCTGCCCTAATTTGGATTTCTTCTTTCTTTTTCTTTTCTGCTCTCTTTTTCCTTCTCTCCATTATCATTCAGTTCAAAGCAAAGTGAATACAGTTTGTAGCTTCCCTATTGCTGTTAGGTTGTCCTATTCTTGTCTTTGTTTTTACATTCTATCTTTTCCTCATCTTCAAGTTTCCTAGAGTTTGTGTGATCTTCCTATGTCCTCTGTCCTCACTTCTAACCTTCTCCTATCCTTCTAACTATCTGTTCCTCTCTTCACAACTCCTTCTAAATCCCAGTCCTGAAGGGTAAAGTTGCTATTCTAAGGAGTTTATTCACTATAAATATATTTTGGGCTGGCCCTTAATTTTGATTTAATTCACATGTTAAAGTTTATAGATTAATAACTATCATGCATTGCTATTTTCTAAGCTGTAGTTGATACTATTGTATCACTTGGGCAAAGATGTCATTATTTATCTTATCAGTGGTCCTTCCTGGTATTATGAAAATGAGAGTGTCTCCAAGTCACTAGAGAATCATAACTTAAAGACCAGATATAGGTGGAAGATTGAGGTATTAACCCAGGAATAAAATCAAGGACAGTACCAATAACAAAATTAGAAATGATAAGACATTCATGCAAGGCAAAAATACAGACTTCCAGCTCACCAAGGACAAATTATGGGGGCAATTAGGAGGAAAAGTCTGACAATCAGCAACCTGGACACACAGAATAAATAGTTCAAGAAGTAACAAAACAGAGGAATGAGGCTCTAAAAATTTCTACACAGAAAAAAAATTACCAGATAACTACAGAGATGTTGAGTAGAATAAAAGACATGATTAGGCTCTACAAAAGAAACAGATAAAAAAAAAATAAAAACAAACGATGACTTCAGGATCATGATAGAAGCCCTGAATGTCCAGCATAGGAAAGAAATAGAAGCCAACATGGGAGAGAAATGGAATCCATTAAACAGATTCAAACAGATATACGGGAGATAAAATCTCTATTGAAAGCATACACAAGAGTAGCCAGAGATTCGGCTCAGTGGTTCCACCTGCCTCACAAGTGCTATCTCAAGACAGAATGTCAGATATGGAAGACAGAATAGCAGTAATTTACCATGGAAAGAGAGGTTTCTTAAAATAGCAAGAGACCATGAGAATTCAATCCAATAATTCCTTGATGACAGAAAAAAGAATATTCTAAAACTGATAGGAGTCCATGAAAAGGCAGGAGAAGGTACAAATGATATAAAAAACCTGTTCACAGGATTAATGACAGAAAATTTCCTAAATAGAGAAAAATAATTTGACATACAGAGAAGTGAGGCATATAGGGCTCCAACTAGTCATGATAAGAAAATCTATACCTTGGGCTGAGGATTGAGCTCAGTGTTTCCACCATCTGACTCAAAAATGCAAGAACAAGAGTTTGATCCCCAGTACCCCCAAAAAACTACATGTAGACTTATAATAATCAAGATTCCAGAAATTTAAAGAAGAACAAAATATTCAAGCAGGTAGAGAAAAGAAATAAATCACATGCAAAGGAAAGCCCATCAGAATCACAGCAGACTTTTCAATACAAGCTCATAACTGAAGGAGAGAATGGAGTGAGGTATTTCAAACCCTAAAAGAAAAAAACTAAATAAACCCAACGTAGACTGATGAATCCTGCCTATCTTTCAAAAATCAATGGGGAAAAATGAGAACCAAGACCTGGCATGTAAAAGTACAAGATCCCAGTAATGAATGTGACTGTACTGTCTACCTAGAATGTACCAATAAATTCAATTTAAGAGAAAAAAAATCAATGGGGAAATAAGATAATCCCATGACAAAAAACACCTGAGAAACTTCATTAATACTAAACCAACATTCCAAACAATTCTAAACAGTATCCTAGAAAAGGACAATGAATGTCACAAATCCATGATGCCCAACAGAGCAAATCTGTTAGGCAAGGCAAGAAATTAAAGGGAGAAAGGGAAAATTTGAAAAAAAGCCTACAATAGGACAATAGCATAACAATGATGTCAATACCTATCAGTTATAAAAATCAATGTTAATGGTCTCAATGCACCAATCAAAAGAAATAGACTGCAGAATGGATTAAGAAGCAAAATCCAACAATATGCTGTATAAAAGAAATGCACGTAGCTCAAAAAGAAATTCACAGACTGAAAGTAAAAGGATGGAAACCAGTTCTCCATGTGAGCAACCTAGAAAACAACAGACAAAATAAATTTCAAGTCAATACTAATTAAGAGAGATAAAGAAAATCACTACATCCTTGTAAAGGGAACAATCTAAGAGGAAGAAATGATGATCATAAATATATATGCACAAAATACTAATGCCCCCAACTATAAAAAACAAATATTAAGGGACACAAAAAAACCAAATATGCACTAATATAACTGTAGTGGGGGACCTCAACACCCCACTGCCACAAATAGACAGATCATCTAGACAAAAATTCAACAACAAAATACTAGCATTGAACCAAGCTTTTGAAAAAATGGACTCAATAGACATCTACAGAGTGTGCCATTCCACAAAATCATTCTTTTCTGCTGCACCAGGGTCATTCTCCAAAATAGACCACATATTAGATCATAGAACATGTTTAAGATAATGCAAAGGAAGTGAAGTTATCCCATGAATGTGATCAGATCAGAGTACAATTACACTGTTGATAAATAGCATAAGAAACTGCAAAAAAATAGTATTAAGGAATTAGTAAAGAGATCCAGTAGAACATAGGTGAATGGAGTAACTACACACAAATGAAATAGTTTTGTTCATGCACATTAAGATTGAGACCAGTTATTAAACAGGTTACATCCTAGAAAAGTTACTCTTGTAGCAAATGTATATTCTAAAATTTTGATTGCTAATTAGGATATTAATGCACATTTGAGTCAACAAATATGGATATAAGGTACATAGGAATGCATGCTGCATGGTAACATTTAAGTCCTCTTTTAAAACCACATAAAACAACCCCATAAGTTTTTTTTTTATATATTATATATGTATCAATATGTGTATACCTACATGTATGATAATATGATATAGGTATTGAGGTGACATTAAGTATACAATAGGGCATTTGGCATTTTAATAAGAAAATACTTGATTCAAATTATATGTAGTATGAACTTTCTTCTTGGAGTGAGTCTAGTGCTATATATTACATGTTTTGTAGTTAAACATTTAAATTTTAAAATAATAATGCAAATATATTTTGACACATTTTTCTTATTAAATTTGGTTGAAATTTAGTTCTTTACTTCGGTAGACAGAAAAGAATCACTTTGAAGTTTCTTCAAGTATTCATTTTTGTTGTATTTACTTCTTCATGAGTCATTTAAATTTCAGATAACTCATTGCATTTCCTTTGAGAGGATTAAATGCTTTTTACATTCCATGAGAAGCTTCCCTGAAACAAGATCTACTACAAGTGAATCAGTGTTTGATTCCTTTTGTATCTATCCTGAAATAAATAGAATGCTATAAAAGACAATTAGTGTCTCTTCTGTATATTTAGCTATGCTTGTCTAGTTTTGTTGAGCTGTTTATGGTGGGGCTTACTCCAAGCTTTTAGAAGTGCTGTGGTGTTGAGTACATTTTCTTCAATATACATATTGAAGATATACTCCTAAGTGAAATAAATAAGTCACACATGTGTAAATACTGAATAGTTTCCCTGGTGTGAATAATCTGCGATAAAACATAAGATCCTAATAAGATTACTGACATTTAGAAATGGGAAGAAAGGAGCTAAAGGTGCAGGGAAGGAGGGATAGGTAGGGGAAGGGTAATAAGGGAAAAGAAAAAATGTGAGAGAATGAAAAGATGGAAATAAAGTGTTTGTAGATGGGGAGGGGAGGAGGGGGTGAAGGGAGGGCAGGGACAAGGCGAAAAAATGAGAACCAAGACTTGTCATGTAGAGGGACAAGATCCCAACAATGAATGTAACTATACTGTATCCCTAAAATGTACCAATAAACTCAATTAAAGCTGAAAAAAAAGAGTACATTTTCTTGTACAAAACTGATGCCCACGTTTAGACTCTAAGCTGATGTTATGAATCCTTTCCTGGGAAAGCTCTTACTTTCTCACTACTTAGTAGCATTTCACAGAAATGTGGGACCTTACTCTTCCTTATGTTAACATTACCAAAAGAATCAGATGTGGCTGAATACCATGCAAAATAAAATATTTTTAAAAACATGGTCCTATTCATTATGGGAGATTCAGCAGAAAATCAGTAAAAATATACTGAATAACTCATTGAATCAGAAATTTTCTCCTTTATAGTAGAAATTTTGGAGTTAAAATTTCTTGTTTTTACTCATAAGGTTCACGTAGGAGGAGACATGTCTAATTGTACTTACTAAAGGAAGGTATTTACAACTGGTAAAATAATTTATTTTGGGATTAGTCAAATGTCTTCTCAGATTATTTCTACCAAGATGAGAAGGAAATGGAGATATAAGACAAAAAACAGGTAGGTAGCTTTCATTAGCAGAACTAACTTTGTCATTATGGAATTGTGTGTTTATTTGTGTGTAAGAGTTTGAAATGGTCTGCATTGCATTTACTTCTCTTGGGCCAACTTATTTTAGCTCTTTCTAAAAGAAAGGAGATTCATAACAACTGTCAAGAAGGGCTTAAGAAAATTATTTTATTCTTCAGGTAATAACACTTAATTATATACTAGAATATATATATATATATATCTGCATACCTATTATATTGGCACAACTCATCTCTGTTATATATGATTATTATATGTATATGAATTTACATTTGATTGTCAACAGTCTCCTGCTGACATATAATTACATATTATGCACAATTCTGCTTGTACTTCACTTAAAATTGTATTGAGTTTTTACATTTTTGGCTTTTAATTTCTTATTCATTATCGCTCTGCTAAGGTTACGGGCCCTGGACAGTTAAAATAAGCTTCTTAGGTTCATAGAATCTGTATTATAAAAAATGTGCATTAATGTCATTCTTATCTGCTAATGGAGTCCACAAGCAGAAGAAGCAATGAAAGGGAATGAAAATGATTATTTATTCACCAACTGGGTAGAGCATATCACTAATGAACCATAGCTACAGATTTTCTGAGCAAATTTTCAGGGTCAGGAAGGGTTCTATCTTTTGATTTTCTTGAAATGTGCATAATAATTATTTGCTTTTATGTGCAAAAGGATAATATATAACAATTTCAATACACATTTATTTTAGTACATTGGAAACATGCTAAGTATAGAATTACTAAGTGTT
The DNA here is from genome assembly GCF_012274545.1 of Fukomys damarensis. Lineage (NCBI taxonomy): Eukaryota > Metazoa > Chordata > Mammalia > Rodentia > Bathyergidae > Fukomys > Fukomys damarensis. The sequence continues at coordinate 20,238,508 of NW_022900948.1, forward strand.
TGATGTTTGATGAGTGAAAAGATCTTCAAATTCTCATGATTCACTATAGCATAATGCATTTCCAGCCACTTAGACTTTTTTAAATTCTCTATAACCTCAATTATTAACTGAGGAAGAATTTTATCACATAACTGGGGCTTTTAGGATTTTTAATTCCACAAATACTGGGTCAGTGTGCCAAATATTTTGTCTATTGCTGAAAACAGTTATCAATAAAGCTAACAATATTATCAAATGATTATAGAATAGGGAATGTTAAATAATATAGAATATTTTTTAAAATTCACTAATATTTTTATTTATGAGGATTATCACCAAGTAATATACAATAGCCCAAATTTACACTTCAGTTGACTGCATTTTAGTTTTCTCCTCTCCACATCTACTGTTGATATCGGCAAGGATGTCCCATGGTGCCAAATTCAACTATCGCATCACTGTACTTAGCTTATATGCTTTACCAGAACCATTGCACAAAACTTATTACTCTGGTTCTAGAAATAACTTTCTCTCTTTCTGTAACTCTTTAGGTTTGTGTGACAAATTAACTTCTTTTTTTTCTTTTATTGAGTTTATTAGTACATTTTAGTTATACAGTGGAATTACATTCATTTTTGGGATCTTGTACCTTTACATGACAGGTCTTGGTTTTCATTTTTTCCCCTTGTCCCTGCCCTCCCTTCATCCCCTCCTCCATTCCCCATTTACAAACACTTTATTTCCATCTTTTCATTTTCTCCTATTTTTTCTTTTCCCTTATTACCTTTCCCCTCCCCTTCCCACTTTCCCTACACCTTTAGCCCTTTTCTTCTTATTTCACATGGTCAATTCTCTCATTAGGATCTTATGTACTATTATAGTTTTTCACACCAGAGAAACTATTAGGCATTTACACATGTGACTTATTTATTTCACTTAGGGGTATATGACAAATTAACTTCTTTAATGTTTCACCTGACATTGTGCTCTTTTACTTCCCTGTACCACACAAGGCAGAAAGCTGAAAAACAGATTTAGTTTTCCAAACACACATTTACACACCAGTTGACAGATACACAAAAGAAAATAATGTTATTGAAATGCACTAATGACTTTGGAATTTGAAATTGTGAAAGGAAATGGAATACAGATAATGAAGCACTATTTTTGCTTGTCTAGCATGATGATAGAGCCAATGAAACTGTGGTATTTGAGGCTGATGGTCTACAATTCAGTGGAAAAGGAATAAAATTAACAGAAACTATTGACAGAAGTGGCCATATAGTGGGTATTTATCTTCTCCCTTTTCCTCATCTTCCTCCTTTTTCTTTTCCTTCTCCCCCTCTTTTTCTCACTCCTTCTTTCCTCTGCTCATTGTGTATTTTTATGCTGACAACCGTTTTGTTCCAAAATGAGAAAAGGTCACTTTAGGGTTAGAATTGTGAAGCAAAAAAGCAAGAAAAACCTGTGCACATTTCATTAATGGAATTTGAGGTTTTTCTCCTTGATTTTCATTTTCAGAAGTCTAGGGATAAAAATATTCAGAGAACACTTGTTGTTCAGTAGGCATCCATCCATCCATCCATCTTGTTCTTAAATATATGTTAACTGCTTGGTAAGTATGAAGTACTTGACTATACTTGAAGTAGAAAAAAATAAGCAACCTAAAGCTTCTGACGATGAAGATTAATAAGTTAATGGACACACAGATCTAAAAGCAGAAAATAATCATATTAGAGCGGCATTATTCAGCACAACGCCATGTGTCTTGTGCAGATTTAAATAAATTTTACTTTACTCTTATATCACACTGTGAATTACGCATTACTCTGATTTTATAAAAGTGTTATTTGGCTAAGACGTATCTCTCTAAGATTACATAAATACTGAATAGGAAAGTTATGAATATAACCTAATTTTCAGACTTCAAATTTTATACCTACTCTTCTGTACTGCATATTCCAATTGCAATGAAACATAGTAAGTGTTTAACGTGCTGTGATATTCTATAAAGGACCAAATGACTTTGCTGGTAGTTATCAGAAGAAGTGTCATTGAAGTATACATGATGCTTTTATATAGAGCATACCGTTTTATTAACTCTAAAAACACCAGAGGCCGTTAAAAGTGCTAATTGCATAAGTATCCTGCAAAGACAATAATTTCTTTGAGTTTAGTTCTACTGTTGTTTTCATTTTTTTTTTAGCACTATTTTCATGGGTAATGCATATGTTTGAGTTTGGAACCAGTTTCTACCCAAAGCACTGATGATTGCAATGTGATGTATCAATTACCTGTGACTGTTATAGCAAATTACCACAAACTGAATACTTTGAAAGAATGGACATTCTATTCTGTCTCAGCACTGGAGGTCACAAGCCTGACACTGCAGGGCCATTACTCTCTGTGGGAGTCTGGGGAGAAATGCATTCCTTATTTCTCCCAATCTCTCCAGGTTGCTTGCATTCACCAGTTTGTGCCCACATCCATGCAGTCTTCAAGACCAGTGTCTTCAATAATCTCTCTGCCCAATTCTCACTGAGACTTACCTATGTCTCTGCCTCTTTCTCCCGGTTATACTGGTGATTACACTTAATGTTCACTAAATAACTTTCCTATCTCAAGAAGCTTGACATAGTCACATCTGAAAAAAAAAAAAAAACAAAAAAACAAAAAAAAACCCCAAAAGCCCTCCCTACTCCTTCACGTACCATTTATAGATACTGAGAATGTGTGAGGGTCATTAATCAGCATACTGCACATGGCTACCAAGGATGGGTCCATTTTCATAATTTCAAAATGAAATTTTGCTGGATAAACTGGAAGATGAAATGCAGTCATATCTTTCTGGAAAGGCCTCTGACATCATCTCATGCAAGAAATGTTAGAATTTATTACATTGAAGGTAAAACTTGCTAATAAATCTGGAGCAGATTAACCCAACAGAAGTGTGAATGGACTCCTGGCTCTCATCCTCTGTGGGTCATCTGTGATTCAGTTCAGTTTGCTCGACTCTGGTATCAGGGCTCATGAAGCTGACCTTGTGTGGATTAGTACTGCTGCTCACGGAAGGGAAAGAAAGAGAAGCTGACTGTTAAATTAGTTTTTAAATTCTAATGCACAAATGGTATATTGTTCTTACACATAATTTTCATAAGTTTGGGAGTTGAATATTTCTTCAGGGGAGGCACCAAATATTTGATTGTAACATATAAGCTAATTATGAATGTATTCATTAAATATGCTTTAAATCAATGCATGGCAATACATAAATAAGTTGCTCAGATAACCAATAAGAAAGAGATATTTTTCTCAGTGACAAACACAGGTATCATAGCTACCTTTGTGTTCACACAATGACAAAATTGTCTCAAAATAAATTCTGAGGCTATGTCCCCTAGAAATGAGAAATTCTTAATTATTTTTAGCCAAATCTACTACAAATAAATTTAAGGATATACATAAATATTTCACATTAAACTTCCAGTAATGTTTAATTTCTTAGTTTTATTTAACATGAAAATCATTTATGCAAGTAATAGAATTGCTTCTCTTTATTCTCAACTTTTATGATTCAGTATATTTGAATGCTGGGTTTTTTCTTCTATATCATGATCTTTATCACCATTAGCACCACTTTTCAAATTTCAGAGCCCATCATCTTTAATTCTATCTAAAATGCTTAAAATGCAGATGCTTTTAAATTTACACATAATCCTGTCACTAGAAAAGTTGGCCCAAGTATCAAATATTGTTTATATAATATTGTGATTATGATTTTTAAAAAATCTATCCTTCTGAAGAATATATTTTCTCCATAACAAAATTTAATTTCAAAATGAGTTTGTTTTTTTTTTTTTTTTTTTCTACCAGGGATTGAACTCGGGTCCTTGTGCTTGTGAGGCAGGCAGCAGAACCACTGAGCTAAATCTCTGGCCCTCAAAGTGAGTTTTTAAAATATATGTAAAGACATCTAGTGCTTACTGTGATACCATATACAGTAGTAGTGACTAATTATTTTGTTTCTTTGCCTCATGCTTTGTTAGCACAAAACTTCTTGAAACATCTCAGATAACTGAGGTCATATTGTATTTTCCTTCAAATATTTAACTCAGTTTTTTTTTCCTCATTGAGTTTATTGGTACATTTTAGGTATACAGTACTGTTACATTCATTATTGGGATCCTGTACCTCTACATGACAGTACCTGGTTCTCATTTTTTAAACAAGCAGATGGTAAAAATGTACTATAACATGTGAAAAATTTTAGGACTCCTATGTAAGATGAGCTGTTTTTTAAGAGATTTGAGGGATCAATCTGCTCATATATATGCATATATAATTATGAAAGACAAACGAGTAAGAAAAGATAACCTGAAAAACCCAAATTCTTCTTTACAGCAGTAGGGAATAAATACTGTATATGACTTATAACATTAGTACCTCAATAAAGAGCAATAGGCACATGTGATTTGAAAATACTTCGAAAATGATGAACCTTAGGTGGCTTGCTCCTATGGAACCTTTATGGATTATTTCACTTCAGTTAGGGTATACACCACCTGAACATTTACCATCACTATAGAGTTCCTCTGCGTGAGGAAATGTAAAGTGCTGCTTTATGTTTCACTTGTTCCTTTTGGCTGTTAAGTTTTGGAAGGGCTTGTGCTAGTCAGAGATGGTTGTGTGAAATGTCTAAAATTTGATATACATTGTGTGGATCCACTTGGATATGAATGTTTTAATTACTCCAATGGAATTGAATGAAACATGTTGCTTTTTGGATTTTTTAAGAGTGGGACTTTCCTAGCTCTGCTAACTCTTGGCTCTGGCTGTTAAGGAGTCATTGCTTCTTGGTTTTCAGCCTGAAATATTGTTATATAAATAACTTTCTAGTGGTTGGTTCTCCTCCAAACTTGATGCGGTGCCATTGCTCATTAATATCCTGCTGGTGAGCAGACCTGCTTGGAATGTTCAATTGTTTCCTTTATCTAGTGATTGAAGCAACAATGACAGGGTTAAGCAACTCAATACAGGTGAAATACCATTATATCCCATGCTATCATCCAGAATCTATATACATAAAACTCTATTTTCATGATTTTTATGGATGGCATATGTTTACCTTGCTCTTTTTAATAACATTACAAACTTTAAAATTCCTCTAAGATGAATTATTTCCTTGTGCATATGAAAAATCGTGATCTACACGATGTAGCACTTAATCCTGGTAACATCAGGATGAAACATATGCATTTGTATTTTATCAAAGAAATATTGTATTTCATTTCCTTATCTCTTTTCTCTGCCGGAATAGCATGGAATCACAAAGAGCTTACAATTCCATGTGGTTTCTTTCTGTGTAAATTCTGGTGTCTCATGCAGGGAACGGGAAGGAAACCAAATTTGCTCCTGGCTACAGCATATTTGATGACTGTTCAGTGTGGGAGATAAAGGAAACTACTAGGAGCAGCATCTCTGATAAGGGGTAGTTCAATAACTGATCAGGTGACTTTACGCACATCTCTGCCCAGGTGGGCAACTCCGTGCTAATGGAGATCAAACTGCCCTGCTTGCCATTTTGTTGATATGTGCATATTCCAGGAAGACACAGCCAAGCAGATTATCAGTGGCTATGAGAAATCTTTCAGCTCTGTGTCATCTCTTTATGTTAAATATAGGAACATGCAGTGGTTTTGTGGAGAAAATAAATATGAGGCATGAGCAACACAAATGGTGAATGTTCAAATTAAAAGAAAATTATTATCATAAAAGACATTGCCATGAATGGCCCCCAGTATTCCCCTCAGTTCTGAACACACACATTCCATCACTTTTGCCACTCTCTGAAGCAATCCTGGAAGTCCTCTTTACTGTCTTTATGAGGTCTGATAAAAATAAAAATACAATGCATTCTGCTATAAAATGTCATCCAATGAAAACATTCTTGTAAAAAAAGATTACAGTGTGTCCTCAGCTGTTGTATTCATCAAATCTGGCACCCTATGACTTCTGGCTCTTCACCAAAGTCAAAATGACCATTCAAAACAAACTTTTTGAATCGATTCAGGACATCAAGGCAGCCTAACAGTGCAATTAAAGGCACTCATGAAAAAGTACTTCTGGAGCTTCTTGAGAAAGTAGCAATAATAATAGGATAAGTGTGTTTAAAACTAGAGGAAGTGTTGTTTGGGGGAATTAATGACAATGCGACCCTACTCTAACTTTAAAAATTTAAACATGTACCATTATTTATTGATCATACTTTGTATGCAAGTTTTGCTATAATAAATTGTTTAAATGGCACATCTTTTGCCAGTGATAATCTGACTTAGAAAGAATACATGAAGTTAAATCATTCTTCAAAGGAAGCAACAGTTATGAAGATTTTAGGAATCATTTGAGGAAATAAGAAAGGTTGATAGTTTTCTTTTATCCTGAAATCCTACCAGATATAAAGTATTCATGTAAAAAAAAATTTCTAGAAATGTAGTACAACTCTATTACTACTGAGTAATTTGGAAGCCCCATAAAGGTATAAGCTCCTACTGATGTATGTTTGTTTTAAAGTTATTGTGGAAATACTTCATTTATTTATAAATACTATCATACAAATTATAGTGAATAAATATTATTGAGATTTTAATAGTCCTAAAAAGTAAAAATTATTCAGAAAAATTTACTTATGCAAATATATAATTATAGAGTAATATGTAGAAAGAAATGATCACCAAGGATTAATAGAGGAGGAATTCTTTTTATTTAACCACTAATGATTATCATTTTCAGTTCCTTAAAGTTAATATGAACATTTATTTTAAAAGAATATTTAAAAAAATAAAGATCTCATGTGAAAATTGGAAAAAATCAAAAGAATTATAACAATTTCTAGAATAGCCAGTTTTAGAAAGAATGGAAAACGGCAATCCTTTTAAAATTTAATTTCTGTATAGATTCTTTGACCATTTCTCCTCATATTTCATAGGTTCACTTTCCCCATAAACCTATATAAAATGTAAATATTTAATTAAATAAGATTTTTCCTGGCCCATCATACCATAATTCAGACAATAATTCACTTTATCCTAAATAATTTTGCCTACTATTTTACATGCAAATTTTAGAAATTCCTGCAGCCTCAGTGTCCTTTTTATAACTTTACCAACCGATCGTGTATATCTTTTAAAAATTTTGTAATGGGGCCAGGGATGTAGCTCAGCAGAACCACATCTGCCTGGCAAGTGCAAGGTCCTGAGTTCGATTCCTGGTATCCTAAAAATATTATGTGTAATAAACTTTCACACTAGATTTAGCTTTAGTATACAGTGGCAAAGATAGTATATCCTTTGCATATATCATATACCACTTTACTTGTTTCTAAAATCTTATGTTATTTGGTACATTTTTCTCATTAAATGAAACAGTATTAATGTATTCTTATAAATTATACCGCATAGTATATTCACCATTTCCTTACTGTTTAAATTTGTCCTCTTTGGTTCATATTTCCTTAGGCTTCTATTCGCTGGGACACTTTCTCAGATTTTTCTTGTTTTTGAAGACCTTGACAGTTTAGAACACTATTGGTCAGATATTTTGTGGACTGTTGGCCAGTTGGGATTGGTCTGATGTTTTTCTCATTATTAAACTGGAAATATTGTTTTTTATGAGAAGACCACAGAGATAAAGTGTCATTCTCAGTAAATCATATCTGAGTGTATACTGTCAACATGAATTAATACTGTGGATACTAACCTTGATCATCTGCCAGGGGCAGTGTTTTTCATATTTTAAAGTAATTATTTTATTCACTTTCTATACTTTTTGAAAGTATTTCACTAGATGGAGCACAGCTTCAAGGAGTGGAGAATTCAGCTCCAAACCCTTTGAAGGTAACAAATCCTTGACGTAAACCACTGTGCATTCTTCTGCTTTAGATATTTGTGTACTCAACTCCCCATAATTATCTATCTATTGAACTATATAATTGTAGGGACTGATAAACATTTATTTTACACTTTAGATTTTTATTCAACACTATGAAACAATTTATTGCTTAAATCGTTCCATAGTTGGCTACTGGAAACTTAGTTGAGTTCTATATCTTGTTCTTATCCTCTAATGCCATCACTGTGATGTTTTGTTTTGTTTTGCTTTGGAGTGCTTATCTTCTGGCACAACAAGATATTTCAGAACCATGTTGTTCAGTTTCTACATCAGTCCTGGAATTGGCCATCTCTCTAAACACTCCTGGTTTCTTTGACTGTAGAATTATATTAGAAAATATTTGAACTCTTTGCTATTGGAATTTCTTCAAATCTGGGCAATGTCAGCTTACAGAGCAAGGAATTGTGTGTATATACTAATCCATGTTTACGTACTTGTCGATAGATTTTTATACTGCAATCACCTGCTATAAAATTAAACATGCGCTTGCACTGGTGCCTCCAACTCTGTAACTCAATTCATGGATCATTACAACTTCTTCTCTTTGCTTATCTGTTGACTTCAATTTCAAAGTTAGAAACTTTGCTTCCACTGGCCACTATACATTTCATTGTCCAATTCTAGTATACATGCATTTGATTTTAGAACTGGTAGACACTACTGCGATGGACAATAACTCTACCAATTACAACATAATGTTCATTGTGTGCAATTGTTATTTCCTCCAGTCAGACAGTTCCCACTTACCCAAAGTTACTTGACTCATTATTTCCTTCCCACTTCAATTCTCTTTAGTAATTTTATTTCCTATATAAATATATATGATAAAGTTGAAATATTTCATCACATCCCCATTCCATCCTTGGATTCCTGCACCACACTAAGTATTTTGGTTAATTTACATACATTGAGTTTCACTTTTGTTTGGTAAAGTTGCACAGGCTCTTAACAAATCCATCTTATTTTATGTCTATCATCAAACAATTAAAAAGAATAATTTTACTACCTTAAAAATTCCCTAGGATTCAATTAGTAAACCCTTCCACTCATCTCTTAAATCTCTGGTAACTTGATCTATTTGGCATCTTAATAATTTTGCTTTTGCATAATTTCATGTAAGTGGAGTTGTATAGTACATAGTACTTTTGTTTGGCTGCTTTTGCTCAGAAGCATATACTGTATTTAAGATTCATTATGTCTTTGTATAGTTTGATAGTTCATTCCTTTGTGTCACTGAACAGCCTTCCATTTGGTTAATGCTTTTTAGTTTGCTTATCTTTTCTTTATTGAAAAATGTCTTAGTTACTTCCAGTTTTTAGTGATTATAATTAGAAACACTACAGTTCTCATGGGTTAGTGTGGATGTACGTCCTCAACAAGGTTAGAAATAATGAGTAGTTCTATTCCTCCATCATATACTTAGTCTTTGTTTAGCTTTGTAAGAAGCAGCCAAAGTACTGTAAAGTGGCTATGCAAAGTGGCTTACAGCTCTGCATCTCCAGCTATTTTATTGTTAGTTTTTAGACTATTTTTGTCATTACAATGTGAAGTGGCATTTTATTAAACTTTCATTTCTCTGATTGTGAATGAAGTCAAACATGTTTTCAGGTGATTATTTTCCATTTCTACATTTTCTTGGTGAGAAGTCTGTGCAAATATTTTGCTTATTTTTCAGTTGCGTTTTTGGTTTCCTTATTGTGTTTTATGAGTTATTGTATGTGTAGGCTATATCCTTTATCAAATATGTGTTTTGAAACCATTTTCTCCCAGTGTGTGGCATATTGTTTTTTTTTTTTTACAGTGCTTTTCACAGAGAGAAAATTGCATATGAGTGTCCAATTTTGTGGCAACTATTGAAAAGCGTATTCTTTTTCAATTGTTGTGCTGTCATGCCTTTGTGAAAGGTCAACTATTTGTGTGCATTTTTCTGGTATTTCTCATTTGTATATAAACTATTTACCAATACTATTGCATATTGTGTATTATCTCATAATTTTCTTGCTCATTAACTAGCTGTATGCTAAGTTTTGAAATGAAATGATGTGACTCCTTCATCATTTGGTCTTAACTCTTCTATGTCTTTTTGTCTTTCCATACAAATTTATGAATAAGTTTGTTAATATGTACAAAATTACCTGGTGTGATATGACTGAATTACATTCAGTATATAGTTCAACTTGGAAAGAATGAATCACTTACCAATCTCATAAATGTTCCAATCTAGAAACACAGAACAGGTTTTCTTTTATTTAAATGCGCTTGATACCGAATAGTTTCTCTGGTGTGAAAAACTAAAAGTGTAAATAAGATCCAAATTGTCTAACTGACAATGTGAAATAGGAATAAAAAGTCTAAAGGAGTACGGCAAGAGGGAAGTGTAGGGGAAAGGAAATAAGGGAAAATAAAAAAATATGGGAAAGGAAAAAAATGGAAATAAAGTCTTTGTAAATATGGGGAAAATGAGAACTAAGACCTGTCATGTAAAGGTACAAGATTCCAAAGATAAATGTAACTGTACTGTGTACTTAAAAAATACCAGTAAACTCAATGAGAAAAAAATACACTTGAATCTCTTTCAACAGTGCCCCATAGTCTTCTAAACACTTTACTCAATTTATACGTAAATATTTCTAGTTCCTTCCCTTTTTATAATTTTTGTCGCTCATTTCCAGTATCCGTATAATGTAATTACCACATTCTTTTTTCTGTATTATCCTTTTGGTTCGTACATATTTGTAGCACATGAAGGTTACATTGATCTGAGGGAGTAGGTGGATACACATAACTCAACTTGATTCTTTGCAGTCCCCTTTCCCTTTCATCCATCTTCATATCGCCATCTCTAAATCTTCTTTCTTCCCGTTCATTCTTATTGTTACTTAATTACTTTTAGCTCATGTTTATGACAGAATATTTAGACTCATTATGGATATTTAGTATATGTACATGACAATCTCATATCTTTTTACGTCTCCTTCTACTTCCCCAGCCTTAGCCCTCAGTCTGCTGGACTCCTTCTCCTTTGCAAAAGATCTACTGTATCTTCCTTTTTCCTTTTATCAGTCCTTCAATTTGTTCTTTCCTTGTATTTTGCCTTACTAAAATGAGAGTTACCATACAGCATTTAAGCTCATGCGTGTAATTTATTTCACTTAATGTTACATTTTCCAGGTGTATTTATTTTCATACAAATATCATCATTCCTGTTTTGATGTTTAGATATTTGATGCATGCTCATTTCAGTTTAGGACGTGGTGAGAGCTGTGGACCCCACTTTAGTCTTCAGCATATACACAGTTAATTGTCCCAGCACCAGTTGTTGAATGGGCTATCATTCTTCCAATGGATGTTTTTGGCCTTTTTGTCAAAGATGGAATAACTGCCCGTGACAGGAGGTGCTTCTGCAACCCACGATACACATCTCTCTGTGCTAATGTTGTGCCATTTTCGTTACTATTGCTTATTCGTATAACTTGATGGTGGGTATTGTGATGTCTCCTGCCTCCCTCTTGTTGCTAGGATTTCATTTGCTATTCTGGGTCTCTTTTGGTTCCATATGAATTTTAGGATTGTTTCCTCTGTTTCTGTGAGATATGTTGTTGGTATTTTGATTGGGAATATATTGAATATGCACCTTAGTACATTTTTAGTATTAGATTTTTCAGAAGTATTTAACTTTTTGATCAATAAAAGATAACAAAATATTTTATTTTATTTTTACTTATTCTTTTTCAAAGTTTCTTTATGTAGATTGAAGTTTTTTATTCAACTTCTTTCAAATTTTTGTTTTTGTCTTTGTAATTTGAATATACTATATTTAGGTGTTGTTTAATTGCTACTTATCATATTTGATGTTTATTGAGCTTTTTGAATTTGAGGCTTGTCAGTTATCATTTATTGTGGAAATATATTTCCTTTAATTGTAATTATAATGTTATTATTCATTAAATCATCTTTAGCTGATAACAAAAGCAAAAATATTGTTCACATGAATGGAGTACCATGTAATGTTTCTTTTAAATTTTCAAAAAATTCAAATTCAGTTTAATTAGGCAAGCAGTCTCCTTTTTCCATGTGTGATGCTTTGTTACATGTATTTCTTCTTTTTGTCTTTGAAATGTAGAGCTTTAATAAAGATACATCTCTGTGTATATTCCACAATGATTATTCTTTCCCTCTACCTGTTAGTGAACCCTTGACTTCCAGCAATTCTTTATACCACCACATGTTTCTATCAGCTTTCACTTTGCAGAGTTTCTGCCCCGAGTGGTCACATCCTCATTCTTTTTCTAATGCTCCTTTTTGGAGACATAAATTATTCTGCAGTCTCAATTCTCTCACACATCCAAGAAAAGCCACTGATTATCCATTTGTTTAGAATTTTCTTGCATTAAGAATGAGAGTGACAACATACAAACTCTGCCTGTGAAGCTATACTCATTTGTATTCCCTAGAACGTAGATAAGAATGAGATTCTTGTGTCATATCAGTGATTCAAATATTTGTTTCAAAACTGGATTCACAAGTAGAATATATTTTCACATGGTTAGGACATAGATGACAATTACAGTGAAAAATGATCATCTTTATATTTTTCTGCTAAGAAAAATTTTTCTTTTGATAAACTTTAGAGTTGTATTTGATATCAGATACCCTAGTGCAGAAGAATTTCTCCTGACCCTATCCACTTTATTTTTATATAAGTATTACTGAACAAGCTGTCAAAAGCCAAAATTTAAATGTTCCTTTTGTTAGGTCAATGTTTTGGTGATGTAAGTTACTTGAAAAATCATAAATAGCTTCAATATATGGCCAAATCAACCTCTGGCTGTTATAAGATCCCATTATGTATTTTCTCCGTAAGTGCTGGATTCCCCTACTGACTTATTATATAATTAAATTTGTAGAGTTAATGAAATATAGAAAGCTCATTTTTGGAAAATAAAGGCAAAGTTACAGGGGAGTGAAATAAAATTTTAGAAAAAAAAGTCATAAACATGGACTCCTCTTACCTCATGAAATCTTAACTATACAATCATTAAAATTACATAGATATTTTAAATGTTTATAGAAGTTAACACAACATTTTAAGTACAGAGTGCAATCCTAATGTTTTACATGTTTGAATTGGAAAATGTACACATTTAATTATTTGGTCAGAAAATTGTCAGGATTCTACTTATTTCCCACTTCTGCTCACATAAAAAAACAAGATCTATGCAATCAAAAGATTCGAGGAAACATTTAATTTCCCAAAAGTATTTTCACTGTGTAAATGGATTCAAGAACTGCTTTAAAAATACACATTCATGCACACACACACACACACACACACACACACACACACACACACACACTGTTCAAAATTGTACATGTTAAATTATAAAAGCCCAGGCCATAGGAATCATGGAACATTTTTACATACATGTTGTAATAAGTCTTGTCACATAATTTAATGCTGGGTAATAGAGCAAATTATTTTTAAGACAGCTCTCAAAATAGGACAGCATCTCTACAAAGAGGCCCGTAAACCATGTCTTCTCTAAATTCTTCTCACATGGAAGACAGACAAATCTTTCCTCAAATGGGTACAACAAGAATACTTTCAGAGCAGATGTATTTAAATGACACAAACTGCCTAAAACCTAATATTTTCCTGGTCATATGACTATGAACTTTTACTAAAACTGACAGCAATGGCAAGTAAATATTGAAGTTGAAACTCATGCAAACTCTATGAAAATTGTAAATAAAAAAACTAAGCTAAAAATCTCCTTTAATTCACATAAAAGCCTTAAGTGGAGATAATGTGTGTAGTGGCAAATATTAACACATGGTACAGTCCACAGTGGTATACAGTACAGACTGATGGGTAACATGAAATAAGCAACAAGCCAGAATTGTAGGGAGGGAAAGTCTTTTTTCTCTAGAATATATTAGGAAAATGAGAAGTTCATACTAATTTTAAAATGAAATGGCAGATATATATACATATACACATGCACACACACACACACATACACACTAACACCATTTCAGTTTTACATGTGTGACCCGTGAAGGCACATTACAAATTTATGAGCTTTTATTCCTGGCATTATCACTTAATAGTAATATAATGAAGAATGACTCAGTTTCCTCATTATCTGAAGGAAAGAATTAAAGAGCACCTTACCCCTATAGGATCCTCATGAGGTTTAGATGATATAAGTGCTATGTGCTTACAAGAGTGCCCTGCACTAAAGAATGGCACAATAAATTCTAGTTTACATCATTTTATGTCATAAAAATAACATCCAAAACACTGATTTATGAAATGTATTTATGTATTTTAATTTGTGTATTTAATGACTGGTAAAATTATGTATACTATAGATATATATCAAGCAGTTTCATAAAGTAAATTTTGTACATTTTTCATCTAACATTTTTATACAAATATTTAATGTGGTACATTTTAAAACTCTATTTCTATAAATTTATTGTTATTTCTCACTCTATGTATAAAATAATACACCAAAAAGAAAAACAATACGGGCTGGGGATTTAGCTCAGTGGTTCTGCTGACTACCTTGCAAATGCAAGGACCCGAGTTTGATTCCCAGTACCAAAATAGAGAGAGAGAGAGAGAGAGAGAGAGAGAGAGAGAGAGAGAGAGAAACAATAAGTACTTTCTGTGATGTTACCAGGCAATGGAGTGTCAAAATTTTGAGAATAAAAATCATTATTTCTTACTTGCACAATAGTTAGTAGCTCTATTATTGTTATGATTATATATAACTGCCCTGAGAGTGTTAATCAACCTTTTGTGAATTTAGTATTTATAAACTGAACAAAAGAATCTTTTATGGATAGATGACTAAGCTTTTGTCATAATTATTCAAGTTGATTATGCATACAACCCAGATTTTCCACATATTCACTTTCTATTTCATGTTAACTGGGTTTATTGAAAATGATACATAATATAAAATCTCCCACATTATATTCCCTAACTATGAGATAGCAAACCACACGCTAATAGGCACACAGATGCACACACAGTACACACACATTAACACTTATCTGCATACTAGTTTGGACTTTGTGGTAGAAAGAGTCCTGTTTTATTAACATGAAGTATAAATAAGCTAGGTAAATAATTTATCATCTGACTCAGAACACTTTGAAAGTGAAAAGCAGTTTTACTTAAAATTACACAGGGGTGACAGATTAAAAACTGGACTGTCCTTGGCAAAGCAGGATACATGCTTATCCCGTAGGGAATATGGGGAAGTGTCTATCAGTTGTACCAGAACAATTTGACTTGTTTTGACCTGAATCCTGCCACTAAGACTGTGTAGCTGGTGAAGTAAATTTATAATCTCCATAACTGTGGATTTTCTCATTCGAACCAAGAAACTGATATTGCCTTTAAGAGAATTGTGTGATAGTTTGATGCTAAAATGTATATGATATACTATTTTTGTCATAATAGAAGCAGTAATGTAAACTAATTGCTGTGCCACTACCAATAAGTTTAATAAAGAGTTTGATTTTTAGTGATAAGCAGCATACACTAACTTATATGTTCAAGATAAATATGGTAAATTTAAAACATAATTATCATGTGCTTTGAAATGGAATGAGTTAGGCCATTTATGTCTGTGTGTTTTCTGCTTTTAGTCTTATTTATATTCCTCTGTATACATATTTTCTCCTTAGATTGCCATGTTTCTGAAGATAGGTCCAGTTAATACATTTTCCTACACCAGTGTTTTGGACTAATAAAGCATTCATTATGTGATATAATACATATATTTAACACCATGAAAAATAAAGTCTACCACCTTGTTCTGGGTTACATTTCCATTACCAAGTGTGCTAGAATGGATTGTGATTTGTAAGAATGCAGTTAATGCTACACTTTATTTTAATATATTTTCAGAGCTACTTGGATAAGAATGGCTGCCTGTGCTCTTGGCTCCATCTGTTCTCCCCTACTCCCTTCCTCACTTTCTCCCTCTCCCTTACCACCTCCCTCTCTCCCTTTCTTCTGGCCTCATTCCTTCCCTTCTTCCCTTATTTCTTTATGTTCTTCCTTCTTTTTGACTGAGGATTCTGCTCCTTTAACATTATGAATATCCTTAGCTTATAAATTCTAACTATATCTTACCATCCTTCTGTGACTCCTGACATGACTGTAGAAGGTTAGTTTGTATTTTAAAATTATTCCAACTGACATCAATTCTCTCTTGAATCACTAGTGTTTATTAACATTGGGTTAAATTTATCATTTATGTACACGTGTTTAAATGTTCAGGGTTTCTCTAAACTTTTCTTATATTTTCAACCGAAAGCAGTTTGTATTATGGTTCACTAGAGTAGTATATATATGTATATTACAAGGTAGGTATATAATAGCACCTGCAGAGTCAGAGTGAAGAATGCATCAGTAAAAAGTGGAAAGCCTGGAGCTCACTGCAGAGTCTGGTATGCATCAATATCTAGAAGCCAAACGGTCTTCACTGGAATGCTGAAGTCTGCCTTGGAAATGTGTCAATGGACATCCAGAGAGGATGGCAAACACTGAATATGTATATTACAAGGTAGGTATATAATAGCACCTGCAGAGTCAGAGTGAAGAATGCATCAGTAAAAAGTGGAAAGCCTGGAGCTCACTGCAGAGTCTGGTATGCATCAATATCTAGAAGCCAAACGGTCTTCACTGGAATGCTGAAGTCTGCCTTGGAAATGTGTCAATGGACATCCAGAGAGGATGGCAAACACTGAAGCTCCTGCAAAGACTTACTCATCTTTCCCATTTTATTCAACCCAGGCAACAAGCCTATTTCTTGAGGCCACCCACATCCAAAGTGAGTCTTCACCACTTCAGTAAGTCAGTCATCCAGACACTCACAGAGCTGTGCTAAATAAATCAAGTTGACATCAGAGTTAACCATCACAGCAGCTGAACAGGAGATGGTGATAATAAGTGACAATTTTTTGAATAAAAAAGTGGGTTTACTGTCTAAAATAGGACTCTGCAAATTATAGTCCACTTATTCAATTTGACATCACAATTAACTACCGCACATCATTCCCTCTATTGTAATAAATATAGTAACTCCTAAAGCAGAAATAAAACTTTAAAACATGTACTTAATGACTTACAAATTCCATGTCTATAAAGAAAATCTTGAGATTTGGGAGGAGATTCTATATAATGCTGAATATGTTCTGGAGCTTTTAATCAATACTGACACATTTAATGCATGTTTCAAAATGTGTGCAAAAGTTGTAGATGCTGAACTGTACAGTTAAAAGTGCTTAAGAAGGCAAATGATGACAGTATATCTTACCACAATCAAAAATTTGCATGAAATAAAACAACAGATAATATCAATTTTTAAGTAGGTAAGAAAAGGTGTAAAGATATAGATCACTCTTTCTAACATGATATTTAGAATATTCAACATATACAACAAAATAGTTATTTCTAAAATGCAATGGGGGAGATGTGAGAAAGCGGCTCGGACATCTGATCTCCCTCCAGCCTGCCTGGGCCCAATCCCTGGGTCTGGGTAGTTGCACCCTCCCTTGGGGACACCGCCATTGCTGCTCCAGCACCAAGAGGGTAGCACATCCACCCCCTGCTCTCAGACCTCCTGAATGTGTCAGTCCTTAGACCCACTCTACAGAGGCATAGCTGGTTATAAAGGGTAATTTTCTGAGCTCCCAAATTTGAACATCTTTAAAGAAAGGGCAGGGAAAACCTGTAAAAGAACCATCTGGAGTTCAACCCTGCAAGATATCAGGGAGCTCAATTTGGGCCTTGTGGCCTGAGGTCAGTCTGTGTCACGGAGCGGGGGGGTCCTACCATCAGCTAGCTGAGATAGGGGGATTTGGTTCTGCACATGGCTACACACTATGTGTATTATGACAGCAGAGATATAGTCTGAAAGAGGCCCTTCAAAATCTTTTCATGTCCTTTTCTTTCTTTTCCTCATTCCACTCTGTAGATTCTTTTTTCTGTCCTCTTTCACCAACTCAGGCTCTTGCTCCTCCATATTATCCCTCATCTCCCTTTCTCTTTCTGTTCCTGCCCTGACTCAGATTTCTTCTTTTCTCATTTTTTCTTTTTTCTTATTGTTCTTTTTTCTATCATTATGCCTCACTCAAGAGTCAGTAGTTTCAAGGGAAAGTGAGCCCCTATTGCTGTTAAGGGGATATATTCTGGTATTTGTACTTGCACTCTGTCTATTCCTTTTGAATTTAACAGTTTCCTAAGATTGTGTGGTCATACTGTGTCCTCTGGATTCACTTGAAACCTTATCCAGTTCTTTTACTTATTTATTCTTCTCATCCTAACTCTGACTAGGCCCCATCCTAAATGGTAAATATGCTATGTTGAGGAGTTTGTTTACTGCAAACATATTTTGGGCTGCTTCTTGATTTTAATTTAATTTATCTGGTTTAAAGGTGATAGATTAATGACTACCACAAGAGGTCAATTTGCAAATAGTGATTGATCCTATTGTGTTGCTGACTGTATCAATTGGGATAAATTGACAAGTTGTTTTCTCCGATATTGTGAAAATGAGAATGTCTATGAATCATTAGATAATCAAAAGCTAAAACACAACAGTATCAGGAAGATTTAATAACCAAGAGATTGAATCAAGAACAACCCAACAGCAAAAATAAAAATGAGAAAACACTTAAGCAAGCCACAAAGACAGACTTCCAGTTCACCAATGGCAAATAGTAGGTCAAAGGAGGATGAAAAGTTTGATAGTGAACCTCCTGGACACTCAGAACTCACAGCACAGGAAGTAACAAAACAGATCAACCAGGCTCTAGAAAAATTCAAAACACAAATAATTTCCCAGATAACCATAGAGATGGTGAGCAAAATGAAAGTCATGTTTTGAGATTGTAGAACAGAAACTGACAAAAAAATACATGAGCTCAGGACAATGACAGAAATCATGAAGGCCCAGCATAAGAAAGAAATGGAAACAATGAATGCCCAACATAGGAAATAAATGTAATTCATTAAACAGATTTAAAGAGATATCCAGGAGATTAAAAACTCTATTGAAAGTGTATGCAACAGAATAAAAGAATGAGAAGACAGAATCTCAGATATAGAAGAGGATCCCAGACATTGACTGTGAAAAGAGAGGTCTCTCAAAAACAGTAAGGATCATGAGAAATCGATCCAACAAGTCCTAGATGATGCAAAGAAGATTAACATAAGACTGATAGGAATCCATGAAGTAGCAGGAGAAATGCAAATGACTTAAAAAAGATGTTCACAGAGTTAATGACAGAAAATTTCCCAGAGGGGAAGAATTTGACATAAAGATAAGTGAGGCATATAGGACTCCAACTAGCCACGATCAAAACAAATCTACACCTAGACATATAATAATCAAGATCCCAGAAATCCAACAGAAAAACAAAATACTACAAGCAGTAAGAGAAAAAGAAACAAATATAGATGGTCTATATCTCAACTGAATAAAGGCTATCTATGAAAAACCAACAGCCAACACCATAGTAAATGGCCAGAAACTGAAAAGCTTCACATTAAACTCAGGAACAAGACAAGGATGCCCACTATCACCACTCCTCTTTCATATAGTTCTGGAAACATTAGCCATAGAAATTAGACAAGAGAAAGTAATTAAAGCAATAAAGATAGGAAAGGAAGAAGTAAATCTGTCATTCTTTGCTGACAATACGATACTCTACATTGAAGACCCAAAAACTCCACCAAAAAACTTCTAGATTTAATTGACACTTGTAGCAGAGTAGCAGGATACAAGGTCAACACCCAAAAAATCAATAGCCTTCTTGTGCACAAATAACAGTCTCACTGAGAGAGAAATTAGGGAAACAATTCCCTTCACGATAGCATCCAAAAAAATAAAGTATGTAGGAATCAATCTAACAAAAGAAGCAAAAGACCTCTACAGTGAAAACTACAGCACTTAGAAAAAAGAGATCGAAGAGGATATAAGAAAATGGAAAGATATCCTCTGCTCCTGGGTAGGAAGAATCAACAGTGAAAATGGCCATACTACCAAAACTGCTATACTGATTCAATGCAATACCAATTGAAATTCTAAGACTATATTTCACAGAACTAGAAAGAAGAATACAAAAATTCATTTGGAACCATAAGAGACCTAGAATAGCAAAAGCCATCATAGGCAAATGACACATGGCAGCGGGTATAACAATTCCCAATTTGAAACGATACTACAAAGCCACTGTGATAAAAATAGCATGGTACTGGCAAAGAAACACACCTCAGGATCGGTGGAACAGAATGGAAGACACCAAAATAACTCTAGATGTACTCAGCTACCTCATCTTTGACAAAGGAGCTGACCGTCCCCACTGGAGGAAAGATGGCCTCTTTAATAAATGGTGTTGGAAACACTGGATGTCAACCTTCCAAAGATTAAAACTAGATCCTTATTTCTCACCATGCACTAAATTAAAATCCAAGTGGATTAAAGATCTAAATATTAAAACAGAAACACTAAACTTGCTGGAAGATAAATTAGGCAGAACTTCTGAAGACACTGGCATAGGAAAAGACTATGAACAAATTCTCAGTAGCACAGGAACTAGCAGAAAGAATCAAGGGGGAAAAAAAGCAGCAAGTAAATATATGAAAAAATGTTCCACATCACTGGTCATTTGAGAGATGCAGATGAAAACAACACAGATTCCACCTCACTCCACAAAGAATGACTGCTATCAAGAAATCACACAATATCAAATGTTGGCGGGCTTGTGGGGAGTAAGGAACCCTTCTCCATTGTTAGTGGGAGTGCAGACTGGTGCAACTACTATGGAAATCAATATGGAGATATCTCAAAGGGCTGGGACTAGAGTTTCCATTTGACCCAGCCATATCTCTGCTGGGTAACTTTCCAAAAGAATTAAAAGAATCATATCACAATGACATATGTGCACCTGTGTTTATAGCAGCATAGTTTGTAATAGCTAAAACTTCAAAACAGCCCATTTGTCCATCAGTTGGAAACTGGATAAAGAAGATGTGTTTTTTCTATAAAATGGAACACTACTCATTCATAAAGAATGAGAAATTAGAGTCATTCAGAAGAAAATGGGTACATATTGAGGATATATTGTTAAGTGAAATAAATAATTCACATGCATAAAAACAGAATAGTTTCTCTGGTGTGAAAAACTATAATAGTACACAAGATCCTAATGAGATAATTAACAATGTGAAATAGGAAGAAAATGGCTAAAGGTGTAGGGAAAGTGGGAAAGGTAGGGGAAAGAGAATAAAGGAAAAGAAAAAAATATGAGAAAATTAAAAAATGGAAATAAAGTGTTTTTTAATGGGGAGGAGAAGAGGGGGTGAAGGGAGGGCAGAGACAAGGGGAAAAAATGAGAACCAAGACCTGTCATGTAAAGGTACAAGATCCCAGTAATGAATGTATTAAAGGGAATATGAGGTAGATAAATATTCTTAGGTTAGAAGTTATGCATGATATATTGTTTTCATCCTTGTATCTTATTTACACAGACTATTGATTGCATTGATTATAGAATATATTATACATGGACAAGCACAAAATAATTGGTAAAAATCACATTTCAGAGCAGAAATATCTCAGTCACTAGGTCACATTTTCTGATTTTTAACCTGCTGAATCTGCCCATTTTCATAGAGGAGTGTTGAAATCTTCAACAACAATACTGGATGCATCAGTTTCTTTTCACAATTCACCACTTTTTGCCTTATATGTTGTCATATCCTGTAGTGTGATGTTAGGTACATACATGCTATTAGCGTTTTAAAATTTGCTCTATGAGTATTGTTTTCCCTTAATCCCTAGATTTTTAATATTTTTTTACTTTTATTAATATATGTTTCCAGTACAGACTGGCTGGATTAAAACTCCACTAGATCATCAGTAAGACCCTGTAACTTCCAAGAATGAAAAGTTCCCTGGACCCTTTCCAGGCACAAAAGAACCTGTGTTTTGAAGTGCACTGACTCACTTAATACTAATCCTACTGTTCTTCTTTCTTCGCCATTATAGTTTTCTTTCTTAATGTACTTTGACCAAACAAGCCACACAACAGAACACAAAGACAGAGAAGAATAAGGGTCCGCAAATTTAAGGCAAAGGAAGAGATGTGAAAAATTCAAACTAATAAAATGTAATCTACCACTGGGGATTACAATCCAATACAACTGTGTGTCTCTGTTTGGCTTCATCTATAATTCTCTCAATAAATTATTCTGAACTTGTATTTCAACACACTTCTTTGACATATTGACAGATTTGCCTGCTAATTCACAAATAAAAATAGTTATGTATGAATTTTTAACAACTTTACCTTACTCTCGCCTTTTTGTCTTATCTAGATTAGTTTTGTATGTTTTTATACATCTTCTATTTTCAAAGGAAAAGAAAACATTGTTTTTAATAGAATTGATGCCTCCTTTTTAAAAATGAGAAAGAGCAAAGTTTAACTTGATTCTCAGAACCCTTTATTTTTAGTTATTAGGACAGCAGTAGCAAATTATCAAGGTCAGTGGGCTCTTTTTCAGACTTACTTTCCTTATTTAGCCTTTCTGAAAATGTTTCTATTTTGAAACCATGTTCATAGCCTCTGCTAGGGAGCCTGCATTTTCTGTACCCTGGGAAGTTATTTTTCTCTGCTTTTTCCTTGAATCTTCCTTGTAAGGTGATCTTGAAGATCTTTAATGTAATACATTTATATTAAGGTTGAAACATCTTTTTTATACAATTTCCTTGAAGACACCCTATTGTCAACCCAAGGCATCCTGTTACCTTCTACATATGTTCTGTATTTCTACATTGCCCTTTTCTGAATTGTTTTCCTCTTCATGAATGCCTCAAGCATTTTATCTTTATTTACTTGTGTAGAAATGTTTCCGTACTAAGGTGAGTAATGCTACAAAAGGCAATTTATTTGGCTCCACATTCTCTAGGGAACTGTTCTACTACTGTGCTTTGGATTATTTTGGATTCTGTTGTGAGTTATAATAACAATTTATCTGTGAAATAGCCATCTTTCACCACAAAAGATTGAAAGAATAGAGAAATGTCTGTTTACATAAGAATAAAAAAACATATAGCTGTATTGAAAAATGCTTAAGGAATTCCTACAGACTTACTCAATTCCCAGCCACCTCAGGTATAGACAGCTCAAAAATTAATTTTATTTTTTAAAGTAAACCTTTACTAACCCAATATGAATACATTTGGGACTTTAGGTCATCATGATATGGTCATAAATTCAAATGTATTCTTTTAGGAACCAAACTCTTAAATATTTTTAAGCATTTCCATACACTGTTAATGCTAAGATCTTTGTATCTTCAATAATTGATGAAGGGCTAAAAAATCCAGGGGACTTGCAAAAAAAGAATTGAGATGATCCAACAACTGTTGGAAAGGGCTTTGCTTCAGGTTAGAAATGTTTCTAGTTCGGCTACTGCTGCCCCCTCTGATTTTCTTATAAACAAAGATTCCCTACACAAAAATAACAATAGAAAAAGATAACAGAAAGTGAACTAAATTAATGCAGCAAATAATCACAAGGATGGGACAATTAGGAACAGTAAGTCCTGTTTTGTTTTGTTTAGATAACACTCTAACAACTTGAGATAGATCAGGTATATGCAACCCATGGCCCATGAAACCAACAGCTAGTAATACAGTTTATCAGATGATAAAATTTCAACACATTGCATGATAGTTAGCAATATTTTTCATGACTTAGGTGCACTGTGATCAAGCATAGACTGTAGGCAGCAATGTTGGCTGGGTATGGGCAGATGCACAGCAGGACCAACTCCACTCCGGTGCCTGTCACACCCAGCTAAATGAACAGAAACGTGTGAATCACATGTTATCTGTGCTTATGGGACTCAGCAGGTAAAACACAGTGATTAATGGTAGTAGTA
This sequence comes from Fukomys damarensis, assembly GCF_012274545.1. Classification (NCBI taxonomy): domain Eukaryota; kingdom Metazoa; phylum Chordata; class Mammalia; order Rodentia; family Bathyergidae; genus Fukomys; species Fukomys damarensis. The sequence goes on from NW_022900948.1 coordinate 20,262,410, forward strand.
CTTCAACTTATTACATGAATGTGTTTGTAAAGACAGGTATCTGTTCTTATTAAACAGACATGTACATGTTTACTTAATTATTACATGTGAGCATGTTGTATTAGCTTTAATGTTACAGTAAACATATTAAAACGTAAAGTTTTGTTACTTGTGTACATTAATGATATTAAACATTTTGTGTGCAGCCCAAGTTCCTCTTTACTTAATGAGATTCAGATAAGCCAAAGTTTGGATAACCATGATTAAATTATAGCACTTTTACCATCCACACAGCTTACCCTGCTTCTAGAATTATCTCCACTTCCATGCACCTCTTCTCCAAGCAGTCTGCTGCACTTTTGAGCATGGAGTTTCTGGTCTCATTGGCCATATTTCTTTTGAAGCTTCATCATGAGGTGGCAGGTTTTCTTATAAAATCATTTCTTGTCTTTTTTCTTTCTTTTCAAATCTATGACTTTCCTACATATATATTACATATGTGTATAATTAGATGTTCATTAAGAACTTTAGAAGTGATATTCTCAACAAGTAAAGTATTAATCTCTACCACTTTTCTGCTTACAAATCCATGAATATTAAAGGAACCTGAGAACTTACAAACATGATCTGAGTTTCAAAGATTCACCTATGAATTTGAGAGTGATTGGATCAGCAAAACATGAAAACAATGTTAAATGCAAACGAATTGGGCACCCAACTGTGAGCTAGCATGTTTCCTGTAATTTCCATATTAATATTAATCACTTTTTAAATTGTCTTTTTATCTGAGTATATTCAGTGCCTTTTGCTTTTCAAGATTTTCAGTTACTCAGAGAAAACTATTAAAAACCTCGGTAAAATTCCTTTACCATGGATTTTCTTGGTATTTCTCAGGTCATGGATTCATCTTATGATGCTGGTAGTCACCAGGAATTCTGTACCATCACCCCCAAGGAGTTGTCTACACCTTTACCAGGTTTTCTGAAAGGTTCTGAAGGGAAACTGAGTAGAACACACATATCCCTTATTTACCCACAACCCAAAGTGCCACTCCATGTATCTGCAGAGATAAATCAAGGGGATAATTTGGGGAAGGTCCAATCTCTGACTGATTCCCACACTCACCTCAATCATTGTCTCTGGAACATATTCCATTTAAAACCACAAAACACCTAAGAGCATCTCTAAAACTGCCATTAGTTTGCCCTTCCACTTAGTGTATGTAATCAAGTTCCAATCGAACTAGAAATATATATTTGTTGTTTTTATTTTTCTGGTCATACTGTTATAGGACAGGGAGGAATTAGCCAGTCATTTGCACAATTTACTGCTTGTCTTTTTCAATAGGATAAATTGTGTCCCATATTCATATGTTGAAGCCCTGAGTCCCTTTGTGATAGTTTTTGAAGATATTACCATCGGGAGATAATTAGGTTTAAATTACATCATGGGCATGAGGTTGCTCCAATGTGAGATTGGTGGTCTTATAAGAAGAAATGCCGAAGAGTGGCCCTTGTCCTACCCTGTGACAACATTATAAGAAAGTTGTCACTGAAAAGCTGATAAGAGAGATTTTACCAGAAACTGCAATGCTGTTACGCTCATCTTAGAATCACAGCCTTAGAATTGTGAGGAAATGAACTTATGTCGTTTAAGTCACTCAGCCTGCCCATGGTATCTTTTAAGGCTTTCTTAACAGACTAGGGTTGCATTTATGAAGTGACAGATTAGACTGATTTTTGCATCTTTGTAACCTTGATAATTTCTAGCAAAAGACAAGTACTCAAGAAATAGTTGATGGTTTAATAAGTCCAGGTTTTAGACCAGAGAGACAAAAGCTATCTCCTTTCTCAAGTAGTCAGCAATTTACCATGGATAATATTTGTGATAATAAACTACACTGACTTGGAAAAACATCTTTGACATATTGATGAGCCCCACCATAGAAGTAGGAATCTAAGGACTTTGGCCATTTCTCAGTCTCTTTATACATCAGAAAGGACAGTGGAGTAGTTGAAATACTAATAAATATAATCAATTTTTAAGGATTAAAAATGTAAAACAAAAACATGTAATTAAATTGGCTGCCTTAAAATAGGTTATCCAATCTCTATGTGCCTACAAAAGTGAAGTTACAGAGCCCTATAAAAATCATCTGTACTTACAAAGCAGCATAATGACAAATGTCACCTGGCTCCTTCCATTACCTTAATGCACAACCTTTTTAACATTGGTGTTATTTATTTAGTTTCCTCCCTATTGCTTCATTTCTAAGTTCTGTCTCACTGCCCAGAACTTTCAGCTTCTTCAGCAGCAATTTATTTTTTTAATCCAGGTTTTTCCACTAGATGATGGTGGTTCTATGCTTTATTGCTCATGGACCAGTCTAATTTCATTCTCACATATCAGGCCCCTATTTACCCTGGAGGGTGTTCAGTATTCATTATTGTGGTTTGCAGTCTATTACCTGGACTTGTGGTTTTTAGGAATACTCACTTGTTTTTGCCTTGCAGCCATGGGTTGAAATATAATTCAATCTAGGGTGGAAAAATAAATCAAAATAAAAACTTTTGAGATCTGGACCTATTTCATCATGTGCCATTCATGCTGGTAGAGTTGCTGCTTCCTAGATAAAAAACATAGGAGATGATGTACATATTCAGGAAATGCTAAGATCTATGAAGGGAAGAAGGGATTTTCAGGTGGAAAAGTATGATAGGCTTTCTTCATATGTTATATTTTTGTGGGTTTTGTTTTGTTTTATTTTATACTGGTGTGATGGTTAGTAAAGCATTTCGGCAAGACATCTTACTATCTGTCAGTGGCTAAAGTTAATTATGGATGCCCAGCCTAGAAGGGTACCATCCAGGCTATTCACCAGCCTTGACAGAAGTAATACAATGAAGGACAACATATAAAGACACAATGATGCAAACGGTTTTGTCGGCAAGAGAATAGAAAAATGCATAGGATGTACTCGAAGCCTGTGTTAAATAGGAGGCCGGAGTATTTTGATCATGTAAGAAATCAGAATAGATGAAGAAAGTATTGAAATGTTGAAGAATCCACTTAGGTAAAGGGCTACTGAAATTGAGCAAGGACAGCCAAGTAAAGAGAAAATTTTTAGGAAACATTACAGAATTGAGCAAAAGTGTCATGGACCTACTGCCATGAAGTGAAAGACTTACATCTCCGAACAGTTGTGTAAATTTGTATAGCAGAATCCAGGACTGCGATTAAAGCAGGGAAGCAGCTGGAGTGTTCACTGGTTCTGTGTAGGAGGCAATGTGGCAAGAAAGCTGGGGACACTGACAGGTTTCAGCTGAGGTAATATGTTGCGGAACATAGGATAGATAAGAAGAAAGGAAAGCCAGAAGATGTTGGTAATTTCTGTGCTTGGCTCCTCCTAAATTGTATACTTAAACCTGCAGATTTTTTTCTGGTTATATTTCTATTTATTTACTGAAATCCACTCATTGATTGATATTCCTAGAATGTTTAAATTGTATGTATCTACTAATATATTTGTAATGAGCATTTAAAAATTTCAGACAGCATCACTTTCTCATTTTTAGGGTTGCAAATATTTTATAAAATATACATCTGGCATACACAATAAACCAACAAAGTATAAGAATATAATGGCATTAAAGTAGGCAACTAGTAGCAGACAAAGACATTTAAAAAAATTCTACCTTCTGCTCTGGTAAAGTAGTCAAAAGTTATTTCTTTATGCATTCTTGAAAAAATGTTTTTATTATTGGCAAGAAAAATAGATTTCTACCACCTGGATTCTTTAGTATTATATCAGTTAACTCCAAGGTACATACATCACATTCATATTCTTAGGACTTTCCATAGAATTTTTCTGATATTAAAACCTTAAACATTTTTTGAGGAATATTGAATGTATGCTTATGGAAAGTTAAGCTATACAGGGGAAGCAACTTTCTTATGTTCCTTAACAGGAAAAGTCTATTTTTGTTAAAAAAAAAAATAGGTCAAATGTGGAATTAGCTCATCTTCATTCATGAATCTTTAACT
>NW_022900948.1:20266679-20378017 GCF_012274545.1 Fukomys damarensis
AAAAAAAAAAATAGGTCAAATGTGGAATTAGCTCATCTTCATTCATGATAATCTTTAACTGGTAATAAAAATGTTTTGAATCCAATCCATGTTTTATAAAATGTGAACTTTATATAAACAAATGGCCACACATAGGCCATTATGTAAGATAGTTGGACCAAAAGCTATATGTTTCCAAAGTAACAAAAAGCAGCCTAAAAAATTACTTTTTTTTTCTCTTTGCTGGAATTGTTAAATAATGGAGAACAAATAGATGGGAATACTGATGCTTGCACAGTAAAAGTCAGTGTCTGGCATTTGGTTTACATCAGGTAATCAACTCACGTACTATGTCCTGATAATTTCATGCCTGTTAATAACAGCCAGAGTTAGCCGTACCATGAGAAACTTGATGATGTTTCATGCTTCAGAGTAAACATTCATTCATCAAGGAAGAAAAAATTAATTCTCATTAACAGAGTTTAGCATTAGACTTTTTTTTTTCAACTTCTGGGCATACTGCTTTATTTTTAAAAAATCTGAATAGATTAAAATTGCTAAAAGAAAAGTAAGCTGATCCCAACAAATCTTTCCTTCTAGGCCTCTGAGAACCAAAATTTCTGAGCTTGAATCCTGTCGCTAGCAATTGTTCTTGAAATACTTTCAGAAATGTATTCAGACTTTCTACGATTTTTCCCTTTAAAATACAGATCCCAATAGCAGATAAATGTGGTTGTTGTGGAAATTAGATGCTAGGAGATTATAAAATGCTTAGTGGTGGGCCTGGCATGAAGGAACTATTCCATAAATATTAGTAATAATTAGCAGCACTTTCGTAATTATTTTTGAAAGATGTCATATATATTTTCTTATTATAAGTAAGTAGCTACAAGTCTAAAGACAATCAGCATCCTTAAAACAATATATTCTAATCTAATTTGCTTATGGGGTTTTATTAATGGCTTGGCACACATAAATTTAACTGCTTTTAATAGCATTTTCCCATTTGTAGTAAATGAAATTATCATTGCATCCATCTGGCATGGTTTGATAATAATTCTTGCAATCATCAATATAATAAAATATTGTCATTATTCCATTGAATAAATATTTAAGACATTTAAGACATTAAATAGTCCACAAAACAGACTAAGTAAAACCTAAATATTAAATTAGTTAAGCTATGGAGATTTTAAAAAAATTTCCCTTTCTGAGTTTAATTGAAACGAAACTATTTCAATTGTTCCACTTAGTGATGATATAAATGAACTATTTCTACCATAAAATATTATTTCATTTGGGCATATGGTGGTATCTCAGTTTCCAATTTAATTTATTTTACAATTTTGGGGAAGTTGGGTGCATTTGTGTATGGGAGGGAGATGGCAGTGCTCATGTTTTTTATTGGATGTGGAGTTTGTGAACCCAAGCAAAATTTTGCCAAATGTTTTTGTTTGTGAACTGAATTGTTTGCAAACAGAAGCATTTGTGGACTGAGGTATTGCTGTTATTTTAATGATGTATATTGGTGAACAATCTATAAGGTCTAAAACTGTTAATGGTAGTGTTTGTTATTGTTAGTGTTAATGAGGATCCTGCATGGACCACTGCTTTGCCTACTCTTCTGGGTTTCCATCTTGTCCCATCTAGATGTTGCTTTAGAGCTCACCAGCTCCATCTTGCTCTTCAGCTTTTTTATTTTTTCAAATGCTATTTCTGCATAAGTAATCCACTATACTCTGTTTTCTAATTTCCCTCCCTGACTCTTTTTAGGTTATTTTTCAGGATTTAATTAATCATTTATTTTCAGAGTGAATGCTTATCTCCTCCATCCTCTTTTCTAGGCAATCTGGAAATACCATAGTTACATTAATTCTTAATGAGGCAAATCTCTACTAGAGGGTTTTACTTGATTCTTTGTAAGTTAGCCTCTTCCAGTCTTGTAAGATCTTGATGGGAGGAATATGCTTTTCTCCTTCAGTACTTGGCAAGTAAAGGCTTAATGAACACCTGCACCATGAGGGAATGAGTAAGAAGATGAATGGTGGATAGCATTTTCAATCTTGAATTACATCAGCATGAACTTGTCAATCTGTAGAGCAATAACAATTATTCAAAAAAGCAGATATTGTTTGCAAAATAAACATCTCTGTAGCTATAATTTACATTTAAACTACATTTCAAGATGAGACTTTAGAGCTTAAAAAATGTTTGCTCCCTAAAAAGGTTTTCTTTTAATAAAAAGTAAAAATAATTTAATATTTATATTTTACTGTATAATCATCATTATAATATTTACAAACCCTTAAAATGAGATTATTTTAAAAGGAGTCTATGTTCTCAACAAATAAAAAAATATTTCAGAAGTCATTTCAGTTCTTATCTATATGGAGATATAAATTTATCATCGTGTTGTAGAAGCAATTTCACATTCCACTTCTTAGATTTAACTGAATACACCATACAAATTGATTATATAACTTTATAATCATGGAACTTTTAAAATTTATTTTTACTGTTTTGGCAAACTCTGGACCTTGCATTTGGGAGGCAGGCAGTGGCACCACTGAGCTAATCCCTGGCCCTATAACTTTTAAAGATAGCTGTAAAATATTAACTTCAAGAAATATACCAACTTACTCAGTTTGGATTCATTGTTTTAAAGTATACATAGAGCTTCAATTGTTATTTTTAGCACTTCGTGGTTTTTCGTTTGCTTGGATCTTGTTACTTAATATTATTTTTAACATATTTTATACATGCCTACTAAATAACTCAATACTGTCTCATCCTAAATAGCAATCAGTTTAATTTCTTCCTGTCAAACCCTTTGTTTTGTTATAGCCAACCTGACTCCATTTTTGTGGTTCATCACCATTTCATGTGAAGCTGAGTGATTCTGACTGATCATTTCCCCCTACACCCTTGGGAATTCCCTCAGTTGAGCTTCCAGTTTTTGTATAGCGGGCTGCAACATACAGTTGCATTTGGCAGAGAAGTCCGCAGCTATGTTATCTTTACGACCTTGTGCACCGAACACTACATGCCTGTGTGATGTTTTGTTTCAACTAAACTGTGTGAAACTGGCCCCTACTGACTTGGCAAAGTTCTGCTTCTGTGAAATTCCACTTGTTCTACCTCTATCCCTGAGATCTCCTCAACTAGAAGAGCCCCTTAAAAGAAACCTGCAAGCTGATTTTTGTTGTTGAGAGTTTTCCATGGCAAGCTGCTCTCAACTCCTGGCAATAAAAGGACTCAAATTTGGCTCAATGTGGCAATTCTCCATAATGTCTCATGATTTAGTATAATAGCTGGAGGTCCCAGTGATATCGCCACTTCAGGTGGACCGGCCTTTCTGTGCTCCCATCTTCGGCAGCAGATTACAGGGGAGGCCCTCCCTGAGATGTTCCAGGGCCCCATGATCTTGGTGCTGACACTGAGGGGAAGCATAGTGACGCTTCAGTCACCCATCAAAGATAACTGTGAGTCCATAGCCCTGTTTCTGAGGTAAGGATCCTTTCTGTCTGAGTGGGGAGTGTTCGTCCTTGAGGAAGGTGCTACCCGGACACCCTCTTAAGGTCAGGATGCTGACTGAGGTGGACCTTTGGTCTGGCTAATTGCACTCTTTTGTTCTGTTATCCAATGACATGTCAGTCACTCCGCCTGTGACAAGTTGGGCCTTCTTTTCAGCCTTCTGACCTATTTAGGATCAATTTGTCCTTCAGCTTTTCTGCCACATGACAGCACATCCTGGATGCCCATCAGTGGCAGGTTCCCTCTTCTTTCTAAAGATACATATTGAGGATATACTCCTAAGTGAAATAAATAAGTCACACATGTGTAAATACCGAATAGTTTCTCTGATGTGAAAAGCTATAATAGTATATAAAATCCTAATGAGATAACTGACATTGTGAAATGGTAACAAAAGGGCTAAAGGTTTAGGGAAAGTGGGAAGGGTAGGGGAAGGGTAATGAGGGAAAGAAAAAAAATAGGAGAAAATGAAAAAATGGAAATAAAATGTTTGTAACTGGGGAAGGGAGGAGGAGGGGGTGAAGGGAGGGCAGGGACAAGGGGAAAAAATGAGAACCAAGACCTGTCATGTAGAGGTACAAGATCCCAATGATGAGTGTAACTGTACTGTATCCCTAAAATGTACCAATAGACTCAATGAAGAAAAAAAAAAGATCTCCGTTGACTCAGTCAGGGAATGTCTTCTCTTATTCACCCTGAGTGCCCATTCTGTGCTCCTTCTTTTTTTCACATCTTCCAGCCCTATGTGGCTTGGCCAGAGCCCTGCTGTTCTCCTTCCTGGTAATTGTCATCACCACCCTCAGTCTCTTCATTCCTCTTATTGGCATTTTGCCCCATCCCTGTCCCTCTGCGTCTGTCCAAATTTTGGCTCCTGCCTCATAGTTCATCTTTTCTGTCATATTGCCTCTTTTCCTTTTGCCTTCCTGCCTGGCCCATCCCCCAATGAACACATCAGGGGGCCCCTTACACTGCTTTATTTCCTTGACTATTTGTACCACTGACCTATCCCAGACTTTACTCATCACTTTTTCTCCCCACACTATCTCCTCTATCACCCGTCTTCTTGATCCCACTTACAATTGCTCTCTTCGGGCCTGCTGTTAGAAAAATGCTTTTCTTTCCCCATATCAGCCCCTCTTCCTCTTCTACCTTGCTGCTGAGGCTCTCCTGACTCCACTCAGACATCTGGCCTGCTGGCATCTCTTTCTATATCGGAAGTGGCTCTATCAATGTTGGCTAGGGAAGAGACAGAATTACCTTGGACAGGCCCCACCTTCCCAGTCAAAACCTGTCTCATGTGTCCCACTATAGGGCTAGTCACTTCTGATCTCCTCTCCTCTATGCATTTTTGCTCTGCCTTTTGGAGCTGCTCCCCCTCTGATCTTCTGACCTTTGCTCTTGTCATCTTAATTGCCTTTCTCGTTATTGGGTTGGCATCAGTGGTTCCTAAGGACTGGTCACCTATTGAAAGAGGGCTCCTTCTAATTAGCTCCTGGAACTTTTTGTTTGCCTTTAGTTTCATGATTTGCATATTCTGACTTGCCTTCTTCTTACACTTTGGTGCCCCTTGAACTTATTCCTACTACGGGGTCCTCTGAATCTGGACCTTCCCCCTCATTGACCTGCATGCTTAGAAATTTTTTCTCAGGATTCTTCGATGACCATGACGTCAAGATGTCAAAGAATAAGCTCCACACCTTCTGTGAGATTGATTGGGTCATTCTGGGAGGGTGGTCATGGAACAACCTGGACACCTGGATCAGTTTGCCTGAATTGATTCATGGCTTAGGTTGGTACAACACCCACACCCCTGGCTGAAGGCATGCACTGCAGGCACCTACTTCCAGGTTCTCATATCTAAAACCTGTTGCCTTTTTGAGCATGGGCCCCAGGGAAACAAGATTCCTCTACTGGTCCTGAGTACCATCAGGTACTGAGGAAGCATTTCTTCCTCTAATCCATCTTCTTCTCCTCCCTTTGATCCTGTTCCACCTGGCTCCAATCCACCTATCTCCTCCTCTACCCTTCTTCCCACTGCCTCTCCCCCAATTCAAGAATGACTCTGATCTCACCAGGAAGTCACCTCCTTGGGAAGATGCAGTCAGAAGCTCTCCTGCCCCTAAGAGAGGCTCTCCCACCTGAGTGGGGAGAACTGGGGACTTGCCCATTCCAGGTATATGTCCCTTTCTCCACCTCTGACCACTACAACTGGAAAACTCAGAATTCACCTTTTTCAGAGAATACCCAGGTTCTAATATCTTTGATACAATCTATTTTCAGGACCCATCAGCCAACCTGAGATGATTGCCAGCAATTGCTACTGTCCCTCTTTACAGCAGAGGAGAGGGATGGAATTAAGGCAGAGGCAGCCCTAAAACCAACTGAGCCCTTAATCATCCCACATGCTGTAGGCCTGCGTCCCCCTCTGCTCCTGGCTAGTCCCACTTACAATAAAGAGGAAGACAAAGAAGGGAGCCAGCTGCAAGCAAAAAAGGACCCCCAAGGTTGGTAGAAATGTCCAGATGGCTGTATCTACTTTCTCCGGGCACTAAGGTGATAACTCATTCAGCAGATATATGCAGTCACACACAACTAGGGTGCTCCAAGATGGTTGACTTCTAGTTCTGAGACACTGTTTCCCAAAATTACAAAAACTGTCTCACTAGGCCTCTCTTAGGTGCCCAGCCTGTGTGCAAGTAAATCCTTACCTGGGCCTGTTTGCACTCTTCAGAATTAGACTCAGAGGAATGAACTGGGGGAACACTGGGAAGTGGAATTCACAGAGATCAAGCCACCAGTGGGCAGCTATCAATACCTTCTGGTTTACACAGATAACTTCTCCGGTTGGGCAGAGGTCTGTACTACTTGGTGGGAAACTGCCACTGTGGTGCAAAAATGCTGCTCCAAGAATCGCTCCCCAGTGGGTTTGGGTTACCCATGTCCACTGGATCTGACAGTGGCCCTATCTTTATAGCTTCTATAACTCAATTAGTCAGTAGGTCACTGGGTATATAAATTGGAAACTCCACTATGCCTACTGACCTCAAAACTTGAGGCGAGTGCAATGAATAAATCAGACCCCAAAATCTGTTTTAACCAAACTTACTGGTGAAGGGTGGATCAACCTGCTGCCTCTGGTAGTCCTCTGAGTGAGGTGCACCCCTTAAAAAGCAGACTTTACTCTTTATGAGATTTTGTTTGGAAGGTCCCCTTCCCTGTTCCCTAAAGTCAAAAGTGAGATGCTAGAGGAACTTTCTAACCAGTTTCTGTTTAAGTACCTTCAGTCACTTCATCAGGTACAGGCTTCTGTCCGTACCAGCATATGCACTTCTGCACTCCTACCAAGGCCTGTGCCCTGCCACCCATTCCAGTGGGGAGACAGCATGCTTGTCAAGGCCTTCCAGGAAAAGGGACTCCCCCTGGTGTGGAAGGGACCATACACCATCATCCTCACCACTCCTTCCTCTCTCAAGGTTGTTGAATCTCAGCATGAGTTCATCACTGGCTCACACGCCAAACAGGAGAAACAATGGACTTCCCAGGCAGGGCCAGCCCCTCTAAAGCTAGGACTAGCTGGAATATAATGCTTGCCCTTTTGATCCTCAGAACAGCAGGGGTACATCCTGAGCAGAGATACATATTCCTTTCTTCTCCTTTTCTACTGGAAGAGTAATCTGTAACAGAACTAGGATTTCCATGCAGAGCCAGACACTGTCTTCTTCATGCTAGATTTTTGCCAACTTTTTCACATTCTCATGTATTCACAGGCAGGGTTATGTGATAGGTTTGGCACTTGTAGGAAATCAAATCAGATAGGATGTGGAGATTCTCCATAGGAAATAGGACTGCAGGGCTTGGCTTTCTATAGGTGTCTGGGCCAGGGCCCTTTCCAGTCCTCCTGCCTCCAATCATCAGAGTATTACTGTCCCTACTGGTGTTGTTTAACTGTGGCTTCCTCTTCTGGGGGACCCAATGACACCTCTGACTTAATTGCCTGGAGAGGTCAAAACCCTTGTGTGTGTGCCACCAGGGCATGCAACACTTTCTTCCTAAAGGTAACAAACCTAAGGTCCTATATTTGGTCATTGTGTCATATCTGGGGCCTGTGATTCTACATGGCTGGCCCAGACAAGGGGGTCATCTTCACAATCTAGTGCCGGCCACTGACACAGCCAGTAAGTCAGCCCATAGGGCCCCTGATAAATAACAAAGACCTCATATTTGAACCCCATCCTTCTGTCCTGACTTCCTTCTCTGATAAGGCAGAGTATAGCCTACCACTGCCTCCTTCTCTTTTCCCATATTGGGATCCATCCATGCCTTGCTAAACTTGATCCATCCTACTCTAGCCCAGGACTGTTTGCTATGCTTAACAGCTAAGCCCCCTTATTAAATAGGTATGGGGGTCCTAGAACAGATCCAGGCCTCAAATAATGCCTCAGTATGTGTCTTGACTCCTCCCCTTCTGACGATTGGTGAAGTTTATGGAAATGCCATCTGCCTGGCAACCTCTTCTTTTGACATGAGCAAATCCCCTTTTCTTGCAGTATGCAACCAGACTTTGATCCCAGAGACTTCAAAGGTTTAATTTGCTCCTAACAGCACCTGGCTAGCTTCCAGACTTACCAGATGTGTCAGTGCTTCTAAACTATAAGCAGGACCTAAAGCTTTATGCATCCTGGTTTGAGTTGTACCACAAGTATATGTACACAAAGGACTGTGAGGGTAGGAACTTATAGTATCTCCAGGGTCTCAATACAGGCAAAATTGATCCGACACTTAGTGGTTCCAATTCTGATGAGGCTTGGGGTGGATTGCTCAGTGGCAATTGGGACTGCCACTCTGGCTAGGGGGGAACTCAGACTATGCTCCATTGAAAATAGACTTTGACTTAGGGAGCCTACAGTATTCTTTTGACATTCCTCACTCCAAGATAGGGTTGCTGGTTGAACTATTCCTCCAGAATCATCAAGGACTTGATTATATGATTCTATCACAGGGGGGAACTATGTGCTGCCTTGGGAGAAGCCTGCTGTTTCTGTGCTAATAAGTCTGGTATGATCTAAAATACTCTTCAGAAAGTCTCAGAAAAATCTAGATAAATGGCAGAGAAAGAGAGAAACCCAAAATTCTTGGTACCACAACATGTTTAATTGAAACCCCTGGGTGACCACTCCCATCACTGGGCTGACTGGACCCCTCATCCTGCTTTATCTTGGGCTTCTGATTGGACCCTGTGTTTGTAATGGGATACTTAACTGTAAAACAGTGTATAGCCTCTGTTAAACTTTTGTACATGAGGACCTAATATAATTCCCTACCCATTCAAGAGGCTCGAGATGAGTCAATGCCTGACATCACACTCACGGGAGTTGGGAATGTGACAGCCAACCTGACTTCATTTTGTGCCGCATCACCATTCCCCCATTTCATGTAAAGTCAAGTGATTCTGGGGGTCGCCTCCCTATCCATCCTAGGGAGTCTCCTCAGTTGATCTCACAGCATCCCATTTGTTAGAGAGCAGTCTGCAACTGTATCTTACTTTTATGACCCTCCCATTTGGTAGAGCAGTCTGCCGCTGTACGTTATCTTTATGGCCTTGTGAACAGAATGCAGCACACCTGTGCGATGTTTTGTTTCAACTAAACTGTGTGGAGCTGCCCCTGACCCCTACTAACTTAGCAAGGTTTTGCTTCTGTGAAATTCTGCTTGAGTTCCCCCTCTCCTTGAGCCATGTTTAACTAGAAGAGCCCCTTAAAAGAAACCAGCAAGCCACTTTTCATTGTCCAGAGTGTTTGAGCTCCACTGCCGGCAATAAAAGGACTCAAATTTGGCTCAGAGTGTGGCGATTATGTCTCTCATTATTTAGTATAAAACTTTTTCTTTACAAACTATTTTCTTTCACTTCAAATGAAACTATTTTAGACAGCTAAGTTAGCTATATTATAAGTAAATTGGACAAGGCTGGGCCCTCAGCATAGAAAACAACTGAGGCACATGCATTGAATGTTAACGTTAAGATTACTGACATTTAGAAATGGGAAGAAAGGAGCTAAAGGTGTAGGGAAGGTGGGATGGGTAGGGAAAGGGTAAAAAGGGAAAAGAAAAAAATGTGAGATAATGAAAAGATGAAAATAAAGTGTTTGTAGATGGGGAAGGGAGGAGGGGTTGAAGGGAGGGCAGAGGTAAGGGGAAAAAATGAGAATCAAGACTTGTCATGTAGAGGTACAAGACCCCAACAATGAATGTAACTGTACTGTATCCCTAAAACGTACCAATAAACTCAATTAAAGCTGAAAAAAAAAAAAGAACAGAGAAGCTACTGCACCCATATACTTCCCCTAGGGATGAAGAAAAGTAATTGATATTTTAAATAGATCTCAATCACCTTAATTTGGGACTCAACCATCTCTCGCTAGCCCATTCCTTTCTGAGAAATCCAAGTATGCTGCTATGTGACTAGCTTCCTCATCTTCTCTCTATTTGGTCAATATTACCTGGGAGACTATATTTGTCATCTTATTGGTTGGTTATGGTTTTGTCCAACCTCATGCTCTCCCTGTGAGTTTCAACTGTATCTTATTGTTTTGTCCCACTTTGTACCCACCTCAACGTTATGCTTTGTCCCATAAGACAACTTCGCCAAGCACGGTGGGTGAGCAACCCACTTTTCGGTCCCCCTTCTGTCTCTCTTAGACAGATGCTATCTTTCTCTCAATAAATCTTGCCTACTTTGAACCTCTGTTTTCCTAAAATTCATAGTTAGATTTTAGAGAACACAAACTGGAATTTCAGATATCTAGCAGGTTGGGAGTAATATTTTGTTTGTTTGGATTATTTGGATTACTTGGTGCTCTATATCAAAACTACTAGAGAACTATGTCTAAATTTCTCTATTAACTGAGATTTGAATTTTTGAAATCTTTTGTGTGATAGTTACCATTTATCTTCTTTGCAAACTTTATCAGTAATTCAAAAATATCCAAACTGATAGTTATACAGGAAAGCAGATGAAAAAGCTAAGCTGAGCAAGACAAGAACATTCTCATCATAAATTTAAGGTAAAATAATCATTGTAAGAAGATAAGGATAAAGAGCCAATTCATGAATTAAAATAGGAATATAAAATATTAGTAATGTAAAGAAGGTAGAAGATGAATAAAAATGAGGGCAAACATACATTATATAATAGAGTCAAATGTAAGGATATCAGTAGATGAATTGAATGTTAGTAGACTTAAAAATTAATGAATCATTACTCAAAATTTCTTTAACAGAAATACCGAATAGTTTCTTTGATGTGAAAAACTATAATAGTACACAGGATCCTAATGAGATAATTAATAATGTGAAATAGGAAGTAAAGGGCTAAAGGTGTAGGGAAAGTGGGAAGGGTAGGGGAAAGGTAATAAGGGAGAGGAAAAAAATATGAGAAACTGAAAAAATGGAAATAAAGTGTTTGTAAATGGGGAGGGGAGGAGGGGGTGAAGGGAGGGCAGGGACAAGGGGAAAAAATGAGAATCAAGACCTATTATGTAAAGGTACAGAATCCCAATGATGAATGAAACTGTATTGTATACCTAGATTGTACCAATAAACTCAATAAAAAGAAAAAACAAACAAACAAACAAACAAAACAACCAAACAAATAAAAAAAAAGGCAGTCGGGCATGGGGTAGGACTGTGCTGGAGGTAAACTGAATTGTGAGCCTCAACTATTTGTGTGTTTTTTGGGGGAGGGTTATTGACTGAAGAGCATAGGCTGTGACCATTGCTTCCCTAGCATTTTGGAGAATCATTTCAACCTGGAAGCCATCTACAGCTATGCTAAGGGCAGCACGTAGAGTAGCAAACTCTACCCTTGACATGCTGCATGCCCCCTGGCTATTCTATTCTCTTACATCAACAGGAAAGTCAGAGTGTCCTTTCTCTGAGACAATGGCATGCCAGCTAGTATCCACTTCATAAATAGGGTATTTAAGTTGTTGGCATAACTGCTTACTCTGAAGTATGATTTTCAGTGGCAGATGGGAAGTGTTCCTGACCCAAGACAAGGAGGAAACAAAGACCTGATCCAAGAATAAAAGACATCTTTAACATTTAACAGTCTAATAAAAATCAACATTTTATCACCTCACGTACAATATAGAAACCTTGCTTTCATATAGATATATTTAACTCAATTTGTTTTAAAATTATATATATTGGATGTACTAAATCTACATACATTGTAAGACAACATAGTAATTTTACCTTAAAGAAATTTGAAAGAAATTAAGAAAAAGAAAAAATACAGCTTTTTATATTCATACAAATATTTATCCTTTCTGATATGCTTCTTGAATTCTTGATGATTTGAATTCCTCTAGTTTCATCTAAAAAAAGTACTTGGTGTCATTCTTAGACGCATCAAGATCATTGTAGACACAGATGTGAGGCTTCATTTTATAGTATTTCCATTTACTGTATATCTAAAGAGATGATCAGTGGAAGCAAATGTCCGCATTATTTTAGAAGTCACAAATTGCAGATAGGGAACTGTTAGTGTAATGTAATATAAAGGATGACTTCTAACTGCAACTCACAACTGTGACTCTAATTATAGTGTCTGGTTATCAATTTAATGTTTACAATTATTCACTGTATTTTAAAAGATTTTGGTAGGTGTCATCCCTTTTGCTCCCTCAAGGCCTAGTCACTCATTTCTTCACTTTGGGAACTCTGATCCATAGTGAAACAATTAGCTTTTCTTCTAGCTTCCAGTTGGGTTTGGCTAAGAAGGAGACTAGTGGGAGGTTGATGGGAAAAAGGAAAGTGAAGTCTGGCATGTTTTCTCAAATTCTCCTCCCTTTTGGGCTGTGGTATGCTGGCTGCATCCTTCTGCCATCCTTGCTCCAAGGCTGCTCTAAGCGCCTCCTCTCTCTTGGATATGGGGCTAGTAAAACTCACTCTGCAGCTTGCTCCAATAGAGGATTGTGGGGCTTTCCCTACAACTTTTTCACACCTTTGTAATTATTCCCTTCATTAAACCTTCCTGAGTTATCATAACTTGAGTATTTTCCATATGTTTAATGACAGAACCACAAGTTACACAAAGAAAAATTAGAGAAATTTATTTTCTGCTCTTAGCACATATTGCTCTTATGAGCTCTACACACAAAACCAACAGCACATTTGCCTACATTATCACACTCCATCTATGTGCCTGTCTACCCATCATGTATTTTGATTATATCTATCTATCTACCTATCTAACATACCTAGAATATCTTCTGAACATTTCTTTTAAAGTAACTTGAGCCTTTCTTTTTCTTTCATTCCCTATATTCAAAGATAAAGAATGAAAAAGACTCTTCAGTATTTGAAACAAAACATTCAGGGTTTGCATCGCAATAGGAACAATGTAATATTTGCTAAGTGTGTGAATAATAAATATGAGTGAATAAGTGTGTAAATAAATGAATAAAGTTTAGATTACTTACAAGTAGTTGTTTGTTGCCTTTCACTTTTATAATATGTATCTATTTTGAGCTTTCTCATTTCCTATTGGCAGTGAATAAGAAGTAAGAAACTTTAAAAGAAACAATCCAAAAGCCCTTATTGCCTTGTATACAGAAGTACCCTAAAATAATTAATTGTGCACACAGAAGTTGGGGGCCCATTAAACTGACAGTCAATTAAACTGGAGATAACTGAGATATAAATTACTCACTATAGACTTGGAAAAACTGAGTGGTAGGTTGTGAATCTTGTGCTATTCTAACTTCTTTGTTAGACAAACATTTTGGAGAAGAAATTACAAGAACAAAGACTTGATACACCTCATAGGAGAAAGAGAAGTTAAAAAGTGATAATGATTTCTATTCGCTTTGGACTTATTTGTGTGATTATTATGTTAGAGATGTCATAATTTTGAATCACATATTTTTGGATTAGAAAATATTTTCCATTGTGCATCATTATTTTAAAGTTCTTTGTAATCTAACATGGCAGTATCAATTTATATTTTTCAAATAAATCTACCTTAAATTTGTCATCTGTGCCTATCAATTCCTTAAATTTTGTTTTATTTTTATTGTTTCTTCTAGTTTTCTTATCAGCAGTATATTAGCTTGATAAAATATTTGTATTATTTGGACCTGGACTGTTGTATGTCTAATAGATGTCATATATTCCTTAACTCCCTGGAAGATATAAGTAGATGTGTCTCTTCTCGATAATTTACCTGTGATCACTTTGAAAATATTTCATCCCATACTGCAGTCAAATACTGAATCATCTTTCCTGTTAACAGTAATAATAGTTGATGAAATAAAAAAATCATTAAATTATTCATTTTCTATATCCTCCACATCTAATTCATCAACAAGTCATGTTTATTCTATCATCAAAATATCTTAAAAAGCATTATGTTCTCTTCCTTTCCGATTGCACAGTAAAAGCTAAGATCATATTTCTTGTGAACTTCTGAAATAAACTTCTAACTTGATTTGCTTTTAGTTTCTTCTCTTCCTACAATCCTGTCTCTAATATAAATAAAAACAGACATGCTATTTTCTTATACAAAGCACTGTGTCAGTGTTATCGAATATTTGCTCCCTCTCTGCTATGGTTTAAATATGGTTTCAGCGTGTCTCCCAAGGTTCATGTGATGGAAGCTTGGTTTCCGCTGTGGCAAAGTTGAGAGGTGGTGTGGTCTCTAAGAGGTAGGGCCTAGTGGGGGTAACAAGACTGGCCTCTCTTCCTGTAGTATCACGTGATCCCTCCATGTGCTCCTAAGACACCATCTTTCACGCTGTGATTTCAACCACAGAAGCCCTCACCAGAGTCGGCATCGTTCTGTTTGGATTTTTAGTCTTTGAACTAAATGAGCCTATTTTCTTTAAAAATTACCCAGCATCAGATATTTTGTTATAGTGACGAAAAAACATCCAATAAGTCCTTTACAGTGAAAGTATAATTCATGAACTAATTGAGCCAGCGGATGTGACTTGCTGTGGCCAGTAAGATGCAAGCTAACACATTTTCTATAAGGTGCAAAGGGGAAGGGAAAGTAAGAGGGGCAGGGGAGAAGAAAGATGGGAATGGGATTAACATGAGAAAAAGAAAAAATGGAAACAAAGTCTTTGTAGATAGGGAGGGGTGGAGGGATGGAAGGAAGGGCTGGAGAATGGGGATAAATAAGAACTAAGATGGATTACGTAAAGGTGCAAATTTCCAATGGTGAATGTCATTATATTGTATACCTTAAATGTACCAATGAAATTAATTAAATTTTTTAAAAAGTGCAGGGGCCGGGGATTTAGCTCTGTGGTTCTTCCGCCTGCCTTGCAAGCACAAGGACCAGAGTCCCATCCCTAGTACCAAAACAAACAAACAAACAAAAACCCCAAACACAACAACCAAAACAACCCCTGAAAAACAAACAAACAAACAAACAAACAAAGCTCTCAGTGTTTCTTTAACCTTAGCAATATTACGCATGCTCTTTTGTTTGGTGGAATCTAAGCCACTTGCCAGATACAAATTATAAGGAAGTGTAAAATATGTAGCTTTAATTTCTAGTCTTTAAATTATGGAGGGGAACAGTGCAAGGGGATAGAATGAGATGGAAAAGCTGTTTTCCACAGTTACTGAGAAAAACAGGTGACAATAGGAATAATGATCTGTAGAGATGCCCAAGCTTAGGATGAATGACAGAAAGAGTTTTTCACACTCTAAATTCTACTTCAGTACTGTCAGAATAATTCCTTCATTCTTCCCTCAACATCATTAGTTATCTCTCAGTGTATGGAAAAATAAAATAAACTTAGAAGTACTTTATACAGTTCTACTTATGCCTCAATTATATGATTGATATAGTTCTTCTTAACTTTATTTACATCTTTTTATTTACACTTGAGATTGAAAATTCATTAATGATTATTTGCCAGAGCAGAATAACTACTAAAGCTAGGCAGAATGGAGCAATTTATATTCTCTAGATGATTTGTGCAACCTGAATTATTTTGGATAGAACTTTAGCTGGAAGGAATTTCCAGAAGGAACTATGCTACTTCAAGAAATTGAGTGTAAGTAGTATTTCACTGTTTATTTTATTTTCAGTGCTATATTACTATAATAAAATTATATTTGGTAAAGCTTTAGCTTTTCTATTGAAGCACTACTATATAAATACCTATT
Source organism: Fukomys damarensis (assembly GCF_012274545.1). Classification (NCBI taxonomy): domain Eukaryota; kingdom Metazoa; phylum Chordata; class Mammalia; order Rodentia; family Bathyergidae; genus Fukomys; species Fukomys damarensis. The sequence continues at coordinate 20,282,376 of NW_022900948.1, forward strand.
ATTTATAGTGACTTTAAAAATAATAAAATCATACTGGCAACCTTTTTTTAGAATCAAGAAAGAACAATATTTTTGTAAAGCTACTCTGACAAATAAAATCAGATGAAGAAAAACAAGATACACAGAGTAAGACCTTACTGACATTTCCCATTTTAGTGGAATCCTACTCCTAGGGGAAATTTCACATAAAACTATCACATTTAATCTGCAACTGACTTTGTAATTTGTATAATAGCATTTGTATATGATATGCATTTTACTATATACACTGGAGGCATGAAATCCTGGTATAGTTGGCTAGACTTTTGAAGATTCCAAGATATAATTTTTAAGAAAAAAAGTACACAGATTTTGAAGTTTTAGTAAAAATTTGGTATAGTTGGCTAGACTTTTGAAGATTCCAAGATATAATTTTTAAGAAAAAAAGTACACAGATTTTGAAGTTTGTTAGTAAAAATGGCAATGATTATTCAAGTCACACAAAAATATTTTGAGTCTGTTACGTAAAATGCATAAGAACAATGACTTACTTTTAATTTTTAGTATCAAAATAAAGTACTAATTTTACATATAGTCTTTTGTGTGATTTCCATCAAGGCAGCTCAGTTCCAATGGTTAGATAATATAAAAATGAGATAAAATGTTTCTAAAGTTGCTCCTTCAATGTTGGGAAATTGAATGAATAAGTTTCTCCCAGTTGTGGACTCATCACCTTGATGTATACTATATCTGAAAACTATTGCATAACAGATGAAAAAAGTATGTAGAACCACTTCTGTAAAATGGTCACTTGTGTGAACAAGTTTTTTCAGGTATGATTTGTTAGTGATTAGAATTATTTATTTATTTTTTGTACCACGGATCGAATTTGAGTCCTTGTGCTTTCAAGGCAAAAGGCAGAATCATTGAATTAAATACCTGGCCCCGGTAATTATTTTTTAAATAACAAGATGATACTTGTGGTATTTACATTACTTAAAATGGACTGTGATCTGTATAATTGTACAGACATTAGTATATTTTTGCCTCTCAAATTGGGGGAAAAAAAAAGAACTAAGGACTTTGAAAGAAACAGTAGCAAAGCAACATTCTTTCCCATATTCCAACTACTTTAAAACTTGAAATATTATAACATATACATAAGCACACGACTTACAGTAATCCTTCCCAGTCAGGAAGATTATTTCAGCTGTCGAACTCACTGGATGCACTTAACACGATTCAATCCTGTAAGATTTTGTGTTTCTGGAAAATTCTGGGAAAAAATAAAACCCAACTGAAGCGCTTTTATAGTTTGGAGAACAATTTTATTATACTGTAAGGATAGCACCAACTTATTTTTACCTTTTTGAATGTGTAACATTTAAAACATGAACAATAATCTGGAAAAGGAACCAACCAATGGTACGAGCCAAGAATCCAGCAACTAGTGAGTGTTCTATATTTATATCATAAGATATAATCTTGTGATATAAAGATTAATGTTATATGCAATGATAAGTGATTCTCAGGAAAACCTTAAGTATTAGAAAATAGACATGAAACTATATGTTATGATTTTATTTAAATAAAATTGACAGGAAATACAAACTAGAAACAGAAGTTATACTGGGCTATGGCTGAGAATAAGAATTGAATATTATATCGACACAAAGAAATTGGGAAGGCCAATCACAGTGATGGCTGTATAACTAAATAATTTGCTAAAAATAATTGAACTGTAATCTGAAAATGGACAGTCTTAGAGTATATAATATTTCATTTACTAGAATTGTAAGTAAACAAATTGTCAAAATATGTGCTTAGTTAGTTAATCCAAGCAGTAAGCCAACAATGCAGAAGGAGTTTATTTCAATGGTGATGCTTATGAGCTGTAGAAAGGAAGCCGCACCAACTATAATACACTTCCTTATTCAAGACTGATCAATATGGAATGTTGAATACAGAAACCTAAGGACCAGGAAAAAAATTTACACACAAAGAAGGGCATAAATTTCACTATCAACCTTATTCACAACTATGGCTTTCTCATCTCTCCAAAAAAAAAAGCTAAATAACTATGGATAATTACCTTTATATCAAATAACTATTAATCCGAAGCTCTAGGAAAAAGATGCTAATAGCAAATGAAAAGGCACTGGGAAACAAAAATAAAAAATGACTGGATAAATATGAACTATTTATAGCAACAAAGTGGATATTTGGCTTTGGTAAACTCAAGTCATGCAAAAATCAATCAACAGAACAAATTTTACAGTTTATAGAAAGATTGTCTTAGTTAAGAAAGATTAATTTAGCTACATTTTCCCACAGAGGGAAAATAAAATTGTAAAGACAAACCTATATAAAATTGGAAACTATTATAAAAGGACAAAATGAAGGAAGAAACTGGGAGAGTCTTCTATTCCAAGATGAAATGCTACGGGTGAGTGTTAGGTTGTGACATTTTGACAGACTGCACTGCCTAATCCAGTGTAGCTCAGAGGGAAGCAAACAGTAGGCTTCCGGGTTTGAGGACACAAACGGAGCTACAAGGGAATTCAGAAAAGGAGGTCACAAATAGAACAGAAACAAAATCTGCATCTAAAACTTACCTAACCATGTGTTTTTTGGCTAATTTATAAGTGCTGGAGAAACACAGGAAATTAGGCAACATGTAGCACTTACAAGATAAAAAACGGAGTAGAAATTGCAGCTGCAACCTAACATAGAAGTGGTAAAGATATTTACCTATAGATATGAGTCCACAGCTCAAATGTGAAAAAAATTGATTGAAAAGAATATAAATTTAGTCATAATGGCATTTTTACATCAAGTTGGAAAAAAACTAAAAAAATGTATTATATAAAAAATTCATAAAATATCTTATTAAACATTTAAAGAGTGAATCTAAAGATAAATTAATATTTATATATATATATATTTGCATATCATTGCATTTTGATTGTGGATGTAAAATTTTGTATATTCCCTCTGAAGCATCAATATTTTTAAAATCTTAAAAAATAAACCTACCATTCAATTCAATAATTAAATTTTCAGAATATTCTCTTCAGCTAAAAATGTGCTAAAATATGTAATTATATCATTTGTGGGCATCTTTATGAGACAAAAATTCATTTCCTCTAATAAGTGACTTCTTAAATAAGACATGTTATAAATAACATTATACAGTTACTAGAAGTCATTTTTCTTAATATGTATGACTGGACATGCAAAAATAAAATTAAGTCAAAAGGTGGTAAAAGCAAATACATATACACACACACACACACATTTGTATTTATATAAACTCATGTTTCAGCAGACATTAAAAATCTAAATAATGTAAGATTTTTGGTTGGTATGCTTAATGATACTTTAGACTTCTTTATTTTTATGTTTTGTAAATTTTCCAAGTTTAAAATGAGTATAAACTTTTTATAAAATGATTCTATGGAATTTAAGGTATTTATACTATTTGTACAATAGAAATATTATGTGTGATTATATTATTCTGTTTTATAAAGTTTTTTTTTTTGTACCTGGGATTGAACTCAGGTCCTTGCGCTTGCAAGGCAGGCCACCGAACCACTGAGCTAAATCCCTGGCCCTGTTTTATAAAGTTAATGAAGCTTTTTTTGTTCTGCTTTTGAAATACCTTTTTCTCTAAATTTATAGTCATACATATTAATTTAAATATTAATTTAATAATGTAAAATAATTTCATTAATATATTTATAATCATTATCATTTTAATAACTACAGTGCTTTATGCAATCCATACAGTTACTTTGAAAGGATGAAATATTTTGATTATATAAAATCTAACTTTTAAGTCTCTAATAAGGACATAGAGGTTAGAAAAATTAATAGTGAAAATTTTACAAAGTAGCCATATTTCAAGAACAGTATAAAGTAAACTATAGTACACAAGAGGAAAATGATAACAATGTACAGACATTTAAGTCAGCATAATATATTTAGCAAGCAGTAGAACCTGACACTTGTATTTTTTACGTACTGTATGTGAATTTGGCAAGTGACTGATTTTCTGTCATGTTTTCCCAGTATTAGTGATAACCTCCCTTATTAACTTATTGGAGATTTTTATGTAAAGCAACAGAAAGGGTGCTATAATATACTTATTATTTCAAAAGTGTTAGCCATTTGTCATTTATTCATTTTATTAATGATAAGACATTAGCAGTAATTAGGTTGTTTTGTCCACAGTAAATGCCATTCATAATATACATGAAAAACCATTTTCACTTTTTCATAATTTATCCTAGTTATTAACCTTTGAAGAGATAAAACATGTTCCTATTATGTTTCTTTCAAAGATAGATTGTTAGTCTCCTTTTATTTGCTTGTTTGAAATATGAAGCTGGTTAGATTACTTTCAGATACATTTTGTTTGTTAATTATTATAATTCTGCAATATCAATCTCACAACTATCTTTGAAGGTCAATTTATCAGACATTTTTCATGGAGACTCATATTTTACATGGAAGTTTTACATAGACACCAATAGGAGAGGCTAATATCACAAAACTGGAAACTAGAAAGTATATATTATTAACATTATAGATCCAAATATTGTCTTCTTGCTTATATGATTTATAAGTCTGGATACTTTAAATGAGTTCAGTTTAAAATGTTTGGTTAATTACATGGGTTTATCTTGAAGTTAAAGTATATTTTAAAAAGTTAAAAAATGGAAACTATGTCTTTTACAATTTAAGCATCTAATAGATTATAAACTACCCAGACTAGTTATTGTGATATTCTAGGAACTAAGATATCTTGGACAGTAGACAATTAGGCATATGTGGAAAATTCACAATGAACCTCATTGATTTGTGCAATAAACATATACTAATAATAACAATAAGAACACAATCACAACCTTTAAAATGAGATAATAATATTTAAAAAACAGTCACAAATTGAAAGTTTGGGTTAGAATTTAGTGAAATTGTAATATTGCCAGTTAGTAGAAAGGTTTGGATTTTTAAAAATTCTAGTTTTTAAAAATTTCTTGATTATATGTTTGTGATAAATAATGCCTACATTTATCTTGGGGAATTGGTATACACACACATTGCATCCAGATCATTTTTATAGACCTTTGAGCCTCATCCACCCTTCTCTGTTTCTTCCAGTTTCCCTTCCCATGTCCACATAATCTACCAGCGCTTCCTGCCATCTATCTTGTACCTAGAAGTTTAATTCTTTCTCTAAACTTGAAAAATTTTCTTCTATGATTTCAGTAGATAATTAAAAAATATTTTATATCATTTTTTCTGTACTGCTCATATTTTTAGATTTTTTGAGTCATCTATCAGCTATAGTTACCCTAGTGTTTTATTGTTTTTAGCATATCACTGAGTCTAAGACCAGCTACACCAACCTTGTCTGTCTTCTAGTTATGACACTCTCTCCTCACATTTCCACTGCTGCCCATGTATTCAACAGTGTTTTCATATCTGTGCTTTCTGCCTGATTTCTTTTTATTATCTCATTCTTTACTAAAATTTCTGTTTATATCTTGTAATGTTTGTATAATTAAGTAGTTTTGTGGGGCTTTTTTTTTGAAGCTCATTAGATATTTTATCAATCAAAACGCTAATTTTTTATTGGTATCCTCTTTCAGTATGAACATTTTATATATTTATTTGTCTATTCTTTGGTCACTTTAAACACTTTATTCTTTTGCTTTTTTACATCTTCCCCTTCAATGCCAGGAGATCAGCTTTTGGTGAGTTAAGATTTTTTTTGGAGACAGGCTTATTGGCCATAATTTCTTATTCTGTTCTTTCAGTGGTGAGTGTTTGAAAAACTCGATAGCTTCCCTGGGGATTTCTTTCATTAGTGTGAAATTCTTGGCAATGTGATTTTACCTTTGGCTATATTTTGGTAGTTATACACGTAGTTAACATCATAGGATCACTCTCAGTATCTGTGTTGCAAGAAGCAAACTATTCCTTATTATATCTGAACTACAGAGCCAATAATATATCAAGTATGTACATTAAGACTTGTTTTAAAAATTTCACACTGTGGTAAAGACTGTATTATTGTAATGATGACAGGTAGGATGGGATATAGAGGATGAGGGAAGGAAAAAAAGAAGTGAAGGAAGAGAAAAGTTAAGAAAGAATGAAAAGAAAAGAGAGATACAGTAAGTCCCTGACTTGTGAACGAAGTTTTTCCTGTGAGAATATTCATAAGTCGGATTCACTAGTAATCCAATAGATGTCATATACCTTTGACACAAATATGCAGCATAAAGCATAAAACCAAATGTGCTGCCTGCTTCTATATGGAGAATGTCACAACTGAAATGTTATTAAGTCAGGGACTCACTGTATCTGGAGTGAACAGCTGGCAAACAGTAGGTTAAGAGAGTACCTGAGGGAATAAGAGAAGGGACTAATGGAGAAGGTGTAATAGAAGAAGTATAATTGAAGATTGAGGAAAATTGTGGCAAAAGTTGGAGATTATTAATATGTTGATAGAAAGCTTGTGTTTGAATCCTTTATACACAGTTTTTGGTGAAGGCTAACCTGATATGACCATCAAAGACATCATTTAAACTAAAGCATTAATTAATGTGTATGATTTCCACATATACAAACACCTTACACACATTGACATAGATGCAGATAATATAAGATAAAAGGAGAAAAAGAAAAGAAAGAGTAAAACAGAAAAAAAAAATCCACCGCACATAGAAATGTGGGTCCTGTCAATCTTATTCATACTGCAGTCAGAGTTCGCCAGTTTACTCTTCCCCCTCTGTTCACAAATGGACACATTTTGACTTATAGGGATATCTGGATGGGCTGCCAGTCCTGCTTGTTCCCCCTGCTGGTAGTGCTCTGTTTGATTTCAGCTGTGCTCCCATATGCATGGCTAACTCTAGAGTTTTTTTGAATTTGTTTTATGATAAAAAAAAATCTTCAGTTTCATTGGGAAGGGGAAGAAGAGAGTGTGGTATGGCTGTTCAAGTACCTAGTGTTCTGCTAAGTTTTGAATGGGTCTTATTGACAGTTGCTTCTTCCCTCTGTAAAAATTCCTGTAGCTGCTTCTGTCTGCTTTTTCTGTACTGCTGTAAGAGAGTGCCCTTCAAACCCCTCTTCCTAGTCTGCTCCTCTCTTGTTCACCCATACCAAACTGTCTGCACGCCACAAAGCATCACTATCCGGCCCATGAAATGAGTGGTTCCTCTGTATCACTGTGTCAATGAATTTCTCATCACTGGGACACAACTGACCCTCACAACTTAAAGGTGAACAGGTCTATTTTGACTCACAATTTAGGACATTCTGTCCTTGCATGGGTGGTAGTATGGTGGAAGGACCTTGGTGGAGGAAAGCTGTTCATGACAAGACATTCAGGAAGGAGAGCCCAAAGGGAGGAGCTGAGGAGGGAGAAACATCCTTCCAGGTCATGCCACCCATGACAATTCTTTGATCAAGCCCTTTTTTTGGAAGTTCCACCTATGAGCACAGGAGGCTCTTGGGGGAAATCTAGCTATAAACCATGATGCTCATGACTTTTGGCTGAGTCTGGAACATTTCCTGTATAGGCACCCAAGCATGGGTTGTGGGCAGGCTATCTCACCTCCTGTACTTAGCGGAGTGGTGGGGAATGCCTGCTTCGGCATCACTCAGGTTTTTTTTTTTTTTTTTTACTCTTTCCCCTACTGCACAGGTGATATCCTTAGCCTGCCCCTTCAATTCATGAGCTGTGGCTTTATCGGGGCCTACTTCCAGGTCCCTAACCAGGATCATGATCTTGTTTTCTGCCTTCCAAAAGATCCCACAGTCCTAACTTAGTCACTGCCCTCCCAGTGACTCTCTGGCTTCAGTGTCTCTAGTGCCCTGATGTGCAAATATCTCTCTTATAGGTCTCTCTCCTCCAATCAGAGGAGTTAGTACAACCACTATGGAAGTCAATATGGAGATATCTCAAAGAGCTGGGACTAGAGGTTCCATTTGACCCAGCCATTCCTCTGCTCAGTATCTTTCCAAAAGAATTGAAAGAATCATATCATAGAGATATATGCACACCCATGTTTATAGCAGCACAGTTTGTAATAGTTAAAACTTGGAAACAGCCCATCTGCCCATCAGTTGGAAACTGGATAAAGATGTGGTTTTTCTATAAAATGGAATACTACTCAGCCATAAAGAATGAGAAATTAGATTCATTCATAGGAAAATGGATCCATATTGAAGATATACTCCTAAATGAAATAAATAAGTCACACATGTGTAAATACCGAATAGTTCCCCTGGTGTGAAAATCTACAATAGTACATAAGATCCTAATGAGATAATTGACCATGTGAAATAGGAAGAAAAGGTCTAAAGGTGTAGGGGAAGTGCGAAGGGTAGTGGAAAACTAATAAGGGAAAAATGAAAAAAATGGAAATAAAGTGTTTGTAAATGGGGAGGTTAGGAGTGGGTGAGGGAGGGCAGGGACAAGGGAAAAAATGAGAACCAAGACCTGTCATGTAAAGGTACAAGATCCCAATGATGAATATAACTGTACTGTATACCTAGAATGTACCAGTAAACTCAATGAGAGAGAGAGAAAAGGAGTTAGGACAGTGGGCACTTGAAGGTGGGTGCTAGACTAGGTACCCATCACAGCAAGCCGGAAGCTTCTGAGCTCCTGGGATCCTTTCCCTGGGCCATTAGATCCTCTCATATAGTGCATGTTTGCCAGACCTCAGGCGTAAGCAATGGCAGGATCAGGCCAGCTTCTTTCTAAATAACTCTGATACTGTATTTCAACTGGCAGGCTTCTCCTTCAGGTTGCCTTTTCAAATTTGTGTTTTTGTTCTTTCCTGTTTCCAAGTACCTGTACTTCCCAGAGCTTTTTCTCCTGAGCTTCCTGCAAGCACCACTGTTTCCAGTCACCCAGAATGGATAAATATGCTTTTTAAATTATGGAAGTAACATAAAGAATAAACATTTCATGGGTTGAGAAAAAAGAAGAGAAATTATGCATTGATTTGCTTGGAAACAAGACACTGCTTTCTGAGTTTGCCTTCAAAAGCAAACTTATTACACTGCAGCAATTTTGGGGTAAATTATATTTAAAAAGTGTAACTACTAAAAATAAGAATTCTTATTTTAATTCTATAAATGTAGCTTTCATACGGTAAAACAAAACTAAGCTTTGTTTTAGTACAAAGTTTAATAGAAATCCTTGCACATAAATGAACAAAAGGAAATTTTCTACTAACCTGAAGGTCTGCAAAAGTGAAAAAGAAAACAAAGTGTTAAGACAGTAATTGATGGTGAGAAAATAGCAGTGTCATTAAATTGTCCTTAGGTAATGAAATTCTTTAAATTGTACTCCTTGTATAAGATCGTTTGCTTATTCATAATAAAATTTCCAAATATATTTCAACTGCTTTTTTGTCTGAGACTTAATTTTAACCTGTGATTTGTCTTTCCAGGTCCAACTCAGACATCCTTTCCTCCATACCATACTTTATGCCTCTAGTCTAGGTCGCAGTCACCTTTTACATGCTCCTGACTTTTTCTATGCATACCTCCACTGCAACATTTATTATATTCTAAATTGTGTTGCTTATTTGGCTGTGTAACTCTCTCATTTTAATCATCTGTATCCTCTAGCTCTGCAAGGGTTAGGCCTATTTTTCTTTTATAAATCTTTAGCTAATAAATTAACTAATGTGTATAAATTGGCCTTATCAAGAAAGCAAATGTATTCACTCTGGAGTTCTATTTCCACCAGATGGAAAATATTACAATATTAAGGGGAAAATACAGGAAAATAACTCCTTCCTTAAATCTCAGTATAACACCATGGGGAAGATGAGATGTTTCTTGTTTTCTTAGGTGATGCTGTGATTGTATTTTGTTTACTTTTCACAGTAATATAAATGCTTAAGATATATATGAAATTCCTGGACTATGTGTCATTGTATCTTTTTGGGGAGCTTGCTGTGGGAAAAAACTCATTAGAGGCCCAGGGTTCCCTGCAGAGTGCCTGGCTCAGAGTCCTGTCCCTCTAGACCTACACCCTGAAGACTGTGAGAACATCTGAGGATATGACTGAATATTCCACTGTTTGTTCTTTCCACAGTAAAACTTTAGGAATTTTATAGACTCTAAAGGGTTTACTAGAGATAAAAATGGTTTTTCATGCGAGAGTCAGAAGGAGTCACAAAAACGGCTGACACAAGCAAATATGGCAGCTGCAAACTGCACCAAAAATATTTCATAACACCAGGGATTCTCAGAAGGACAGAAATCTCTGTGTGCTAGAATATAAGGCAGTTAGACTTGAAAATGAAAATGAAATATGAAATACATAAGGGCCTTACAACGTATGTTATAAAAACACTTAACAAAAATACACAATCATAAAAAGTTGCACCCAAGACTTTCAGAGAATCTTCGTGATAATGCTGCTTTTACATTCTGGCCAGTCTACCTCAGAAAGTTGCAATGAGAAGTAAATAGAACAACAAATGTTCTAACATTATTTGTAAATGCAAATGACAGCACAAGTACTACATGCTCACAGTCAGGTTAACCAAATACAGTTTCAGTGATTGTGTTTTTGAGGAAGGTGGGTAAGGTAAAGGGGTGATATTAGCCTAGCACAAGCCTGAGGAGAGAAAATTGAGTGTTCTGGGGAACTGTTGCTGATGTGGGTTGTCTGGGCCTCTTTATGTGTTCTTGTACCTGGATAACTGGTTTCCAAAGGCACTGGGCATGAGTAGGTTCTCCAGCATGCCAAGATTGCCCTGGTCAAGCCATACCTCAACTCTTGTCCTCTGCTTTCTTATTGTGCACTCTTTTTTCCCCCTGATTTGCTTATTCTCAGTCTCACGTTGAAACTCACCTTATTGGAGATCCCTTTTCTGATCAACCTGTAAAAAGAACACCTTGCTCCAAGTTTTGCTAATTTTCTGAAATGATACCCTCTACCCACCCACTCAATGGTATTTATTACAAATAAAGTCATTTTAAATGAATTTTTACTTGTTTATTTTCAGTCTCCCTCCATAAAGCTATAATGAATATGGCTTTCTCATTGGTCTTAAATCTCTAGCAAAAGTTCAAAATTCCTCTTACATAGCAAGCAGTCTTTACACGCTGTTAAGTGAATGAATAATTTGGTTTCTGGGTAAATTTTTACAATTTTAAATTGCCAATAAATTTAGATGACATAGAACTACTTCCATGTTCTTTCTGAAGCTAAATTCTTAAATATATTGATGATGTTAAGAAAATTCTCCTATCCCATTTGGGAATTCAAACATCTAATTTGCCTACTCAATTCACTCTGTGACAGCAGGGATAAGTAGGGTGAAGAGGAATGAGGTATGTGCAAATAAACAAAGATTGGAAAACTCACTGCATATTGTGATACAGGATTGAACATCTGATTGGTATGTTTTATTGGACAAATCATTTGACTCATGTGGACCATAGTTTATTAAATCATAAAATGTAAGTAATGAATTAGATAATTTATTAAGTTATTTCAAATGCAAATTTCTACTACTTTAAAAGAGTATTACAGGAACTGAACACAAATACTAACTTCTAACTGTATGTATGTGTTTGAATGTGGTATGATACACACATACATATGTGTGTAAACACATTTATCTGTTTAGGAAAAATATATCCATGGTGCTTCTATTTTTAAGGTATAGAAGTTTGGAATGGTGCTATAAAATTGAAATAAATGCATACATTAAAATAGCTGGTGAAATACAAGAGAAAAATGTGTCAATAAAAATCACATTCTATAGCACACAAGATGATTCTACAAAAAGATTGATATTTTAAAACGATAAAAGTTGTTTTATGATGTTTTATTTTCTTATTATGTTCTGTTCTCTTTCATTGGTTGGTTTCCCAATTCTAAGAAAGCACATTTAGTAGGGTGATATGAAAATAATATTATTAGTTCAGCCCTATGTAAGCATTCTCATGCACCATTAACATTATGAGTTGCAGAGAGCTGCTTTCCTTAAATTGTAGATCTTTGGATATAAATTCAAGACTCTAGTAAATAATTGTCTGATTGTTGAATGAACACTTGTAGTTTGTGCACTGATAAGTGAGGTGAAGTGTATAATTAGGATACATATTTAGTATGGTTTATTAAATCATGAAACACAAAGGAGCTGTTGGAATTTGAATGATTTTAAGGGCTGATAATATTGAGTAGAGATTGCAATGACAAACTATTTATGTCTTTGCTACCTCCAACTTATTTTCAGTTATTTGATTAAAAATATGAAGCTGGCAGTAAATCAGGTGAGTTTCCCCGTTTCCCATCTCTTCACCAACTACAAATATTCACTGAATTTTACCCCATAGAAGCTTGTGAGAGAATGTTTTACTAGATAGCAGGAAAAAACAAATCACACAGGTGAAGTGGCAGTCCCAAATGCTGGCAACTGAATCTATTTATTTATTTACTTTTGTTTTGTTTTGTTACTAGTATATATTTGTAGTACATAAGGTTTACATATCTTGAGGAGAATTGATGCACGTACACAATGCATCTCATTTTCTCTTTTTTATCTCCTTGCCCTTCCCTTGGTCCCCTTTCTGTGAATCTCTGGATATCCTTCCCTTTGCGGGGTACGTGTTTGCAAAACAAGTTTATACCCTATGAGTGGATTTGGTGTATGTGGCACACCTCAATTCCTTTTTCCTCCCCTATCCCTCCTTTCCACCTACTCTTTTTCTATTTCTTTCACCTTTGAGAAAGACCTATTTCCCTATATTCTATTATCTACATTTTATTTTATTCATTTATATTTGAATATCTCATATAAGACAAACTATATTATATTGAAGCTCGCATGTCAGATTTATTTCACCTAACATTATGGTCTCATGGTGCATCTACTTTCCTACAAATGACTCAAGTTTACCTTTGTATATGGCAGCATAGTACTTCATTGTATATAAATACTATATTTTTTTCATCCATTCATTTATTGAGGGACATATAGGATGCTTCCAAGAGTTACCTATTATGAGTTGTTCGGCTATAGACTTTGTATGTGTGCATCAATATAATGTGATGTATTTAACTCTTTTGTGAAGATACCGAGAGGGGAATAGTTGGGACAAATCGAATTTCTAGGGTCAGGTTTTTTGAGTGATCTCTACCCCCATTTACCATCATGTGATGATGACGTTAGGCTATTAAATTGCCTCCTTACTGCCAGGATTTGTTCAGAGAAATGAAAGTTTATTTCTCTTTGCCAATTGATAGTATAAGTTATTGTCTCAGATTTACGACTGATAAAGCGTTGGGCTCCAGGCCTTGTAATATTTCAACCTTGCTGTGTAATCTTGAAAACTCATATGATGTTTCCCTTAGCTACATCACATTTGAAAGAAATAATGAGTTGACTCTTCAACACATCTTTGCTGTGTTTTGAAACTACAAACCCTCTGATTGTGAAGCTGCAAATAGGAATACTGATATATTATTAATACTATGTTCAGAACATTATGACCTAAAGGACTAGCCAAAATATACTCAAGCTCTCCTAAGCATGGGTGATATATAAGAAATAAAATCAATTCTCTTCTATAACTGTTAGTAATTTGAATTTACCGAGAACATGAGATATTTGTAATTCACATGTGGCTTGTTTCCTGAGTCTCTCTATGACTCCAACAGCCAGTGAGTGTTTGATCACACTGGGAGGTCCAGTCCCTTCTTTGGCTTGGCCAAGTAGTCATTGCACACACTAAGTCACACTTATCCATCTGTCTTTTCCACTTGGTTTCTGAGGCCCGCCCTTTGCAGCTTTGTGTTACGATCAGTCTTCTGATAGATCAGATCAAATATTTTCTGGTATACCTTATGGACTAAATTTGGAGAAAGTTTGCTTATAGCACAGGTTACAATGAAAACTCAAGAAATGCAAGTAGCCCTGAATGTACAGTGGTACCTCCGCTTTGTTACAGAGGAAAAGCTCCTTGTTTAAATGAAAATATAATACCAATGGCAAACTGCAACAAAGCTTGTGATAGTCTTGGGCTCTGCACTTCCTTCTTGGATAATAGACGACCTTGCTAAGGACCTATTCCCTGAGCTTTCTCTTGCAGCTTTGCAGAGTCATATTCCCCAGGAAGAAGTGCTTGTGTTCTGATGCTGCCACCAAGTTGTCTCAGCCTCAAAGTTTTTCTATGATCCTTCACTGTGTTCAGATGTGCCCCTTCCTTCCAGTTGCTGCCTACTCCAAATTATCTTTACTCAGATATGGAGTTTGGGAGGATGCTTAGCCTCTGTTACATTTGATGACGGTCTGATATAATATCTTTCTATTTCTGTTTATAAATTTTTAATGAAATTGTCCCCTTCAAACTTTCTAAAGCAATAAGACAAAATGGGGGGAAGGGGATTTAGAGGAGGGTTTAGATAGGTGGGAGGGTAGGGCAAGGGTGTCCAAATGATAAATAAGCTGGATTATGTGCATGTACCCTTGCCAATATGACTGTAAACTGCACGTACTACAAACATGCACTAATAAAAAAGACAAAACAAAAGATAAATTTTATTATACTTAGTGTATTTTATTCTAATTCATATGCACTTATTCCCTTTTTCCAGTGGGATTACGAATAATGCTCCTTTTCAGTCTCAGAGAGATAATAACAAATTATAGCAACATTTTCTAAGCCATATCTTACAACCTTATGAACATAACAGATTCTATGACAACAAACTATCCTCATTGCATTATCTTTTGCTTGTGGAATCGTCTCCTCTTTACCTATGTTAACAGCTTTCCTACACCATCAGAACACATATTAGGATTGATGGTTTGTTTCCTTTTAATGAGTATGTCTAACACACACATATATGTTGCTATATGTCTGTTTTCTGTATCTAACACGTGTTTTTCCTTTTTATTTCTGTCTATTGCCCAACTATATTTATTGAATCTATCTGTATCATCAAGAAAGAGAAAGAGGTGAGGGTAAGTAACATTGAACTATTATGCTTAGCTTATGGAATGTACCATTAGCCCCTCCCTCCTTCCCTTCCTTCCTATTAAAAATAAGTAATTTGAATTCAAGTTTTATGGTGGGAAAATAAAAAACTGGATCAAATTTGTCCCTTTGTCCCTTTGCTCAAAAGCTTTCTCAATTGCACGATGCACTTACATTAATATAGTCCACGAGGCCCTGCGTAATCTGACTCCTGTTCAAGCTCTATGTGTGATTTCATGAGACTTATGCCATTTCTCTTCCCCAGCCAAACTGCTCCACTTGGTTCCTTGCTGTGCCAAAGTACTTCATGCTCAAATCCAATTCTTTTTCTCCTGCTCTGGATCCTAATTTTCTTAATCTCATGCCCATAGGGACACTCAGGAATGTGTCTCCATCATCATTTTTCATCAATGAGTCTTGGTTTAATCTGTGCTTTCTAAGCTTTCTTTTCTCCTCCTACTTAACTGGTCTGCAGAGGGAGGAACACTGGGAGAGGAGAAAGAGGGAGTGAGAATTTAAAGACAGAGATCTGGTCACTTGAGACAAAAAGTTGTTGAACAAGTTTCACCTTTTGAATCCTACACATAGCAGTGGAAACATTTGCGTCCAAAATCTCACAAAGTGTAAGTTTTGATTAGTGTTCATTTTTGTATTACCTTTATCCAAGAAGGCTCATACTAAGAGTATATATGCAAATATATATCATTTTTTTATCATCCCTTTTTCATACCACAGGTGCAGTATACTAGTGAAACCAGTTCCTCCTGTCCAGCTGTAAAACCAGTTTTGATGCACATAAATGAAATTGTACAGTTTTTTTGGGACTAAATGTGGAAGTATCTAGACTAGCTTTTGAACACTATTAATGTTGAACACTATTTTCCTAAATTTGATCATTTAAACAATACACAGACTCTTTTAAGAAATCAACATGGACAAACATACAAATAGACTTTTCTGAGTTATGTATAAATCTCATTTTTTATAAAAGTATTTATTCGTATTTCTTTAGTATCTTCCCTTTACAGTACTGTATTCCAGTAAAAGTCAAAGGCATAGTTAGGTGATTTGCTTGCTAAATTCTGTTTTCAGTGGGTGGCTTATTTATTATGGTAGACTTGGGCAAAGAAGTAACTTTTGGATCTTTTTTAAAAAAATGTCTTGCCAAATGATGCTATTTGAATTTTCTTCTTTCAATCTATTTGCCCTTCTTGGTTATCGTGGAATTTTATCTTAAATTTGCATATAATTTTTACTTCCCCTTGATGAGAATTAAAGTTTTCTATGTCTTGTCACAGACCTCATTTCTGCTTATTTCCTAGACCTTAATACTTTTTCAGCCCTTTTAAGAATTAATTCGACTGCCTCATTTTAGGATCTTGTAGAACATAATTTAATAGGTGATAAAAAATGGATGCCTGAGATGCATCAAAAAATCTAACATACAATTTCACTTAACTTTAAATAATAAACTATTAAAATTATTTCTTATAGTTCAATCTCATTACTAGCTGCAAAGTAACTGTATGTGGTCAAAGGTTAATAAATTATTTCTGTTCTCTGCTTGGAGTTTCAAATTAGAATCTTTTCTGAGCGATGAAACTAGAGCTATTTTCAAAATTGACTGCTATTATTGGACTGATGAATTTCAAGATGTGGACACATGTAGGATTCTCACTCAACAAAATTCATTCACTTAAAGATAAGAAATTGATATCAAGTAAGAAACAGGACTGGAGTAGTCCTACTTAACATATGAGCTATTTGCTATGATGTCTATCATTTTGTGTTTCAAAATAGTTTTTTTAAACTTTCTTATTACTTTTGTGCAAATTAATTAGATACAAAATGGCAGCAATATGATTGTTCACTCATAATTTCTATGTACTGTCAAAAATTTAGTGTTTTTTGAGCCTTAGATTTATCAATTTTCATTCTCAATTTTAGTTTAATGATTAGTCATATCTTATTAACAAAGAGAAAACTCGGCAAGGAAAAACTCTTAGGCATATTTTTAAAAAATGTTAAGTATCCTTAGCAGGTATTATTTAATGTAAACATGCAAGAAGCTGAAAAAGAAAAAATTTTCATATGGGAAATACGTTCTTTTCTTTTTTTTTAAAGAAAATTATGCCTTTATTCCTTGCTTTGCTAATCAGGCAGGCTGAGTAGTTTGCTTTTTGGTGATCAGTCAGAGACCAAAGCCCTTATCCTCATCAGACTCCTCTGATTCTTCCTTGGCTTCAACCTTGGCGGGGGCAGCTGCAGCACTGGCGGCGGCAGTGACAGGGGCAGCAGCCATAAATGCAGATGCATCAGCCAAGGAGGCCTTGGCCTTTTCAGCAAGTGGGAAGGTGTAACCAGTCTCCACAGACAACGTGCTTGAAGTGCATGCAGTTCAGTCATCTTGGGAAGGGGGTACCTGCACAAAATACAGCTGGATTCTTTTCTTAATCCTCTCCTCCTTTCCTCGGGCCTACTTCCTTCCTCTTGTAAATCCCCTTTGTCCATTTTCATGCTTGTTGATATTCTTAATTTTATCTCATGCTTATGACATATCATGTTTGTACTCATTTAGGTTATTAGGTCTCTGTACATAGCATATTTTCTTTTTTCTTTTTTTGGTACCGGGGATTGAACTCAGGTCCTTGCGCTTGCAAGGCAGGCCACCGAACCGCTGAGCTAAATCCCCTGCCCTCAAGCATATCTTTATTTTACTTGTTTGCTCTTTTTCTCTTTTCTTCTTGCCAATGTTGTGTTGGACCCCTTCGCATTTTCAAGGGATCTATTCCCTTTTTGCCCTCTGTCCATCCTTTGTTGTGACCTTTGTTTGTACTCTGCCTTATTCGAGTGATAATGGAAAAGGAGATGTGGTCTTCCCCTTCCCTTCTCCGCACTGTATCCTGGAAACACTCCAGAAAGTTGGCTCCCCTCCTTTCGTCCTTCTCACTGGAATTATTCTTCTGCACTATTTTTGGTCCATCGTTTTCAAATTACAGTTTCTGATTATTTCTGTAATATTTTGGTTGTTTCACTGGGGACAGGTCACTGTTAACTACACTGTGGCTTAAAACAAAAAGAGCCTCAAAGAACCAGACATATAATCACATAGGTTTTATATTCCACATCACTGGTCATTCGAGAGATGCAGATGAAAACAACACTGAGATTCCACCTCACCCCACAAAGAATGGCTGCTATCAAGAAATCACACAATAACAAATGTTGGCGGGGTTGTGGGGAGAAAGGAACCCTCCTCCATTGTTGGTGGGAGTGCAGACTAGTGCAACCACTATGGAAATCAATATGGAGATACCTCAAAGAGCTTGGACTGGAGGTGCCATTTGACCCAGCCATCCCTCTGTTGGGTATCTTTCCAAGAGAACTAAAAGAATCATATTACAGAGAAGTATGCGCACCCATGTTTATAGCGGCACAGTTTGTAATAGCTAAATCTTGGAAACAACCTGTTTGCCCATCCGTTGGAAACTGGATAAAGAAGTTGTGGTTTTTCTATAAAATGGAATATTACTCAGCCATAAAGAGCGAGAGAATAGATTCATTCATAGGAAAATGGATACATATTGAAGATATACTCCTAAGTGAAATAAATAAGTCCCACATGTGTAAATACCAAATAGTTTCCCTGGTGTGAATATTCTGCAACAATGCATAAGATTCTAATAAGATTACTGACATTTAGAAATGGGAGGAAAGGAGCTAAAGGTGTAGGGAAGGTGTGATACGTAGGGGAAGAACAAAAAGGGAAAAGAAAAAAATGTGAGAGAATGAAAAGATGAAAATAAAGTGTTTGTAGATGGGGAGGGGAGGAGGGGGTGAAGGGAGGGCAGAGGTAAGGGGAAAAAATGAGAATCAAGACTTGCCATGTAAAGGTACATGATCCCAACAATGAATGTAACTGTACTGTATCCCTAAATGTACCAATAAACTCAATAAAAAAAAAAAAGAATAATTTGACACAATTTAAACATTTTCCATAATTACTCATCAGTTTTAAAAATTATGAGTCTGATTTGATGATCATTTTTTCCTAAAGAAAGTCTTTAAACATGTGCATATTTATTTGCATGATATGTTTTATATTCAGTTACTTTTAAATACATATACCGAGGGCATACGTATATAACCACTCTTATTCTTAACTGTGAGTTTCTTTTTTTCTTAATGTCTTTGATAGGTTAAATCATTCAGTGATTTGTCTATGCTATTGCTTTTCTCAAAATTAGAGCTCTGCAATTTAATTTAATTAGTTGCTTTTTAAATTTTAATTTTTGCCTTTATCGTCATTATTTTCTTCCCATTTACTTTTTGCTTGCTTTATTGTACCCTTCATTATTTTTAAAATGTACATTGAAGTTTAAAGTATTATTTTTTTCTCATTATAAAATATGAGCCCTGCCATAGCTATACCCTCTTCTGATCTGATACTTTATTGTTGCTACTATTACTAATTTCAAACAATCTGTATATGTACTTTCAAA
The DNA here is from genome assembly GCF_012274545.1 of Fukomys damarensis. Lineage (NCBI taxonomy): Eukaryota > Metazoa > Chordata > Mammalia > Rodentia > Bathyergidae > Fukomys > Fukomys damarensis. The sequence goes on from NW_022900948.1 coordinate 20,301,890, forward strand.
TTGATGTTGAAAGGTATTTGTAGACTCAAAGGATGCAATCAAATTGATTTCAAACTTATGCATTCAAATTAGTCTTTGGTGCCTGCTGATACCCACTCTCATGTTAGATCTAGCATATATTTTGTGCTTTTTTTTTCATCTCTCCTTTTAGGCAATAAACACTTCTATCAACAAAAATTTCAATTCTGAAAATACCAATTTCAGTGTCATAGCTTAATCTTAAAATTCCTCTGAAATTTCCTCTCCTCCTTTGGCTTAGTTATAATAGGTCCCTTGAAGTGAAAAGAATTAATGTAGCTTCCATTTCATGTCCCCTATTCTCTAGCAGCTTGAAGGTTCTTTTAAGGTTGAAAGCAGTAAAAAAACTGGTAGGTATCAGTGTTTCTGTGGCAGGACCCTTCCTCAGAGGAGTGTGGCTGGGCCTCTCCTGAAGGAATGTTGGAGGGGAGCATCCTTCCCAGGACCAAGAAAGACAGCACGGCTCAGTAAGTTCCTGGATATATATGTGTAGTTCAAGCACTGCTCTGCAACATAGATTGTACCCAATCAAGCTGTGGTAGGGTGTCCATTTGTGGGAGACCAAAGAAAGAAAAGACACAAAAATTATGCAAAAGGGAAAACCCCATCATCTTCGGGGGCTCAGCCTTTTTAGTATTAACCCGTGGAGTCCTGGGCTTGCACAAATAAAGGGTACTTCCTAGGAAAAGCCTTGGTGTTCCATTTCTCTCTATGAGAATCCTGCTACAGTTCGAGTCTTATTCTCCTTATTGGATATTCTTGCTTTGCTCTCTCTGCATTTAGCAGATGTTTAAAATTGACTTATTTAGATTGAATGATGTGTGCTTTATTGTCCTTTTCTTTCTCTACCTACAAAGACATACATTTATCTCTTCCAGTTGATTGCCTCAGCCGTTCCCATGGCTGTAAGCACTGGCAGTTCACATTCAGTTTGGTTTGGCTGAGCTAAGCTCAGCCCCGCAGGAAGTTCCACCAGATATCACTGGGGCAACTCTTGGGTCATTTTCTCTTACATGGTTCATATTTGGCCAGTGAGAAACACTTGTATGTCCTTTGCCTCGGTGATTCTATTGGTTTATCAATTCAGAAATAAACACTCTTTTGCTGTATTATCACAACAGCTAAGCTAACCAAAGTCAGTTGCTAGATCTTCAGATTTCTGGCTCAAATCAGAAATCAGTTTCTGAAGATCGTATTGTACTGTAAGCTCCAGGTAAGAAAAGAGTGATGTCTTTGGACACTTTTTCTTTGGAACACATTTCCCATCTCAGCCTCTGGATATTCATGTACCCTGACAATCCTTTAAAATTTTCCCTTTCAGCTTCTCCATCTATTGTACAAGTTAGTTACCGATGATTAGTTAAGACTCTCCAAATTAGTTTTCAGAGCTTTCCTTTTGTGAAAATGCTCATCATTTGGAAATTCTGAAGAAGCTCTTACATTTTTTTTCCCTAGAGACATAGGAAAATAGAAAAATCATCACATTTTAATACCATATTATACTTTATTAAAAATAGCAATATTGAAGACAGAGCTATATTAAGAACTGTATTAAAACTATATCTAATTTACAGATTTATAGTAATTAATCATTACATTATGGCTTACTCCACTGTGTGGCACTTAGATAACTTTTAAAAAGTAATTATAATAAAACTCATCTCAATTTCATAAAATTTTCAATGTGAAAATTTGTAGAGTTCAGGATTGGGAAAATGTGGCCATTTTAATTTTACTTTTAGAAGATACAGCCTGAACCATTAATCTTATGGAATAGTTTTTTTAAATACTCTCTTCCAATCACTTTCATATTGACACATGCATTAAGGTGCAATAATTGTACTTCACACTAAGATTAATAAAGATGAGACTGTTTATCTATCAGTCCATCTATAATCTCTTTAAAGTGTTGGTTAGTGAGCTTTATTATAATATATAATCAATTTGTGGAATCTAGATATATATATATATACATATATATATACACACACACACACACACACACACACACACACATTATGTATATGCACATATATATTTCTTCTGCCTATTTTAGGCTTTAAGAAAGAAGTGGGAAATACCTTAAAGAAGCCCAAAGATATTGCATGTCACTCAGCTTATTGATATTTGCTAATGTATTTTGCTTTATACTTTTTAAAGAATACTAGTTCTTAATATAAAGTCATGACTGTTAGAATTTTCTAGTAAATTATATAATTTCATTACAGGTTTTTGGATCTTAAGAGGGAAGCATGTAAAACTGAATAGAAGAAATACACATAAAAAAGGTTTCCTGAACTTGGAACTGGCATACTTATAATAAACTGGACACTGCTAGGATTGAATTATTTAGGATGATCATTTCAGAGTATCTAGTCTTTTTAAATAACATTTGCATAACGAGTAGAATTTTTAAAAGTTAGATTTTGTATTAGTCAAGTTTAAAATTTTTTCTGTTGAATATATATGATACTCATTAAAATTACTTGTCATTTAAAATTAATTTTTAATTTTTGTAGTATGATATGAACACTTTTAGAATGCAATAACTGTATTAGATTCAAACACACTTCTATGTAACCAATAACAATAAAAAATAAGATAACAAAAATAGGCAATTTCTTTATTATTTTTGAAGTTATGGTTCCCAAAGGTAACCTCTTTAAATCTTTCATTAATTACTAGCCTCCATACCCTAATATGCTAATTTTGTCATGATGTTATTTTGATTAACTGTATACTGTTCATTTAGCCTTGTGTTATAGATAACAAAGAGTAGGCTTTCACCATAAATTTCATTTACAACAAACATATTAAAACTGTTATACATAATTTTTATATTCATGTTTGTATTACATTCTTAGAACTTTGCAACTTTTGTTGTATTTTTTAATGTATATAATGGTATTCCTTGTCCAAATATTTCAAACAATTTATTTTAGTCGGTGATGTTCTAAATTGTCATATTGAAGCTCTTAGCTTGCTAGGATTTGTGAATGGATTGACTTGCTAAGAAATTCCACTCAAACTGAGGGAGAACAGAAAGACCCCTCTGGCTTGAAGTGTTAAATTCTGTCATTAAAAAGACACGATGGGGAAGCTTTCCGTGCAGGCAAAAGTAAGAGAAAGAAAGGTTTTGTCAGTTTTGATAAAACCTTATCATTAGGATGGGAAAAGAGTACCTCACCTGGATTAAATCTATTCCTTTATAATCAGTAGTAGAATTGGTGAAAAAGAATACAGTGCTTAGCTTCGGTATTTTACATTGTTAGAAAGAATAACTTGCTATATATCCACCTCACATGGGATCTAATAGGCACAAATATGATTGTATGCCTATTAATATGTGCTGTCAATGAAATAATCTTTTTTGTTCATAAAATTTTGAGAGTCCAATGGGATTTAAACAAATTAGAGAACAGATTAAAAAATCAGGAAATCCTTTATTAGTGGAATAACTTTATGTGACAGAAAATAATTCATTGTTTTATCATTTTTGTCTCGTGGTTTTGTTCATTATTTTTGGTTTTGTTTTGAGATGCATAACTCCAAATACTTCTGCTTCCAAAAGATGGGATTGTATGCACCTCAAGTTGGGAAAAGAGAAAATCAAGTTGCTCTTTGTCTCAGTCACTTTCTCATTGCTGGGTCAGAATATTCAACACCCACAACTTAAGTTACTTTCGGCTCTTGGTTTCAGTCTACGGCTCCAAGGCCTAGGGATGGTGGGAGAACAGGTGCTCAAACCATGTCTGTCAGGAAGCAGAGAGAGAGAAGGCAAGAGCAGGGAAGGAAGGTGCACCCTTCTGGGGCAGGTCCCCATTGACAGGCCTCATCTCCTCATAGCAAGTCAGCTGCGAAGTCAGCAGTGGGATCAACCTCATGTCCCCTGTGATCCATCTCTTACAAGCACATAAGGCTTGGGGAGTAGGGGGCAATTTTAGTCCCAAACCTCTGCTCTCTCTATGCAGGAGGGACAAAGGGGTCCTGGGAGGAAAATCAGGGAGAAGCCAGCAGGTGAGGTACTGCATGGGAAAAGGAGCAGGTAATATTCCTCAGAAGAGCAGTGCCGATAATGTAGAGAAAGCTGCAACAAAGCAGTTTTAAAAGTTTTTGTGAAGAGGTGCACAGTCCTCTCCTTCTCTGTACATTAAGTTTAGAAAGATACATTTTCTGCAGTTTTTCAAGGGTACAAATGAGTATTTGCATTCTGCATTATATGTGACCACTGAAGTCTCTACTGAGTTAATTTACTGGAGAATAACCAGAATAATCTGTAATTCTCACCCCGTGACTAGGTAGTGTGCTGTGTGGTGCTAAGGGACCTCTTCAGTGCTCCAACAGTGTATTTCATTTTCAGTTACTGATTCTCCCCACTCAGAATCATCCACCAGTGAGAGCTTGGGCTCTTCTGAGCTCTTCCTTTGGTATGCACACTCCTGTTGCTTTTGCGTGTGGCTTTTCAGATCTCCAGGAATATGTCAGAACTTTTCAACGCATCCTGGGATCATCTCATTCCTTCGATATCTTTCTAAGTTTGTGTCAGTTTCTTTATCCAGTTAATGTTAACACCTTGGCAGATTGTGGTGTGGAACAACTGGATACAGAATGGTGTCTTTGAACACTTTCCTGGGGCCCTGGCTCATCTGAGGAGTTGGATCAAATAAGGACCAGCTCTGTAAATGAAGTTTTCCCTGGGAGCTTCCAAAAAGGTCAAAAAGAGTAAAGCATTCTTGGAGGTGGGGCACGCCTTCCCAGGGGCTCTCCAAAACTATTTCCCTCCTCCTCTGACTGCTCTGACCCTGGCTTTTCTATTTTGCCTGGTAGACTGCAGATACTCAAGACCACCAGGGGTGGAACTGGGGAGAGGAGGCTGGGAATAGGGCAAATAAAAATTCCACAAAGCTTCCTCTTCTTATCTAGATCCAGATGTTTTTCTGAGTAAAATGATGACTTTCTGGATTTTTTGAAACACTTTGCTTATTTTCTAGAGCTGTGAGATGTTGCTTTTAAAATATTACTTCTTGGTATTATTGCATTTATGGAGGAGTGGATTTTTGAAATTGTTACTCTGCCAGCCCCCAAATACTTAAATAAATAATTTTTGATTTAATGTTTTAATTTTAAATGATAAATTATTCTAAGTGCATTCACAATTTATGTTTTTTGAGTGTTGCCTAAAGGGCTGTGAATTCATAAAATTAATAATTACAGCATTAATTTATATTATTAAAACAGTGGAAATCCATAGATGTTTAATATATATTTTGCTTGAGTTCCTGTCAGAGATACATTCTCCAAATTAGCTATAGTAACAGATATAAATAATTTTATACTCAAAATACTCCTACTGAAATAATTCAGTAAAATTTTTTAAAAATTTTGTTTTAAGTAGGGAGCCTCCCACATATATATTTTCATTCAATGGGCTGTGCACAGAAGTATAAAACTGGAGGTTGTACAACACTTCTGGAGTTTCTACAACCTTTGCAATAGTCCATAGGTTGAAGCAGTTGGCAGCCTATTTTGATAAATCTGGAGCTCATAGGATTCTTTATATTTGGCTTCTGTAAGTGGTTCTGGAAAACATATGACTCTATATACTTGACTTCTCTGACTGCTCCCTGCTTCCTTTGATCATAACAAGCGAGCAGGCTAATACCTGCCATTTAGCATTCAATCTCCACAGTCTGTTAACCTCTCTTGCATAGCAATCTATTTTATATCTCACTATTACCATGTGCTGTAGTAGGATCTTCAGAAATCTTTTCTTTTTAAAATCTCCCCTTTTTACCAAACAGATTCTACACATGGAGTGTCTCATTTCTTTTATTTCGTGAAGATCTTGCTACCTGGGAGATATTTCACTTATCTTACAGATCAACACTCCTCAATTTAGAAGACAGTATCTGAAGTTACAAAGCTGATTAATTTACCATTGAAAGACAAATCTTTTAACTTAAAATTGTGTGTGTGTGCGTGCACATGTGTGTGTGTGTATGTGTGTGTGTTGTATTGTGTTTCCTGCTCCAGCAAGGATTCTTAACTCATTTGTGTAGGCATCACTCTGAGACCTGCGTTGTTAGACCCCATACTTGAGGGCATTAAAAAATAACACAAAGCAAGGCAGAATAAGCCACCAAAATTACTAGCAGAAAGCAACCACAGTAAAAGTGTTTCATGTTGTCTTTATTGCATTTACTTACCACTTGCTCTGTGGCCTTCCAGCACCACATTACATTTGAGTACAACTGCTAACTGCTTTTATATATTCAAAAGGCTCTGTTCTTACTTGCTATAAATATACATGGTTTTTGCTACAGGCTTATTGTTTCAGCACATCCACATCTTTTACTACAAATAAACTATACGTTGGTTTGCTTAGTACCTGGTAGTTTCATAATCAATTTGCAGTATCCTTGTCCTCTCTAATCTTTTGTACATTGACAAAAATGTGCCAGTTACCCTTAAAAAGACATCAGAGAAGTAGAAATACCAATTAAAAACTCTACAGCATGTCATGGATCAATTAAATGTCCTATCAAAAGGCAATCTGAAAATTAAGGTGGTTGATGTTTTTCAATCAATAGACAAATTATGAAATAAGTTTATGATATTTAGAGTACTATGAGAGAAACAATTGTTAATTTACCTTGTGATTTACTTATCTATAAAAATACTATTTGTCAATTTTTTTTCTGCTTAACCCAGAAAAGAATTTACAGTTTAACCCGAAAGACCTTCTATTTATAATAATTGATCCCAAATTACTACCCTTGACAGCATTTCAGGGAATAGAAATTCTTTCATAGAAATTGATCCACAACTTAATGCTCAATATGAAATAAGAGAAAGACCACAATAGAAATTTATTGAAACAGTATGTAGTAACATTTATTGGATATGGTAAATGCCATATATTAATAATATACATCACACACACACACACACACACACACACACACATATATTCCTTTAATTCTCACAACAGTCTTTGGAGTCAGTTATATTTATTATAGGCATTTTTCAAACAGACTGAGATGCAGAGGGATTATTCAATTGCCTAAGCAGCAGTGCATCCAGAGGCTGAATCCAAGTATTTAGGGTTGAGAGAGACTTTGTATTTAGGCTTTATCAGTCTTTTCCGAAAGGAGAGGAGACCAAGTGATAAGGGATAAAAAATTTAGATGTGATATGTGCATGCACCAACTTCCCATAAGAAATTTAATAATTATATACAGCAAACATGTGCAAATAAAACTAAAATATTTAGAAAAGAAAGAAGGACAAATAAAAAAGAAATTAAGAAAGGGAAAATCATTTGATTTCCAAATTATAGGTTATAATTCTATTTTATTCACATTATTACTAGATCTGTTTCCATTCCTCTTTCTTTCCAGTGATTGATCAAGAAAATCCAGTTAAGAAATTTAGAAGTAGTAGATTTTTTGATACAGAAACAAGAACATACCTATGATTTTACAACAATTCATCCAAGGTTCAAAGTAAAATTCGATTACTGAAACATCTTTCACTTTACTTTCCTCCACAATAGTGTAGTCTTAAATTACTTTTTCACAGATGAATCACAATGCTTACCTACTCAGGATGAAAGCCACGTTATTCTACTTATTGTAAGAGGCTAGGTCATGAGTCGGCAAAGAGAAATCCCACATCTGTAACTCATATTAAAGTCAAAGAGAATTTACACAATACCGAATATATGCTAGCATAAATCTACCATTTATTTCAGGCAGCATGGCAGTTTAAGTTCATTACAGATGTGTAGGAGAGCTTCATTAGTGAATGTAGATGAGCTTTTACAATAAAGTCTTAATTCTGTAATTTAACAACAAATAGCTTTCACCCTCATGCCAAGCTACCAAGCTACCAAGCTACCTTATGTAAATTCTGAATCTCAGCCAGCAGTGTGGGAAGTAACATGAGTTACAATAATGACTGTTGAAAGTTCATCTCTAATATATTTGAACATAGAAATCAAACTTGATAGACAACTGGAATATGGATGGATTTCTCAAGCATGAGATGAAGGAAAATATTAACAACTAACTGTTCATTGAATTTACAGTAGTTAAAAAGGCAAATTTATTCTTTGCAGCCACGTATTCATCTTTGAGGTATGAGTGACCATAAAAAGTTGTCCACTGATAAAATAAAGCAAAATATTTCAGGAGCTTGCACTTCGTCACAGTAAATTCTGTTGACAGAGTTAAGATTTCTTTAACCCCCAATAATCTTTGGGTCAGTGAACCGCAAATCCCTCTTTAATATGGTTGCAATTTATGACTCAGATCTATGTTTTAAAGCAGTTCCTACTTTTTATTAGTACGAAGGGAACTGAATTACATTTAGGAAGTATTTCATTTATGTGATGAACATAATTTTCCCATTGGGACCCTTCCTCTGTAGTCTGTATACTGAGCTGCTTTTAAAATGTCACATTGTCTTTAGGAAAAGTAGTAGCTGCATTTTCTTAGGAGCCATTTTTCATGGTTAAATCTCTCCACAGTGTTTCTCCTCAGATGTCCAAAGAAATAATTTTTTAAATTTTGGGTTCTTTATTTAAAAGCTATATTTTCATGGACACAACATACTGTCCTGGAGTCCTTGGATCAGTGGAAATGGTCTCTGAGGGTCTGTAATATTTAATCCAAAAGACTGGTTCATATGAGTTCAAGTCAAGACAAAGTGGTTCTCTTAAGAACTGTTGTAGACTTGAGAGAATATTCTTTTCTTTGAAAACACTAATATTTCTGAAATTATTTTAAAAAGCTTCAAAAACATGCATCTAGAGTTATATCTAAATGACAGAAAAAAGGGTTCAAATTCTTCATGGTTTCAGAAAATGAGATGGGTAAATTTAAAACCATGCAATTTTTAAAAATCAAAGAGTACTTTGAAATATCTCAGAGAAAATCATGTCTGTGCATAAAAATAATCAAGAAAGATTTAAGTAGACTTGTACAGCTAATAAATAAATGTATTTAGGTAATATTAGAATATATAACAAAAATTCTAAAATATGTCCTCAATATTACATTCACATTAAAATTGTAAAAAGTTATGTTTTCATATAGATAATAAGAAAGCACATACAATCAAAAATTTTAAATGGTAAATTAGTTACTCTCTTTCATGAAGTATTAATTTTGCTGATTTTTATTACATTTATATTTTAAAAATATGTTCAAATAATATGGCTTTAAATGAGACTTTCTCTTTTTCATTATTTATTGTCTAAGAAGTATATTTTCATAATACCTAAATAGATGCGAAGAAAGACCTGTTGAAATTACAAATTTGCAAACTCACATATAAGACATCTCGCCATATCCATTTGTCCAGAGAGACAAGGGAGGAAAGAAGTGAACTGGGATGAAGTAGAATACGAAATTTTCAAATGCCAATACCTTTTGTCTTCTGAGGAAGGATAAAAAAACATGGTGAAGACCTAAAATTACTAAAATTATTGCTGCAAAATACATATTGTCATTCACCCCTCTCACACGCTCCTACTCTCAAATCCTACCACTCTTGCTACTTCTGAAGCAGTTCTGGAAGTCTTCTTATGGTCCTTATTTCCACTGGCATGGCTGTTTCTGCATCCTGAATAGACTGAAAATGTTGGTAGTGAAGGGGAGTCTTTGGAGGAGGATTAATAGCACTGTGTCTTCCACTGTTATGAAATTTTAAAAGTTAAATATTCATGGTATATTGTGCTAGTGCCTCACCTCATCAGTTGTGTTATTTTTCTACTATAACTGGTTAGGACAATACTATTATGTTTAAATAAATCAGAGCAAACATTGTTTAATTTCAACACTTTGGGCTGCTTTTCATGAGTCATCCTTCATAAACCTAGAGATTTGAGGAAAATATTTTATCTGCAGAAGTTGTAGAGCCTTGTGACTAGTTTGAAGAGCTGGTTATTTAAACAGCGATTAAACAAGGAAACTGTCAAGTGTAGGAAAGGTTAGAAATATTCTCCATGTGCCCACCCAAGAATAACTCTGAAATATGTATTTATGGAAGAGTGCTGAGAACTTTTTTAGCCAGGACACAATGGCATGGCTTTGATTTAAAGCCCTCGACTCTGACAAAAATTAAATTTAAGCTCATTAAATGAAGCACAGTGTGTTAAATACAGATCAGCTCATTACTGAACATCAGCTCAATCATTGATGAGAGCTCTTTGAAAGGTCCATCATTACAACAATAAATGTCATTTTATTACCAGACACTAACTGTCTGATTAAAATCGTAAATGAATGACTATCACTGAGAAGCCATATTGAAAGTGTCTTCTAACTGATTATGAAAGTCTTCAGTTAAGAGAAATATTAATAAGAAGGATCACATTTCTGGGCTCAGTGTTTTCCACATGTGCCCCCTCTTTTCTATTTTCACTAACATATGCTTTTATTTCAAAACCTGATTTTCTTTGTGTGATTATTGAAATAACTTTCTGAATATATGGCCTTTCTGCTGCAATACTCCAAATCCCTTTAAGTATGTACTCAATAAAATGTCCACAGAAACTTTCCCCAAGTTCAGCTTTTCAAAGAAGTCCATGCCTTTCTCAAAATATTGTGGTAGGTTCACAATGAAAATTAAATTCACTGATTCTTAACATTCAAGGCCTGCTTTGATAAAAATAATATTTTTTAAGTTTCATAATTATGTATCTCTTCACCAGAAAGGTGAATTACTTTCTTTTCTCCTTCTATCCTACTTTCACACAGTCTGCTGCTTAAAATATTCATCACCTATAACTATATATTGAGATCTTAGTAATCTTTTGGGCACAAGTCCAACTATTTAAATGTGACCTTTTCTTCTCTCTGGAATTCATTGCTTCCTCTCTTTTTTCCTAGAGTCTTTTATTTTCATCTTTGGTATCACAACTATTACATTATATTTTTCTGACAGCTTAAAAATAGACCAATAACTTATAATATATTTTATTTCATATGGAATCAATTCATTATATTTTAACTGCTTAAGGACAGAGTCTAAATGCTATTTTGCATCTTCCCAAACTTCTCCAAGCATACCTACCTGAGTTTTGAGTAGGTTAGAGATGTACTGTTTTACTCCAGGATATCTTAGTGTCATAAATGAGCAATTATAGTGGTGGTTACAAAGCCATGGCTATAAAAATAAACTGAGTCTGAATTCAAATTTCAGTTCTGTTTCTTACTTTACACCAGATTTGCAGCAAATTACTTACCTTTGAATATCAATTTCTCTACCTTCAAAACGGAGGCTTGAATTTTTCATTCTTGACAGTTTACCAACATGATGTTTATAAAGTACTTTCAATATAGAAGTTAGTTAAAATCCAATTCTCTTCTTTGTCTTTTGTTGTCCTTCACTTTAACACAGAGTAATGTCATATTCTATGCCGCAGGTAAAGTTGCTAGAATTTCTCTTGGATTTTAAATTTGTTTTGTATTTCGTTAACATCATTGTGAATCATTATAATCACAGCTTCTTGTGAGACTTAGCAATGAATTTCATGATACAGGCACAGTGTTGCTTCTTCTTCTTCTTTTTTTGCAGTGAACATATTCTGGTCACTGGTTTATAGTTATCAATTATAGTATTGTTTTATGTTGCCTCAACCTCTCTTTTCTCCTCTTTTGTATGGCCATCTATTTAGAGATAAACCAAATGATAGCATAGTTATTGAAGAATAGCTATTCTGAATGTAATTCTGACTATGAACCTGGATAAAGAAACATTATTTAGCAATTCTACCTTCTCACTGAAAATCTCTACGAAAGAATAAGAAGATGCTTTCTACTTAGGACTATTTCCCTTACTCTATTTTCACACACTCTACCATCACCATAGAGATACTAAAGCTTCACTGTTCTAAGAGTAAATTATTGTTCCTGGGGTTACTTAAAAGCAGTTCTTAGCAAAAACAAATTTTAAAAAATCCAATTTTTGAAATCATCTCAAAGCAGCCTTTTTAGAAGAATTTCCTATTGTGAGGGAGTTCAGTACACCATGTTAGTTATTGGGAAAGGTAACTGACATTCAAGTGAAAGAGAAGGATTCCACCAGGGGAAAGTGGAATTGCCAGTACTTGGTGAGAAAAATAGTTGACTGAGTCAGTGGGAGACATATAGAAGTTGCTTAGATCCAGAGTCCCTGAGTGTCAAAAGTCATGTTGAATGAACAGCTTCTGGAAGATTTATGGTCTATATTACCTTTCTTTTTTTTTCAGCTTTAATTGAGTTTATTGGTACATTTTAGGGATACAGTACAGTTGCATTCATTGTTGGGATCTGTACCTCTACATGACAAGTCTTGATTCTCATTTTTTCCCCTTACCTCTGTCCTCCCTTCACCCCCTCCTCCCCTCCCCATCTACAAACACTTTATTTTCATCTTTTCATTCTCTCACACTTTTTTTCTTTTCCCTTTTTACTCTTCCCCTACCCATCCCTTTCTTTGGTAGATTAAAGAAGTATCCTTTGTCCTTATACACCTAGTTTCCTGTTTAAAACAAAATACTTCTTGCCAGCTCACCTTTTGTTGAGACTCTTCATGAGTCTTTTGTTTTACACAGAGGTATATTAGCATTTCCTTAGTCTATCAGAGCCAAGATCTCTGAGAATTTGCTTAAGATATTTTGAGAGGTTGACTTAAAAGAGATATAACCAAGAAGGTACCAGGAGATGGCTTTATAGAAAGAACTTCATAGAGCCCTTGAAACAAATAGGAAGCACATCCAGAGCTCAGGAGATTCTATGACACCAACAGTCTTAAGGGGTTAACTGTTGGCTCCTAATTAAGGCTTAATAAGCCAGTGACAATCAATCTGGGTCACTTGATTGACAAGAGGCATACCTAAGAGATTAGTTTAGCATATTCTAGGTGGGTCAGGGGGTCAGACCTTGGGGATTATGTCAATTCTGATTCTCGGCTCCTTCCTGTCTGGGCTCTTCCCCTGTTTGTGTTTTGAGTCCTGGAAGTTGAGCAACTTCATCCTGCCATGCCTTTCTGTCAGTTGCAGGTATCAGTTTTTTTTTGTTTTTTTTCCTTTAATGAAAAGTTGACTAATATAATATCCAATCACCAGGTATATACTATTTGCTCAGAGGTAAAAGCAAAGAAAATCAGAAACCTCATCCCTGAAACAGAGACAGAACATAGTGTCTAAGCCTGATACTATGAAGAGTTAAAAAATCATGTTCTGCAGGTTTATTCTGTTTCAATAGTGATAGAATATTTACTGATTTTTTTGTCATAAGGGATTACATTTTTCTCTTCCCTTCTGATATTCATTCTGAGTTAAATCTGTGATCACAATACACATAAATAAAGGTAGAAGTTTCATTAAAACTAACTTCCTCAATGAGATCATATGTCACAGTAATACTGATTAGTTTTAATTTTTTAATATTAATGTTTTTATTTTTACTGTTCTTATACAATTTTAGCATTCTTGTGCATTTTTCTTGCAAAAACTATATAAGTACTTATTGGCAATAAAGTAATCTTAACAGAAAAAAGATATCTTAACAGAAAAATAAAGGTAGATAATGTGGTTAAGTGATCCACAAATGAACAATAAAAATAAATTAAAAGTATAAAATTTATACAATTCATTAGTGAATAAAGGAATTCAATTCAAAACTGATTACAAAATGATAACAGACAATTTTGTGAGGAAGAATATCAATAGTCCTCTAAGAAAATTTGAGGTGTATGCTTCTATAGTGTTTCTAGGGAACAATCTGAAAATATGCCGCAAAAGTATTTTGAAAGTTTATAACTTTTGTCAAGAAAATATATTACTTTGAAATTGATCTTAGAAAGTGACATAAATTTATTAAAAGAACAGTCATCACAGTTTTACTTGTACAACATAAATATCTGAGAAAGAGACATATACTAAAAGTTATTTTTTATGCAAAATTCTGAGGCCATTCAAACTTTGTCTAGGAAAAGTGCAGAATATTTAGAAAGTGACATATTAAGTAGCCAATAAAAAATTTTGCTCCATGATGTTTTCTGCACTTAATGGACACTTAAAAATGCAGAAAATTAATAAAAGTAAGGGGCCAGAAGTATAAATTTTGGGAGAATTGGCTATCTGGGGACTGGTACTCATTCAAGGTAGAACTCTTGTACATCAAAGACATATATTATGATGCTTAAACACCCAGAGATAAATAAATTAATGGTAATTAATGAATTAATAAGTGAGTCATGCAATTAAAATTGGTCACAAGGGTAAAGGTGAATTACTTGTCTCCCAACAATTGTACTAGGTGGCATAGTGCTCCAGTAACTCCATTTTCAGGGATCATGTTTTCCAGGGTCTCCTCCCACATTGCTGGTCATTTCATTCATGCTATGATATCATACATAGGTTTTACAGGTAAATTTTTCTAAATGCCCTGTGGGTTCAAGTGATTATTTTCTACTTCCACATTTATCAACCTTAACAGTCTTAGTTACTTTTCTCTTGTTGCTGAGACAAAATATCTGACACCCAAATTTAAAGGAAGAAGGATTTATTTAGCTCACATTTTGTAGAGGTTTTAGCTCATAATTGGCTGGCTCCAAGATAGGGTGACATAGCAGACTGACATTGCAGAGGAGAAACAGTTCATGGCACGCAGAAGGCAGCAAAGCAAGCAAGTGACAACACAGCTCTTTCTATTCCTTATATCTTAACCAGGCTACTTTGGGTCAGAGGGTAGCACTTACACCCTTAATACTAGTGACCTTGATCCTAGCATTGCATCATGAATCTATTCCAGTCACAAACTCTAGATCCAGCCACCCCTAAAAAAGCCCCATCTATGACTCCATGAGTGTTTAGGAAGATATCTACATACAAGCCATAGCCATAACAATCGTACAATTTTCAAACAATTTAAAATTGTCTCACATAAATGACTTTCAACCCTTAAAAATTAACATCTGTGGAAAATCAGCTAAAATATATTGGAAAACTAAAGGAAGATAAGTTATTTTTAAATGATTGGTGTATATAGTTTTTTTTGGCCTAAACTTCCCATCTCTGGAAGGAAACATGTTTTCATTGTTCCTGGTATTGGGAGTACACCTTTCACATCTTCTGCTTTCCAGAAAAAAAGGCAGAGGCCAGATCACCTTCTTGAACTTGCTAATTTCAAGTGCATTTAGTTCAAAATAATCAATATATCAATGTAACATACTTTGGGGTGCCATGTCCTGAACTCCTTCAATTTACATGGTGCCTATGATTGTTATAGCAGCATGTGTCTGGACCCAGAAAGAGAGAGCAGCTCAGGTCCAATGGCAGCACCTTCATTTAGTTGTGTGAATTCCCTTCTTGCATAAAACAGAAATTCAAATACATTTTGCAGATTGTTGTCAAAATTCAGATGACAACTTTTAGTTCTTAGCTCAAAAGACACTTTACTGCTATTTCCTCCTCTCTATTTTCTATGTGTGATGTTGTTATTTTGCATATTTGAAATGTGTTACATGGAACATGCCAACATCACATTCTTATTTCAGTGCTTTTCAATCTCTTATATTACACTTCAAAAATAATGAAAAAATTCACAGAAGAAACATAATTTAGAAATAAAGATGATAATTGTCTGCAGTTTGTAATTTACCCTTTCTCTGGATAATACCATGATTGCTTCTCCTGCTGTGATAAGATGTACATATATGTATTTAGAAATTGCACCAGAAACTGATTTAGCTCCACCAATTAAAATTATGTAGTCAAAAGTAGATCAGAAAATTTCCCCTGAAAAGACTGCTCAGTTAAAAGCAAGATAATTAAAAAAAAAAAAAAAGTAAAGTCCCAGCTCTTAACATATTGCTCATTTCTTCACACATTTATGTAAATTTGGGCTTGGCCTGCTGTGATTTTCATGTGTCACCAATGGCCTATTTGTTCCCAGGGTGTCACTACTGGGAAATAGTGGAACCTTAAGGAGATAGGAAAACTTGTGGAAGGTCCAGTGTTGAGGGGCTGGACAAATACTCACTAGAAAGTACTCACCATGTCTCATGATCTGTTCTTCACACAGCTGTTTCAGGATGGGGACTTCATAAATTCAACTATTAGTTGCCCTTTCCCACTATATGAACAGCATTCTAAGAATAGTTGAGTTAGGATGCAGACAGGAAATCAGACTCTACAAAGAAACTCTAGTCTTCCCAGTTTCCCTTGTCATCCAGACAGTCTGATATCTGTGTGCTCACAATGTCTCCTTGGTTCAACAAGTCTTGGGAACAAAAAAGAGGCATTTTAAGGACATGGTGCTAGTCCTAGTTTTTTTTTTTTTTCTTTCTTTCTTTTTACCAAGGTCTATGCAGGGACATAGACTCTTACTTAAAGCATTTACTTAATTTTATGTGGTTATGGTTTTACTTTTTCAGAACTGAGGACTAATGCCAGGGCCTCCACAATAAGAAACATCCCTAGCCCTTTTGCAATTTTTATATTTTGGGGCAGAATTTTGCTAAGTTACTGAGTTGACAAGACTGGGCCAGGACACGGTATCTTTCTTCAGCCACCCAGAGGGCTGGGAGGTCTATGCCTAAGTGGGAGCACAGTTAGAGTTGAGTCTTAAGAAATGATTCATACTGGGGACTTGAAATCTCTCTGTTAAGTTATCCTACTTTCTTTTCTAGACACTTATTTTCAGTTGTTTCTGACATCTACATCAAGTTCATCAAGTTCAAAATCCATAGTACATAGTTTTGTATATTTGTCTTCAAGTGGGAATATGGTGAACAAAAGCACAAAACGTTTGGTACCTTCCATGCATAGAAGTTTCCAACTTTCACTTATAATCTCACATCAGATTTTTCTTCAGAAACGAAATTCTTGAGGTGATTCCTTCTATTTTTACTTCTACTGATCAATTCAGATCTTCACCTGTTTCACCTGGAACTTTGCAACCATCTTCCTAAATGGCTGCCTCTTGTCTATTACTTCTTTTGCTGTTCTGTCATTCTACCACATATTTTTATTTAAGAAAATGAATCATTATAACTAAATTGTGTATTTTAAGCACTTTGATAAATCCCCATAGGTCGAAGTATAGAGTCCAAACTCTTAGGCTATATGAAGAAAGATAAAAACCATCTAACACTGTCTGCCCATGTGATACATTCTAGCTGGACAAGGCCACTCATTCTGCAAGAAAAAGCTGTCAAATTCTTAGCCCTCTCTGTAGTCATGTTATGCCTTCTTTTTTATCTTTATTAAATTTATTGGTACCAATATACTATATTGGTCATTGGTATCTTGTACCTAATCATGACTTATTAGGTTCTTATTTTTCCCCATTTCCCAGCCCTCCCTTCAGCCCCTCCACCCTTCCATGTTTACAAAGATATTGTTTACATGATTTTCTTTTTCACATATTTTTTTCTTTTCCCATTTAACCCTTCCTCTACTCTTCCTTCCAAATTCCTCTACTCTTTTAGAACTTTTCTTCCTATTAAAAAATATCAATTGTACATTTTGATCCTCATTTACACTTTCAGTTTTCCTACCAGAGAAACTATTTGGTATTTACATGTGTGTCTTATTAATTTCACCTAAGAGTATGGTCTCAATGTACATCTACTTAGCTATAAATATCACCAGTTTCTTGTTCTTCATGGCTGAGTATACTCCATTTTATAGAAACCCCGCATCTTCTTTATCCAGTCTCCAGTTGACGGGCAATTGGGATGTTTCCAAATTTTAGCTATTACAAACTGTGCCACAAAAACATTTAATTCTTTTGGAAAGGTACCCAGCAGAGGAATAGCTGAGTCAAGTGGAACTTCTAATTCTAGTTGTTTAAGGTATCTTAATATTGATTTCCACAGAGGTTGCACCGGTGTGCACTCCCACCGACAATGAAGAACGGCTCCTATCTCCCCACAGCCTCATCATTTGTTATTGGTTTATTTCTTCATAGCAGCCATTCTTTGTGGAGTGAGGTGGACTCTCAGTGTTTTCATCGGCATCTCTCGAATGACCAGTGATGTGGAGCATTTTTTCATATATTTACTTGCTGCTTTTACTTCTTGGTCTGAGAAATGTCTGCTCATTTCAGATGCCCATTTTTCAATTGGATATTTATATTGGGGGGGGTCTGAGTTTTTTAGTTCTTTATATATTCTGGATACTAGTCCTTTGTCTGAGGTACAGCTGGTAAAATTTTTCCCCCTCATTGTGGGCTGCCTCTTAGCTCTGCTTGCGATTTCTCTAACAGTGCAGAAGCTTTTGGTTTGTTTTGTTTCATTTTTTTGGATAGGGGATCAAGCTCAGGCCCTAGGGCTTGTGAAGCAGGTCCTGGAACCACTGAGCTAAATCTCAGATAGAAGCTTTTTTACAAGATGAGATTCCAGTTGTTGATTCTTTGTGCTAGTTACCATGCTGGTGAAACTTGGTTAATAAAGTCTTTTCCTATGCCAGTGTCTTCAAGATTTCTACCTGACTTATCTTCCAGCAATTTAGTGTTTCTGTTTTAATATTTAGATCTTTAATAAACTTGGATTTTAGTTTAGCTTATAGTGAAAGATACAGATCCAGTTTTAATATTTGACAAGTTGAAGTCCAGTTTTTCCAACACCACTTACTAAAGAGGCTATCTTTCTTCCAGTGACGATGATTGGCTCCTTTGTCAAAGATGAGGTAATTGAGTATGTAAGGAGTTGCTTCTGCATCTTCTAATCTGTTCCACTGATCCTATGTTTCTTTGCCAGTACTGTGCTGTTTTTATCACAGTGGCTTTGTTGTATAGTTTCAAATTGGGGATTGTGATATCCGCTGCCATGTCTCTGTTGCCAAGAATAGATTTTGTTTTTCTTGGTCCCTATTGTCGCTAGCCGGATTGCCTTGGGGAACTCGGTCTGCGACTACAGGGGGCCTGAACTGGCGACACGTGAGCAAAGAGGCACATACTTGATACATAAGGAGTTTACTTTAGTTCCTCTTCTCTGGATCTCTACCCCGCTCTCTCTCAGCTCCCGGAAGGGGTGGCAACATATATACCATAATGCAACCAATCAGCATACAGAGAACAGATTATTACCTTAAAAGGATACATCAAACACCCACGGGAACATATCATGTCATCTACAGGAAAACTAAACCTAATACAAAATGGCTTCATAGGCTATATCATAAAATGGCAGAGGGATGGATCTATGGTTCTCCACACCTATAGACTTCAAATTAATGTTTGGATTGTTTTCTCTAGTTCTGTGAAATATACTGCTGCGATTTCATTTGGGATTGTGTTGAATCTGTATAGCAGTTTTGGAAGTGTTGCCATTTTCACTATATTGATTCTTCCTACCCAGGAGCAAGGGATGTATTTCCATTTTCTTATATCCTCTTCAATCTCTTTTTTTTCAGATTGTTGTAGTTCTCAATGTAGAGGTCTTTTGTCTCTTTTGTTAGATTGATTCCTAGATATTTCATTTTTTAGATGCTATTATTAAAGGGATCACTTCCCTAATTTCACTCTCATTGTCAGAAGTCTTTTTGAGTATTTATCCTGTATCCACCTACTTTACTGAATCTGTCAATTAGTGTAAAATATTTTTGGTAGAGTTTTTTGGGCCTTTTATGTAGAGTATCATATCATCAGCAAATAATGACAGTTTAACTTCTTCCTTTCCTATCTTTATTTTTTTAAATTTCTTTCTGTTGTCTAATTATTGTGGCTAATGTTTCCAAAACTATATTAATTTTCTTGTGATTTTATTCCCAAATATCATAGAAAATTATTTATAAAATTAAGCTAGGACTGTGATTAATTTGTTTGAATCTTTTTTTTTTTTAAACTGGGGATCGATCTCAGGACCTTGTGCTTCAGAGGCAGGCAGCGGCACTGTGGAGCTCAATCGCTGGCCCATGAATCATATTTTTAGAAACGAACCATTATTTGTTTTATGCTGTCTCAAGTTATTGTATAAGAAAAACAAATTCTGTAATTCAAACATTTTTTAAATTATAAACTGGCATTGGAAAGAATTGTCACTTATATGCTCAGGTTGAAATGCAGAAAATTATGTTTTCATTGACATAGTTGAATGTGTCCCTATTTTTATTAAGTTCTAAAGCTTTTGAATATACTATAGTGATTCCTAGCACTAAACATGCTTGGTACCTCCCATTTGTGGATAACTGGCCCAACATTTCTGCCAGTTGGGTTTCTTAGTTTAGGTAACAGTCATTCCCAGTAAGAAACAAAGGTCAGAGAAATATGTTTGGTTGTGTCATGACTCACATGGTCCCAGTTCCCAGAAAACATTAAGAGTACTGTCTTCCATGTAAATACAAATAATAATCAGATTGTGTATGTGTTTAACATTTATGAGACCAAGAATAAATATTTCCATTGGGTAAATTATTAAACCTGATGTATAACTTATCATTTAAAAGACTAATAAGGTAATATTCTTAGAATGTTTATTATTTACACCAGTGTCTACATTCCTACAGGGACACAAGCACAGATTGATTTGAGGCTAATAAGAGTTACGTATCTACATCCCAAAAGAATGAATATAGAAAAAATATTTTTAGATTTTAGAGGGAATTATCAGTATACATTGGAAACCTGGACTCTAGCTTAACACTTCATTATCATATCAAAAAACATTTCTTTCCTAGATTTCTCTTGCTCAGGAAATAATTATTGAATTTGGCTTTAAATATTAATGAAATTACTATGCATAAAGCAAACTGCATTCCTTTTACAAAGCTCGTATTTTGATAAAAGAAATAAAGTTGGAATTAGTTTCAATGCGGTGTGGAAAATTCTATAAAAGAGGAAAAGTATTTTGAGATCAAAGGGAAAAGATAGTGATTCATGGTGAAAATCAAAAATAAAATGGAATTTGACCTGATTCCAAAGAATGGCTTAAAGTGAAGAGGAATAGATTGCTAAAGATGGCAGCATAGTAAAAAGCCTTAGATTTGAGAAAGGAGAGAATATATATAATACATGATTACATTAATAATGATTATACATAAATGGTGCATAATTAAATTATATAATTATATATAACTGATATATACTTGTTTATAAGAAGTTAATACACAGCCACACTTACACATCTACATAAACAGATTAAACTCTATCATTTGGTCATTATGGACCTCTTGAAAACTACATACTTTAAAAGTAGTTTATTGACTTTTTTGTATAAATGCCTTTAGAAACTCGTATTTTATATTATTCACTGGACTGTAATCTGAGGTTGTTTCAAACATAGATATAAAGCCTATTACTGCATTTATCAGAAATAATATTAAAGATGTGTTCAATGTGACTTCCCCATTATGAATCTCCACACGTGAAATTTTGCTACAAATTTAATTTCTATAAACACTTTGTTTTCCATAATAGATATTTTTGTTTTCTACTCCCAAAACCTTTATGTACTAATTATGGATTCATTTACAATTGTTAGGAAGCTAACAAAATTTATAGCTCACATATTCTTCTGTCTTATGTATATTTAAGTAAATTGTATTTATTTTTATTTATATATTTCAACAATTTTATTTTTATTTATTTATTTATTTTTTTTGAGAAAGGGACTTACAATGTTGCTAAATTGCCCAGGATAGGATTGAACTTGTGATCTTCTTGTCTCAGCCTCTGAAAGTTCTGAGATTACAGGTGCGTGCCCCCTGTATATATTCTTTATAAAAACTGCTATGATTCTGGAGGCAAAGGATAGAGCATAAAAGAGCAAACATTATGAAAACATTATATAGTCCATGGGTTTTCTGAGTTCAAAATTTTCTCTATTTCTGAACTTGTAAATCTTTTGCAGTTGTACCTGAGTCCATATGATTTATAGATGAAATGTATTTTCTATAAATACTATCTTTAAAAAGTGTTGTTGTGATATATGTCTCCTCGGAGGTGCTATAAAAGGGAGATGAATTTTAATACAGATATGTTATTGATTTATGGTTATTTCTATTTAATACTTTATCATTTTAAATTTTACATACTGCAATTTCAATATCAGGGCACCTACTGCCATACAGACAGATTTTCAACAAAAATGCCCCTTGATTTGGTCTTTCATGTCACTTTGGAATTAAATTATTATAATACCCATGGGATAAAAACTTTATTTTGTGTCTTCCAGGCAGAAAAATCACTCTAGGGTTCAAATTATTCAGAACAGCAAGACAAGTAGTTAGTCTCCCCAGATGATGAGTAGAGCCAAATCTGCCTCACAGTGTGTACTGTGTAATCCAGATTAGAGAAGCAGAGAGAGAATTAAATTAGAAAAGAAAAATTATGAGCAATAACGCACTCTTATGCCAGATGATGGTAAACACATAATGAGACATGCTTAACTGCTGAAAATAACTACATTTTTTATTTGTCTTCTCTTAGGTAGTGAAACGTTCACATATTGTTGGTTTGGACAACCTGCTCAACCACTTTCCTCATAAGTTCTGGCACATTTTTTTTTCCCAGTGAAATTTCTTATACTTTTGTGCCTGTAATAAACAGATGTCTTTCACAGTGTTACGTTTGAAAAATTGAGATTTTGTTCTGAATGTTTTTTGTACATAAGTTCTGTCTAACATGTGAGAGTTTTAAAAAAAAATCTTTGAATTTACCTAAATTTAGAGAATCCCATATGGCAGGAAAATATTCACATCTACATCTTGCTCTCGTGATGTGTTGTGTTTTACGGTGGGTCACAGCCACAACAACGTTTGCTGAACCTAAAATCAAACAAACATTGCCATCACTTGCAATTTAACATTTGTCCTCTAAGAAACCATCATCTGGTTTAGAAAAAGAATGAGGAGCTCTATGGCTGCCTGTCTGCTTATTTTCCAACCTTATTATGTTAATTCTCTGACATATAGAGACTGCTGGGAGAAAACATACAATTTTGGGTTAATTCACCAGAAGATAAAACAGTTTGCTTCTTTTTCCTTTTCTTATTAGTAAAACTGTATTCTTGTAACTTGCAGCTATCGCATGCCTTTTGTTTTCATTACTTTATCTTCTTGTTATTATTTAAAGAATTCTCTTGCCATTGTCCTATTCTTTTTTATTCCTGCTTGATGGAACCAATCTAACTACTTATCATTATCAGTACATGACGAGTAGTGAACCAAGCTGTGGAAAATTACATCAACACAGAGTGATATTACAAACTCTATAACCTCACTATTGTCTAATGACTAGTCTACATTTCTTCTGTTTGGTAAACACTTCTTGAGTTATTGACAATAGATGTTTTATCAGAAGAACACTTTTTTACTATGACTCACAAAATGAATACAACATTCTTCTCTTAAATGGCAATGGATGAAGCATCATCATTTTTATAAAGATGCAAGCATAAATGCAGGCTTAGTCTCTCAACTTTCTACCATTTCAGGTATTTAGCTTTATATAAAATTACTTTAGTCACTAGTCTTCTAATGTCTCTCTTACCATTTTTTTCCTCTCATTCTCTGAATATGCTTAACTCTCATCTTAATGTGAGAGTACATTTAATTTTATTTCATCCCCGATCTGTCTTTTTTCAAATGCTTTCCTATATCTTTCCTTGATAGACCCAGAATACTTAAAATGAGCTTGCATCTGCTATGTAAACTTCATATTCTGCTCACTCTTAAATGGTCAGGTTTTTAATAATCCACCTGCAATATCCTTACAGCAACATCACTTCACATTGCTAAAACGGATGGTTTTCTTTTCAAGTCTCAGGAAAATTGTGATGATTAATTTTGGTTTTCGTCAAATTTCTACAGATTCTGGACTCTAATAGAGATTATAATCCTCTTATGACATCAGTTTTGGATTTTATCTACTGTATTCACAATTACATTGTACCATGCTGAAAAATGTTCACTATAAATGAATGAGTGAATGAAGGATGCAGGATAAAGACAGGCTCGGACTGATATATTGCAATGCTAAACTTCTACTTTGCACAAAAGAACTTTAATGTCTGTTGGTTCTAAATACACTTTGCATGTAGACACAAATAGCACAAACAAGAACTGTAAGATGGATGAGATAAAGTGCACAATATATGTTAGGAAGCATGGATTTAAGGAATTCATATACATTGAATGAAATGCTCTTTAAAGATTTTTTTCTGGAATTCTTTTAAAAGTCATTTTATAGACTATCAGATTTCTATGAGCTTTGAAAAATGAATACACTCATGGAAACAACACTACAATTAAATGGAATATTTTCATCACTTCAGAACATTTATTCGTGCTCCATTAAAACCGATCCCCTGTAACTGAAGCAATTACTGTTCTCATTTTTACTATTCCAGATTAATTTTTCCTGCTCTCGAACTTTTTAAAAATGACTCACATGGCATACATGCATTTGGTGTCTGACTAGTTTCATGAAATATACTGGTTTCTGTTGAAAAAATAATTTCAGGTATATTTTATCATTTCACAATGTTGTGAAAAGTATATATTATGTAAAGGTACAAATTTTCAATGATAAATATCATTGTATTGCATACCTAAAATGTACCAATAAAATTAAAGTTTACTGAATTTTGTAAACTTTGACACTCTAGAGAATGCAAAGTAATATCCTCTGCAGTTTTTTTCTTATATGTCCTTGACAAATAATACTTTTTAGTACCTTCACTAGTGACTACTAAATACTTTATCTCATTTTGTTTTTTAAGTGTTTTGCAAATACTATTGAACTGTCTCTTAAAAACTAAATTTTTGGACTAGAGATTTAGCTCAGTGGTTCTGCTGCCTGCCTCACAAGTGCAAGGTCTTGAGTTTGATCCCTGGTACAAAAAATAAATAAAAATCAAAGAATGTTACTATGCTACTTTTGGTATAGAGGTCTATAATTAAAATTTAATTCAGCTGGGTGTGGTGGTGCACACCTGTAACCCCAGCACTCAGGAGGCTGAGGCAGGAGGATTGCTGTGAGTTTGATACCAGCCTGGGCTACATAGTGAGTTCCAGGTCAGTCTCAACTACATAGTGAGATCCTGTCTCAAAAAAAAAAAAAAAAATTCTAGTTGAGCAATGAAATTAAAAAAAAACTTCTATATTTTAATGGTGTGCTTTCTACTTTCAATTACTGTGAAAATGTGCTGAAATCTCAACAATAGTTTTCTTATTTTCTTTTCACTTTTGTTTCATGCAAGCTGAAAGAGGTACAAATCATTTTTAATTGCTTAAACACTTTTCTGAAACAATTTTACTGTTGTTAGATATTTCTTATGAATACTCCTTTTTCAGAGACTTTTTCATAAGTTGATGTTTGCATGAACTGTGTGATTAAAATGCATGGCCTGTAGATACCACATATATAAGTCTCGCTTTGCCAAGCCTTGCCTTTTAAATGAACTTTTTAATAATCCTGTATTAAATATAATTCCTGATGTGATTGGGCTTCAGTCTACACCCCACCTCTGAGTTGTTTCTTGTCTCTTTCTCTCATGCCTGATCCCCTGCCTTCTTTTTATCTAATTAAATGTCAGTATTACATTTATCTTTTATACCTTTAACTTCAGCTTTAACATGAGCTATAGTTCAGAAGTTTAATAGCCTCCAAAAGCCCAGGTGTTGAAGAATTGGTTCCCAGGTGACACCACTGGGAAGGAGGGAAGCTCTACGTGGGCCTGGAGTAAGTCTTTAGGGGATGAAGGTGTGGCTTTGAAGAGCACTGTGAGCTTCAGATTCCTCTTTCTCTCCTCCTGGATGTGATGTAAACTGATTTGTTCCAGCACTCAAGCTACCATCTTGTGCTGCTCAACCATGGAACAGAAAACAATGTTTCTAACCCTTCACGGACTTGAAACTCCAAAACACCAAAAACTTCACAGTAAAATTTTTGTCTCATCAGATATTTTTTTCTCTGTTTGGTTTTGTTTTCTTTCAGTGCTTGTTCAAGGTCTTAGTAACTTTGCTATACTTGCAGAAAGCTGTTTAACACACTTGTCATTATTGAGCAGTTATTTAAGTGATTGAAGTACATACCTTATGCATCAACCTATCCTGACAATATTATTTTGTTTCGTGGGTAATATAAAAATCTCATATTAGTATATCTTTGTACATCTCCTCCAATGGAGTTTTTAAAGAACTTCAGAAAATACTAATTCTTTGTATTACTCACATTTCCAGTATCTTCATTTCTCCTTTGTAGACCCATGTCTCCAACTTTAAGTTTTCCTCCTTAGAAATTTTCACTTAGTATGCCTTGTCAAGTAAACTTGCTAGTGATAAATTCAGTTTCTTTAGTACTCAGGTGCACTCGTGTCATTATAATGTCAATACTTTTGGTATTGCTAGATCTAAAATTCTAGGTTTGCAGTTTTTTTTTTTCTTTTCAGCATCTTGAAAATGTTATTCAACTGCTCTCTTATTGATTTTCTTTTCTGATTTAAAAAAATAGGTTAAGAATTCATGAAGCATCATGGGCCTGTTAGCTTTTGAATTTTTTTGGAAATTGGAGAAATTGAAATATCCCATATAGATATACATTTGCTGCCCCTATTCCCTCATTCCTACTTTTCTAAAGGTCATTTATACTTTTAAAAAAAAATTTTGTTTCGGGCTGGGGATTTGACTCAGTGGTTCTGCCACCTGCCTTGCAAGTGCAAGGTCCTTTGTGCTTCATTTTAAATATTTTTTATTCATTTTTAAAAATTTATTTATTCTTTCTTTTAAAATTCTAATGTATTGCTAAGCCAGCCCAATGATTTCATATATTATACTTTTTCATTTTAGTATTAAAATTTTTTTGTAATTCCCCACTATATTCATATTCCCATTTATAGTATTTTACATATTCATAATCGTTCTTGCAAAGTTCTTTTGTGCTAAATCCAGATTCTGGGTCACTTTTGCAACTGTATCTATTGACATTATTTTTTCTTAATAACAGCAGATATTCTTATGTATTCAAATATCTAGCAGCTTTTTATTTAATATTGATTGTGAATTCTGTTATTTTTCTCTCAAGACTTAATCCTTGCTCCAACGTATTTAATACTATTTTTAGATTGAGGCTCCTTTTGAGTTGGCCTATTTCAGTCTTTCTCTTAGGCTCCATTCTTTATATATATTATTCTTACTCTTGAGTTGTGACTCTAATGTGCATTCAAGATGAAACACAAACATTTCTGTAAACAAGGTAGAATTTAGACTTCAAGCTGTTTCTTCCTAGCATTTATCAATAAATCTCTGCTCCATTTTTAAGTTTGCCAAATGCCACTTAGTTTTCTGATGGAAAATTTGTACTCATATATTTACTTCATTCTTTTGTTTTCCTTTTTTCTTCTTTTCCCCAATTACAGATGTTATGGCAGCTCCAGAGTCTGACCTGAGGCTAATAAACCCAGAAAACCTATCGTACTTGCCCTGAGTGTCCTTGGCTTGCCAAGAAGCCAAAGAAAATCATTACAAATATTAAAAGAATGAGCAAAATGATGTCTCATGAAATGGAGATATCAATAAAGAGAAGAAATAATCCAAGCCTGTGGTCAGAGATCTGGCTCTTGTTCCATGTGATGGAAGAGACCATTTGCAGGGGCATCTCATAGCCGTGCTCTTCATGTAGCACACATTTTATTGACCTGATTTTATAATGTCAATTCCTTTTGTTTTTTTCTCATTACCAGGGATAGAACTCAGGACCTTGTACATGCCAGGCAGGCACAGCACCATTGAACTACGTACATCCCCAGCCTCAACTACTTATTAGCGTAACTTTGTAGTGTGAATTGGGTTTCTGCTATTGACGACTCCATTAGATGAAAAAGGATAATTCCTGATAAGAAGAAGAGTATCTTGCTATCAGTAGAAGGAAGAAATAAGATAATTTCAATTGCAAAAAAATAACCCAAGGTAATATTTTTTTAAGCTACTTAAAACTAAATTTGTTCTCCCAATGCATATAACTTAAATAATATTCTATCTAATATAAAATATCTACCTCTTAGAACTTGGATATGTCCCTTCCATAGGGAAAGAGAGCTTACTCCCTACATCTGACCTTACGGTCTCTGGATGATAGGCATTTTTCATGCTTCACTCCAGTTTGATGAATGTGCATTCACATGTTTGGCAGTTACTTTGTATGACCTGAGTTCTGTTATCAGGGATATCTCCTTTATGCCTTTTTAATTCTTCACTGACCTCAGGGAAGACTCTTTTGCTCTTGCTGCATGTTAGCTAATCATTTATATTTAGTGTTTTTGTGAAAGTAAGCACTTTTGTAGACACTATTCTTCAAAATGACACTATTCAACAAAATTCTTCAAATGATTATTTGATGGATAAATTCTTCCCAAAAGCAGGTATACGAATAGTCAAGCACTGGGAAGTTTATGACATAAGGGTTAAATAAGACCCTTATGTGTTAACAAATACATTATTATTCATGGCTTCCGTGTGTAATTTAGCATTCTCATGACTATTAGGTAAAGCTTCTGGGACGTATGTTTGACACGTTGAGCTATCCAGAGTTTGAACAGACCACTCACTCAACCAATCTTCTCAGTAAATTGCTGTAAGACACCACATCACTCCAGTCGTCAAATTTTCCATGCCATTTTTCAATGTACCTATGTAATGCCCTACCAATATATTCAGAGAATGTATTGATTTCAATTAACTTTGTCTTCTGTCTATAAATATTTTTGCAACTTACTTTTCTTCAGAGCAGTCAATCAGGGCAACTTCAATCTGTGCTCCTTCTGGGCCTACATTACTGGTATTTGGCTCAGAAAAGACTATTTCTCATTTTCTTCAAAATTGGGTTGATATTTTGAGTTGATGGTTGAAAGGACCCAAGCTTTTGTTTGCTAGGTTTTTCTTCAAATATTTCCTATACTTGGATGTAGGCATATGGCATTTTAAAAAAATTCTAAAATATGCTAATCAACCATGAAGAAGCAGCTTAGTTAAGACCTTTAAATCTAAAATCTGAAAAAAAGATCTGTCATAATGCTATTTCAACAGAGTTATAGAGGGGTCTGCTTATCACTCTACCCCCAGTGAAACCACTTCCATTAGAAACTATAGGGTATCATCCTAGTGAGTCTGATTCTAATCCCATTAGCCATCCTAAGGATAGAGATATTTTCTTTGCTAGTACATGAATTAGTATTTAGACAGAGCCTAGGGTGTTTGGCTGCGCTCTGGCTATTTACTCCGGCTATCCCTATGGTTATAAGACTTTATCACTGTGGTCTCTACTTGCATATCCTTTCATGTAGTACTAATGATAATTTGGGCACAGCTAATTGACTTTTCCAGTTGTACAAAGGACAAAACGAGTTGTTTCTTAACCATTAGTAGTGCTGACTCTAAGCAGATAGCACTTTTCAAAAAAAGCTGAATTTTCTTCTCATTTTTCATATGAATAGCTGGAATGAAAAGCCTCAGTTTTTTTAGTAGGATGCTACTGAAGGAAGTTTAAACAGCAAGTATTAATAATATCTTAACTTTTTTCTACCCAGTCCTCTAAAGCCTGAGGCTCAGTTGCAAATGAGTAGCAGCCAAAGGTAGAACAAGCAACAATTTGTCCAGGAACTTTAGTCTTTATAGATTGACATCCTTAAACTTGAAGATGAAGAAAGGCTTATGGTCTGTTACTGTTTATTATTTTTTGACAACTGAGTGTCTGTTAAATGCATGGATTATTTTCTTATTTTTAGGGCTTTTTTTCTATAGTAATAGCAAAAAGCAGATTCAAAGTAGCTTATCATAAAGTGAAATTATTGGCTTGTTGTATAGCTAGTACCTTTCAGTATGATGCTTTTAGTTTTAAATGGGGAATGCAATGCACTATAAAAATATACAAATAATGCATACATGTGCCGAATGACTCGAGTGATAGAGATCATTAATCACAACTAGGTAGGTATTAAAATAGTATAGTAGGATGATCAATAATGTCAAGCACACTTACTCTCAGGCACTTTTTCTAAAGAAATTTTTCCATCCTGGATTACATTTACCTATACAGAAATGTAAAGAAAAGTTATTAGGAATGAAGCAAACTACTTGGACAAATGGGAAAGAGAGGGCAGTTGTCTGTATATATGATGAGTAAGTGGTGTATAGAAGAAACAATTCTGAGCAACACATTGGGGAGTAAAAATAGTAGATAAGGTTACCACACTGAGAGTCAAATTCTGGGAAATCAGCATGGTTAGCGAAGAATTTCTTCCTAACCCACTTATGGTAATTGCATTCTCTTTATGCATTACACACTGTGCTAATTTTGGGCCAATCTCAGCAGGCATTTCACAGGTATCATATTTATACATTATAAAATATGTTAAGAGTTTTCAGGATTTTATTTAGCATAGTACTTTAGTTTAGGAATGATTAGTCTATTTTTCTGAACCAAATTGAAACTGTTAGTCTAAAACTCCATAATTATCTGTTTTCAATTGATCTTTAAGTAATATTTCCTTTGGTTAGATTGAAAATAAGTACACTTACCCAAGCTTGCTTTAAGTTGCTTTACTTCAATCAATATTTTCTTTTTTTCCCTCAAAGTCACCTCCAAATTAAAGAAAACAAACTTCTCTTACCAAGTATAATTTCATCTTGAAACCTTTGGTTTCTAAATAAATATTTAGTGACTGTGTTGATCTAACTACACCGAAATGTATACTGACAGGAAATACGTGATTTATACTTAACACTGAATTGCATTCACATGTACTCATTCCCTGTGCAACTTGTAAGACTATGCAAATTTGAAAATCACACAGAATCAATGAAAAATTTTAGCACCATTTTTCAGCATTCTGTAATAAAGTCAGAGTGTAAAGAAATGAATTCCTACATTTATGAGAAATAAAGAATCTATTGGCATTAACAGCTGCAAGGAAAGATTCTAAAACTTTAACGTTAGCTGAAAAAATGACTATGTAAAAGATTCATGACTTTGACTTGACTAATTCGATGTGTTTTATTGACTTATACTTGGTTTAAATTAAGTTAAATTATTTGTTATTGAAAAGATTTTCTCTCAGAGTGTCTTTTTATCATATAGAAGTGATTTCACAACAATAAAGTTCTTTATGTGTAGTTTTTTTTTTTAAATCTTTGCTGATATAATTGCAATATTTGTGTGACAAATATCAATAATTACCATGAATATTTTCAGTATTTGATTCTTATACCAAACAATAATTTTATAGTAATTTTCAAAATTATTGAAATGTTTAAATCATGTAGTTAATAATTGCATTTATTGGTTTTTCTAATAACTCATAATTTCAAAATATCTGCTCCAAAATTAATATTAGCAATTATTGTAATAAAAATTTTGAACCACAATATCTCACTTGGAAACTAATTTGTGAAATGAGGCACACTTAGAAAATATGTCTCAGAGAAAAAGATTTCCATTAGCATGTAGCTTAATATCATATTATATAAAGGGACAAAATCTACATTTGAACACATTTGAATGTTAAAAAGTGGGCATTCTGGAATCAAAATGAGTCAATTCAAATCTTGCCTTACTTCTAGTAGACTTTAACCTAAAGTAAGATATTTTCTTTTCTGAAGGCCTCAAAAATATAATTTGTAAAATGATGATAATCAAATCTATAAAATTATATAAGAATGAACCTGAAAATGCTTCCTATAGATCTTATGTGATTAAAAAGAGAAAACAAATTGTGCTGCAATAAAGAAGTGTGTTAAGGTAAATAGAATACTTTACATTTTTGAAATGTGGGATCGTTTATTTCTAAGTGCCTTGCTATATTTTGCATATATTAATCAGTAACATAGAATTGACTAAATTATTAAGAACACAGTATGACATCTAGAAACATATGTGGTGTGAACAGAGAAATTAATTATAAAAGGGCATCCTATACTTTTCAGATGACAAAGTTCAACTGGCTAAATATTAACAAAACCTTACCAAGTTAACTGGCACCAATCAGATTTAATTAAGTCTTTTGTTTCCTATTGAAATGCCATTTTGAATCTTCTTTGTTGACCTGTGAAGTCTCCTTAAACTCCTCTCTGCAATCCCTTTCTTCTATAGATTTCTCAAGACTCCATGCCTAATGTGAATTAATATATTATGATAATATATTATAAATCATATAATATATTATTAATTGTAAATAAAATAAGTATAACATGGGAGAACCTAGGGAAATTATTGAATGTTATATGTGTGTTTATTTTAGTTATTTTTTGTCTTCATTTCAAGAACACCACCCTACCATTGGCTTGCTTTTTGAAGGGGAATTTAAAGTAGGGTTTAAAAACATAATAGGTACCTACCTTGAGAACTATTTAATCTTTTCTGACACTCATAATCTGAACAGAAGCAAACCCACTATTACTATCATTATATGCTGTAATGAATCTTTTCTTCCCATACTCTCAACTATTCTGAAAATTACCCTTACATCAGTGATTGTAACACCTTTCCGCTTCCTTTCTAGCTGTTTTCCTATATTTAAGGTTTTCCTATACACTTATGCATCAAACTTGGATATTTCACTTATTACTATGCTGATATATAAGACATTAAAGTTTTGGTAGATTTAAAGCGCTGCCAGTTCGTAGTTTCATATGTTCAACACAAGTAAACAAGTATTCTAAATTTTTCTTCAACTGTTAAACACAAAGAAATGCATGTGAAGTCTGGAATGTTCTCCAAAGATCCATGTTTTGAAGGTTTCATTCCAGGTTAGTGGTATACGGGTGTGGTAGAACTTTTATAGGTGGAGTACAGTGGGAGGTTTTAGGTTATTGGGAATGTGCTCCTGAAATACACTGTGGGTCCCCATCTGCTTCTTCTTCCTTTCTTTTAATTCCTGAACATGAGGAAAGCAGTTTTGTTCTATTGTGAGCTCCAGCTATGATGTGCTGACATAACACAGCCCTAAAAGCATCAGATCTGAATAATTGTGGACTGGAACTTCCTAAACTATTAGTCAAAATAACACTTTCTTCTTTAACAACTTGATTATGTTGGATATTTGTTAATGTTAGGAAAAACTAAAACAGAGAGTAAATAGATCTCCTTAAATAGAATAATTATTTAAACATTTAACATTTGATTTGACAGAAAAATGCTCAATTTATAAGAGTTGTAAAAAATTTATATCCCTGTATGAAAAATATAAGGAATGACAAAATATTGTTAGACAGAAGTATGATAGCTCCATACATCAGTCTTAAGAAGCTTGATTGGTAAAAGTCATACAACTCTTATTTATGATACAAATTTTAGTTCAGGCATCAGAAAACATATTTTGGGCACTTTTATTTATGGAGCAATATCATATCCTAAATTGAAGCCTGTTTATCTTTCTCTCTATCCTGCTCCAGGTGGATTTTGACATTAGACTGTTTTTCTTTCTTTGGTTTTTTTTGCTTGTTTGTTTCCATTTTTGAGTGTGACTTGTAAATATTCAGTATAACATATAGATACTGTGTTGAGATTTCCTAATTACACACTTGACACCAAAGATACAAGAAGTATTGTTAAAATAAACTAAAGGAAACAGTTTGAGCACCAATTTTTTATGACTACAAACTTGCGAGTCAAATCCATTCAACTCAATTATTTTATAAATTGTAAGGATAAATACATAAACACACATATGACATTAAGGTTTCTTTTAAGACTTTACTGCCTTTTCTCTCTTCATGAAATAGTTCCTATTAAATTACATGTTCTGAGGTATTATCATATCATAGGTTCATTTTGCATCACACAACTATAGGTCAACATTCAAACTTTTTTATATGTGTTCATGCTAAATGTTCATTTTTTAAACAAATGATTTTATTACCTGATTTAGCAATTTTCAGTTGCACAAAAGGAAGACTCACTTCACAAGGTAGTCAAAGATGTATCATGTTCAGGATGTTCCAGAAAGGAGTGTTTTATATTGGGCTAAGTAAGCATGTAAATAAGAGCTACATTCTATCAAAGAAAGAGAGTAGCATCCTAATCCTAAATATTTATCATGTTAATGGCTTTGGGAATGTAAAGATTAGTACCTTTGTGGCCTAAATATAGTATTAGGGGTAAAGTGACTACAAAGACAAAATGTTAGGCTGATATGGAATTTGACATGATCTCCTCCAGATGATTGATTAAAACTTGTAATCAAAAAAATCTAAAATGTCTGATTCCTACTTCATTGACTTAAAAATACCTCGATCCCTCTAGCACATATCAAAATATAAAACATTTTTTAGAATTATTGATTGTTTTCAACTTAATATATATGAAACAACTTTTCAATTAAAATGCTTAACATGTTTTAATTGTTGTGACGGAGGCAAATTGATAGAAACAAATTGCATTTCACTACTGACTTAGAGAAGTGTTGAAAATCATCAGATTCCAAAATGTGTTAAAGAAATTAAAATACAACACACTCAACAAAAATACACACAGCTTCTATTTAGAGAAATTACAATTGTCTTAGTAAATTTCTTTCATTACTTGTGCAGTGAACAAGTGAAAGGAACAACTAGGAGATATTTATTTCAGGAGTTGCACATAGTGCTCTAATCATATTAGAAAAATGCTTGGCATCATTTGGGTTGTCACAGTGAGGTATGAAGAGAAGTTAGTTCAGATGAAAACAATCATATTTGATGAAAAGTTTGGGCAACAATCCCAATGAGATAACGGAAATGAAATTGTGCTCCTTTGACCTGAAAGAAGAAAGAATGATTTAGATTTTACTAGAGGATTTTAGTGTATGAAACAACCCTGCACAACAGATGAGGAGCATGTCTCTTTTTCTAGACACAAGAGGAAAAGGGCTCTAATTAGATTATAAATCAGAGAGACAGTCTATCCTACAATGGTTATACGATCCTGGAAAGAATTATTCTAAGGGTAAAAGTAGAATCAACTTTGGGATGAAAAAAGTCAATATTAATGGTACTTGGAATATCTTAGGCTGAGAGATGACTTAGCTGACCTCTATGTGAACAATTTAGCCCCATGACTTAGTAGCAGAAGGCTTCGGTGGCATATTTCAAAGAAAAATTTAAAATGGATCTTGAAATTTCTGAATGAAAATGGAATCTGCACACAGGCTTTTATAAATTGTTTTAAGCTAGTAGAAGGAAATGAACATAAAATAAAATGCTCTGTAAGACCTGAATTACAAGCCCATGCTAAATGACAAAGGGCCTAGGAGACAGTGCTCTAACCCCCTCCCATTGTAGCCATAGTTCCAACCTTTGTTGAAACCCTGGCTTGGGAATGTAAGGCAATCTTGTACTGTTTGAAGTCCGGATCCTGATTAATGTGTATGTTAGTGGTTCCAGACTATGAGATACATAGACACCCCAAGTTAATTGTCGAACTGTTTGCTCATCCTGAATGTCTTGGTGGCCTTTGAACCATCCTATAGGTATCTGTTAATCATCAATGTGTGACTGCCGAGTACGTGGCTGCTGACCACCAGCTCAAATCAGCAGACCTTTGTCCCCTGCCTGCAAGCTTAGAGTGTTAACCCCCCCTTTTACCCCTCCCCATAAAAAGGACCTCAAACCGTGAGGTGGTGCTTCTCTGAGCTACTTGGTTCTGAGAGTGCCGTCTGGCCAGACTAATAAAGGTCTGTTTACCATCTAGCCTGGTGTGTTCCTTCCTGGGTGACTCTTGTTCCTCTGTTGAGCTCCTGGAGCCTCTCTGGGCTATAAAACTCAGTAAAGTGAAGGCCTTTTTGGCGGTTCATACTCCTTCCAGTGGAAGTGGGACTTTAAGTCTTACAGTTCCATCACTGTCTGCCAAATTACTAAGGGATCAAATGTTAATATCTTACAATAATTTAAATGCCAAAATCTCAGAAGGACTTTGAAAAGCAAAGAGTATGGGCTGTCAGCAAAGGTTTTGCATTCTGAGAGTTGTAATCTGAACAATAATTAACTACATGCATGTGTAAACATAACCCAAGAAAGCCTTCTAAAAACTCATATGGAAATGACAAGTTCTTAAAGTGCTCTATTCACCAACGTAAGAAATGGAGTGGAAATGAACAATAGCAATCTAGAAGTCTGAGAAGACAACAACTGAAACATGAGGCTCAAACTGTATACATGATAACACAATTGTGGGTATTGTATTACAAAGAAAGGAATAGTTACTACTTGCACAGATTTAGTCTTTTAAGATTTTTCTAGCTCAGTTATTTTTTTTAAACCACTGAGTACTCTACAATAAGTAGATTTAGGTTTAGAATAAAAATGAAATTATGTAGTTTAGCCAAGATTATTTATTTTAGTAAATTATATTTAAAAAGCAAAACTATATATTTAGGATCTATAAACAATGTTTACTACACAATGGAAGGAAATCAATATGGAGATACGTCAAAGAGCTGGGACTAGAGGTTGCATTTGACCCAGCCATCTCTCTGCTGGGTGTCTTTCCGAAAGAATTAAAAGAATCATATCACAGAGACATATGCGCACCTATGTTTATAGCGGCACAGTTTGTAATAGCTAAATCTTGGAAACAGCCCATTTGCCCATCAGTTGGAAACTGGATAAAGAAGATGTGGTTTTTCTATAAAATGGAATACTACTCAGCCATAAAGAATGAGAAATTAAAGTCATTCATAGGAAAATGGATACATTTTGAGGATATACTCCCAAGCAAAATAAATAAGTCACATGTGTAAATACCAAATAGCTTCTCAGTGTGAAAAACTGCTGTAGTACTCAAGATCCTATGGGATAATTAACAATGTGAAATAGGAAGAAAAGGGATAAAGGTGTAGGGAAAGTGGGAAGGGTAGGGGAAGGGGAATAAGGGAAAAGAAAAAATGTGAAAAAATGGAATTAAAGTGTTTATAAATGGGAAGGGAAGGAGGGGGTGAAGGGAGGGGAAAAAATGAGACAAGGGGAAAAAATGAGAACCAAGACCTGTCATGTAAAGGTACAAGATCCTAATAATGAATGTAACTCTACTGTATACCTAGAATGTACCAATAAACTCAATAAAAAAACAATGCTTACTATATATTATGAGATCCAGTAATTGTTAAAATAGAGGAAATTAATGATACCCACCTTACAAAGTTACCACTCCTTCCTTCTTATTTTCCTTTTACCTTTTTCCTTTGCTTTTTTCCCATCCTCCCTTCTATATCTTCTTTGTTTTATTTTTAAATTTTCTCTTGGTGAAAACATTTACGATCAGCATTTTTGTCACATTGTCAGTGTCTAACACAATATACTTAACCACATCTGTATTGCTATACAATAGGTCTCCAGAATGACTTCAACTCTTCATTTTCCTTGCCCATACCTGGAAAGCACCATTCTATACTGAATTTCCATGAGTTTGAACACCTCAGATTCCATACATAAGTGAAAACATGCAATAATTTTCTATTTGTGTCTGACTTATTTTCCTTAGCATTATGTCCTCTAGGTTCATTTATGTTGCCATAAAAGTCAAATTCTCCTACTTTTTAAAGACAGATTAATATTCTATTGTGTGTATATATCACATGTACATCTATTCACTGGTCCATGGAAATTTAGGGCACTTCCGTGCTTTGGCTTTTGTTAGTAATGCTGCCATGACTATTGGGGGTTTTGGACATCTCAATGCGAGAAATTTTGTTTCCTTTGGGTGTATATGTGGAAGAGAGTTTATGGCATCATATGGTAATAGTTTTATTTTTAATTTATGAGGAACCTCCGCGATATATTCCATAATGATTGTATCAGTTTATATTCCCACTGTGAAGGAAGAAATCTGCCCTATTTGTCACATGTTTCCCAAGATTTATTAATTTTTGTCTTTTTTATTAAACTCATATATATATATGAGTTTATATATAAATATATATTATATATATGAGTTTATATATAAATATATATATATATATTTCATTTTTTGGCTTGTAAATATTCAGATTTTCCATCTCAATTTATTGAAAATAATTTTTGAAAGCATAGCCTTGCAATGTTTGCTGATAGTGGACCATAGACATGTAGAATTATTTCTGCACTCAATATTTTCCTTTTTAATTTATCTATTTTTAAACCAATAACATATTGTTTCGATTATTATATCTTTCTCATAAATTCTGAAGTCAGGAAATGTCATACATCAACTTTTTTCTTCCTACTCAATATTTATTTGTCTATTTGGACTTTTTTCTGTTTTTGGTTCTGTGTGAATCCTAAAATTCTTTTCTCCCTGAAAGATTGCCATTACTTTTGATAAGCATTGCATTATATTAGTAGATAATGTCAAGTATTATGGAAAATTTCACAATATTATTTCTCCCAATACTATATTAATGTTAAGGCATAAAAAGAGTAGAGCTAAGATAACAAACATTTTGCAGCAAAGAACTATTAATGCATGTTTTGGCTCATGCAAACATATAAAACAACAGGCCAAATGAAGAATTTTTGAGACCTGAAGAACTAGCAGATTATAAAACAAACAAGAAAAGCTGGAGAAATCAAACAAATTGATACTTCTTGATGGGATACTACTGCAGAAAAATTGAATTATTTAGAATTTGCATATCTCTTCAAAACATACTGTTTTTAGATGAATCATAATACATAAGATATAGAATATTAATATATTAAATTCAAAGTAGCCTCATTAAAGCAAAACAGCACAATTAAATTGACATTACAAGTGATTGAATTCACTAGATAGACATGTTAAGGACATTTAGAGAAAATAATAAAATAGCATAAAATATTAGTGTAAAGAGTAGAAAAATAATGAAGAGAACCCTAGTATTTGGTCTAATGATAATGATCAGAAAAAATACTAGAAATAAAATATAAATTAAACTCAACAATCATTTGTAATGTGGGGATAAAACAAATATTGAAATAAATTATAACCTCTGGAAGAATCAGAGTGAAAAGTTTCTCAACTAAACATATTTTTGCTTTATTTTCATGTTTCAAAACAAAAATTTTGTTGTCTTCAACAAGAAAATATAGAAAAATATGAAAAAAGGAAAGAAATGGAAATAAAGTCTTTGTAAATAGGGAAGGTTGGAGGGGTAAAGGGAGGGCAGGGAAATGGGGAAAAAATAAGAACCAAGATACATCGTGTAAAGGTCCAAGATCCCAATAATGAGTGTAACTGTACTGTATACCTAAAATTTACCAATAAACTTAATGGATTAAAAAAAGAAATTTAAAGAAATATGTATTCTAAATAATGAACAAAATTTTGCTATTTTCAGACTTTCCTCCAAAATAGCAAACACAAGAAAACCAAAAAAGTCTATTGTAATCATTTTAAGGACAAACTACAGCTATCACATGTTTTACTCCTACATGAACATTAACAACATATGATAGTGAACAAAAGTGCATTCCTATATGTGCACAAGTCCTGAGAATATTATATGTACCAGAACTAATTAAAATATTTGAAAATATACATTAATGCAATAATAAAAAATAAAAGCCATAATAAAAGAGTACAGTGTAAATATTTGAGAATAAGAAGAGAAAAATGAAAATGTGTTTTAATTTTATTCTTATGAAATGGTATCAAAATTTACAGTAAATATATACATGTATAAAATATGTAAGTGCTTGTAAGAAATTGATTTGTCTTTCAATATTTACATTGCTTGTCCTGCAATGTCTTTCTAATGTCTTCATCAATTTTCAGTAAATGTTTCTACAAGGGAAAACAGAAAATTCCACACATGTAAATGCATACAGTTACCTATACTTGCAACAGTGGCAACTGTAGTGCTTAAGACGATTTTTTGGAGCGCACAAACTTTTTTCAGTTTTGAATCATTCAGTTAATTTTTATGTGTTCTCAGTTACTGAGCCTGTCAGATACACAGTCTTGTCAATATTTCCCTGCTTCACTGAAACAATTACGTGAAAAATCTGACAACTCAAAGATTGTATGGCATTTTTATTCTTTTCTGAAAAAAACACCTATCATTAATATAGGAAAGCTGATGGTTTTATTGTTTTGCAATTATTGTGAAATTATTAGAAAAAGACCTGATTTATAATCCTTCCAGTAAGGATTTTAAAAAATCATATTGAACAAAATAGGAAATTATTGGTTTAATTAAATAAATATTCTTCATTGAAGATGGAAAGAAGAGAATATTATTTTATTTAATGATGATTTGTATGTTTTTCAAACATTCTACTGTGAATAAAATGTTTTAAAAATGATTACTTGGCTTTTTGGTTTGTTCAAAGTGCAGAATTTAGTTTCCGTTATTCTTTATTTTATGACAAACCACATTTCTTTCCTTCCTAACATATACTGACTAATAATATTTTATGAGGACTTTTGTTAGAATTCTGGTAGTACTTTGGTGACATCAGCTTTTACTATAGTCATCCCTCATTATCTGCAGGGGATCAGTTGTAAGACTCCTCTTGGATGATAAAATCATAAATATTGTAGTCCCTTATACAAAATGGTGTGGTATTTGCATGTAACCTGCACACAGCCCCCTGCTGTATGCATTAAGTCATCTCAGGATGATTTAAGAAAAATTTGTTCATGTTCAGTATGGATGAAATTTTAAATTTTTAAATATTTTTTATCAAGGATTTGTTGAGTACACAGATGTGAAATCTTTAGCTGCTGTGGCAAAAATGTAAAGTTTGAATTTTCATAAAACTTTATAGTAAAGATCATCATTTTCAAAATAAGCTTTTACTTTAGAATAACTTTACATATGCAAAGAAATTGCAAAGATAGTGTACCCTATTGTGTACCCTTAAACTGCTTTCCCCTATTTTTAATATCATGCATAATCATGATATGTGCCACAGCGAAGAAATCAGCACTTGCTCATTTGCATTAACTAGACTGCAGGATTCATTCCGATTTCATTAGTATGAAGGAATATGTATTTTTCCTTTAACGATTATTTTTAATGATGGAATGAAGTACCTGTTTAACCTATAATCTGGTCTTCTATGAGTTAATATGAAGTGTTCTGAAATTTTTAACCATGAACTTTTCCTCTGAGCCTCAGGCTTTGTCTCAGTTTCCATAAACACCCTTACTTCTTTGTGATTATGTTATAGCATAGCTTCGAACAAAAGCTCTACAGTCTATACAATTCATCTTCTTTGTTAATTCACTCAAGAAATGGTGGCAAATTGCCCTCAGATCCATCAGGCTCTATATCAAAGTTAGGTAGCTGCCAAGTGCCAATTGCCAGCGTCCTCATCTCTAGGCAGACGTAAATAGACACAAAACTCATATAATTTTCTCAGGCTTTGAGTTAGAAAATGGATTTGCTCATTGAAAGAAAACAAGGAAAATAATGGTAAAATGTCACAGAAAATGACCGACCCCTAAAAGTGATTTATTCGGAGAAGTTGTTTACATCACACTTTTATGCAGTAGTTAAATTAGTTATCTGGCACATACACGGAAGTCCAGAAACTTCCTTTATACACATGGCATTATCAGCCTCTCACCGAAGGAATACCAGCTGCTTTTATTGTGATCATTCTTGTTACAAATGGGACAGTTCAGAGAAATTAGGGAATTTGTATATGATCACACAGTAGGGATTTGATATCTCAACTTTTCTATCTTTCGAATCCTAGTGTTTCTGCTGTTGTGCGCTGCCTGCAAAGTTAAGGGTATCATTCCACCCGGCTTGAGCGTCCACTCTCTTTTTATTAGGAAAATAGTCCCTTTAGTTTTGTAATGTTTTCTGCTGACCAGGGTCTACTCAGTGTGTTAATGTGTAGATGTTCTGGCTTTCGTGAGGATAATATATATTTGTAAAGTTGGTTTTTACAAAATTAGCCAGTTTTAAAGCAGATTTTAACCCCTGGTATCCTCTACTATGAATTTTGCTTCACTGCACTACACATATTAGCTCTCACTTTGACGTTTTTAACGACTGCTTTGCTCTAAAGGACCCAGACTCTCAGACCTCTCCTGGAGCCTCTTTAGTGTTGTAAGTCTTCCCGTGTTTGTTGATAGCCTCAGCAGAAATTCTCCGTCTCTGGCTCTTGCCAATTAAGTGAATCCTCTTTTCACAGAATTTCATCTGAACCCCTGCATCATACCATATGTTCGCTATCAAGAACAACTGTTGTTTTGCTTATTTTTCCAAAACACTTCTCCTTTGACCATTTGGTATTTTACTCTTTATTTTTGTCTTTCCAAACTATTTTATCCTCTTAACTAAGCATCTTAGTTCCCGCACATCTCTTAAAACTCTTTGATTAATATTGTCAGAAGTTATAATCAGCTTTCGCCCCCATCATCATATTTTCTTCATGGACACAATCTGGTACATGTACTAAAAGCTCCAGTTTACTTACTCAGACCTGCTATATCAGCAGGGACAGTGTAATCACAATCCACCTACTGC
Organism: Fukomys damarensis; assembly: GCF_012274545.1. Taxonomy (NCBI): domain Eukaryota; kingdom Metazoa; phylum Chordata; class Mammalia; order Rodentia; family Bathyergidae; genus Fukomys; species Fukomys damarensis. Next base: position 20,344,313 of record NW_022900948.1, read on the forward strand.
CGCAAGGGTAGGATATTAAATATCTCCTTTCCAAAGTTCACGTTGATATGTGTTCAGCAATGTTATTTACTAAATATATTTTTATTAAAAATAAATATGATGAAACATCCAATAAAACTTGTTATTTTCAGTCAAAGTGGATGAACATTTGTAAAGCTCGTTTCCCAGAGGTCGGTAACACTGTTCACTACTTCCAGTAGTATTCGAGTGAATTCATTTTACTGTACCCAGACAGGCAATGTAAATTCATTTTGAACATTCTTTATGCCAACTGTGTTTCACTTATGACCCAAAAACATTTATGTGAGTTGAGCCAGCCAGGAAGAGAGCACAAGAGGCTGCCTAGCATCAAACTTTCCTCCGTCTCTGGTGGAATAGCAAATCTCCTACAGGGTCTCAGTGTGCCAGTCTCCCCATACTTTTCTCAGCTACGTCTTTGGCAGTGCCTGTTTGCTCTTGTAGTTCAGATTTTGCTCTCTATGTGCCGCTAGACGCCTGCATGTTCCTATGCCATCTGAAAAGCTATCCTGGTGAATCCCATGACTTCTGATGCTGGCTTGCAGGTCAAGCGTGTCAGCTGGAACTTAGAATTCTCTTTTCAAATAGAAGTCATCACCATTTCACTTTCCCTCAGTACCTTATTTATTTATTTTTTAGCCAATCTCTGTGCTCAGAGAATCTAATACGCTTTCACTGATTTAATCAACTCTTTTGCTTTGTAACTTTCAATTAAATGCAGATAAGACCCTAAAAGAGTATCTAAGGGAGGGAAAGCATTTTTACTCCTGGTTCCAACTTTTGCGTAGGACTGCAGCATTCCTCTATGAAAGTCATACTTTTCTCAGGTCACACTGTCCTTACATTTACTGAATTTTAATAACTATTTCCCTTGAACTTTAGACAGAAGTGATAATTATGCCTCACTGTCTCTAGTCTCAGAATACAATTTTATCTTTTGTCACTTTTCTTCTACTCTGTCCACATCATGTAATTAATCTGCTTATTAATGTCTTCTCAAATAATCTCTTAGGACATGCATGCTACATTTTTCTGCCAGAATTATGATGCATAGAGGCACTTTTTAGTAACAACAGAAGTAGTATCATAGGTATGCCAAATACCATGTGAATGTTTCATTTCATATTATAGAAGCTGAATCTAGAATAAGCTAAATATAATATTGCTCTTTAAAACTGACCTCCTCCATTCCTTATTGTATGTTTCTAAGCCATGATCATTACTTCATTCTTACATTGATCTATGTTTTCCATCTCTTGGGCTGTGGAAATATTCTAACTCTTTTGTGTTTTTTGTTCTTTCACACAAGATATGAGGTAACAATTTCATTACTGCTGTATATATGAACACCAGTGTTCAACTATTAAGAAAACAGGTGGTGGGTGGGAAAATTGGTTTCTGAGCATACCTAATCCTAGATCCTGAAATAAAACAAAATTTCTATACAAGAAACCATCATTGCTAGAAACTCTTCTCATTTTAAGCCAAAAAGGTCATAAACCCTGTGCAATGAATTAGGAGCATTTTCTAGTACCCTAATGAAAGATGTTTAAATAAAAGTAATATAAAGATGAAGTATATCACAGAGACAGAAGATCCAAATAAAAGATTCCAATGTTCAAAGTTATAATTTAAACAACAAAATAAAGTAGTACTAAATTACAACCCAAAGTAGAGAACATATATGTCTAAACTAATATAAATAAAAATTTAATAATTAAACAAATTAATGTGACAATACATTTTTTCAGAAGAATTACAAATAATTCATATATATAATTTTTCTTCAGGAGGTGGAATATTTATTCCCTCTGCTTAAGAGTAAATGTTGGGGCTGGGGATTTAGCTCAGTGCTTCCGCCACCTGCCTTGCAAGCACAAGGACCTGAGTTTGATCCCCAGTACCAAAAAAAACCCCTAAAAAACAAACAAACAAACAAACAAAAAAACAAAAAAAAAAGAGTAAATGTTAAATAGGAAGAAAGGGCTAAAGGTGTAGGGAAAGTGGGAAGGGTAGGGGAAAGGTAATAAGGGAAAAATACATGAGAAAATGAAAAAATGGAAATAAAATGTTTGCAGGGACAAGGGGAAAAATTGAGAACCAAGACCTATCATGTAGAGGTACAAGATCCCAATGATGAGTGTAACTGTACTGTACACCTAAAATGTACCAATAAACTCAATGAAAGAATAAAAGAGTAAATGTTAGGCAGTACTTTCTTACCTTATAGTGTAACAGTATCAGTGTAGTATGAAATCTGTACAGGAAAGGAATGGAGAGTAACTTTACAGTGCAGAAACCTGACAGATTCTACCTTAGTCAGGTGATCAAGGTTTACATCAACAGTGATGAATACTGTTAATAGTACTTTCTTTTAATTTCCTGTTAAGAAGTATCACTTCAACTCTGTGATTTTCTCCTCCCAAATCTATAACCTTAGTCTAATTGTGAGTGCGATATCAGACATACTTTGGTAGAAGACCATCTTACAAGATACATGATTAATGGTTTTGAAAACTGTCATCCAAGCAAATTAACATCTGAGAGGCCATCCCAACCCAGAGTAGTCCAAGGAAGCATGATGACTAAAAATAATGCAGTGTGTGGATAAGATCCTATATGATAAAAGGATGCTAGTATAGCTGTTAGTAAATAATGTAACAATACAGGTTCATCAGTTATACTACTGTATTATAATATAAGGTGTCAATATAAGGAGAAACTTGGTACCAGGTAAGCTCTATACATTTGGAATTTTTCATTTATGAAGAAAATACTTTTAATTTTAAGTTATGATAAAAAATACATATGTAGTTAGATGAGCATCAAATTATAAGAAAGATTATCTCTAGGTGGTTGATTTATAAGAAAAAAACTATTCATTAAAATGTATGTCTGATCTCATTAATAAAGGAGTATAAATTATCCATGTAGCCAATAAAAAACATGCTAAAATTTATTGCAAGGAAAAGAAAAAAGCATCTGTGAAAAGCAGGCTTCCCTTGATAATTATTTTTTGTAGAAATAATACAGTAGTTATTCAGATTAACCATGTTTCCTTCCTAGTTTTAGTGAATCCAGTTCTATTGCTGCATTCTATTATCTCTAGGGACAACTTCCATTTCACAGAAATTTCAATTACATTGTAACTATGATAATTTCTCTGAAGGTATACCTTTCCCTAAGAACAACATGTGGAGTTTTCTACCCTTCTTTCCAGGCATTGTAAGTCACATTAATCTTTCCTTTCCATCCCTAGATAAAACATTCATACAGCTGTATGAAAGGATGTGTATTTGTGCCTCTCCCCAGTAACACAAACTTATATTTCATTGTCTATTCTCCACACAATGCTGGTAGATCAAAATGGTTCTTTTTAATGGTTCTGATGTTTTTTCATGAGACAATGGCATGATGAAAGGAGAGAGAAGCTATTGTATTCTTTCCAACAACTGAATGGCTAGCAGTAGTTTAGTTAAACCCTGAAAAACTATTCAACTGTAAGTCAGAGACTAGCAATAGCAGGTGAAGCAACTGCCAGAATCAATTAATCCTGAAGAAAAAAACATTTTACCGGTAACCAACTCAGTTCCCAGTTACTAGACGATTCGGAGTTGCGGATTTAACCATTTCTCTATTTTCCTGACAGATACTGTATTTCATCATTATTTGATGTTCTCATTTTTAAATCATGCTTTCAAATATCAAGGGTGCTCCATTGCAAATACATTTAAAAAATCATATTATTTGAGATATATATTTCATATTCTGAAATTGTGAAAATTTGATAAGCAAGTACAAGTTTGCTGATCAGATATTTAGTGAATACTGTATTTAGGCATATTCAATAATTACTAGTTCACCTAATTTAAAATATTAAGTGGTCAGATAGACTAATTTTATGAAAATCAATATTATCCTAAATACTCAATTCTCATTATGTTACCCATAAAAATCTGTAAGAATGTAATCCATAAATCAGATTATAACAAAGAAGAAAAATGTTGGGGAGTTACTACATAATTATTATGCTCCTTTAGCTACCATATATTTAGTATTTCCTGTATGACAAATGCTATACTAAGTGCTTATATGGACATTTCATTTTATAAGTGTTCTATAAAATATTTGTTTAAATTTACCAAGAAGGAAACTGGAAGTTGGACGTTACATAGTTTGACTCAAGCCATACATAGAGAAAATGGAAGGGCTAAAAATTAGATCTGGGCAATTTCATGATCACTTCATTGAATTGAGGTTAACATGTAAAGCTGCTAGTTCACAGCAACCAGACAGCAGAACAGAGGAACAATGCCAGAAGAAAGTGGGATCAGGGACCACATACAGCAATCAAACTCATGGCTCCCTGACTCACCCTGACACACTCACATTACAACTTTTCTGAAATTAACACCCAAACACGTCTCCTCAAACCATACTTAATGTCCAAATAAACCCAAAGCCATAATTCTGCTTAACACAACTACCCTGTGTACAACCTGAAGTCATAATTTTTTTCAAAAGTCCAATCAATGTCTTCTTAGAAACCCAAGACAAATTCTGACCTTTGTAAAGATCAAAATCAAGTTACAAAATCCCAAAGCATTGGAGCACAGGTCAAACATTCCCATCCCCAAACAGAGGAATAGAGGCATAGAAAACAATAGAACTAAAAAAGACTGAAACTAAGGAGGGTGAATGTGGGAGCCCGCTGGCATTTGACATTGGAAAAGTAACTTCTTCTACCATTGAGGCAATGACACAATCTATGACTCTATTTGGCTTTTCTCAGATGAGGGTCTCAGCTATGCAGATGAGATTGACCTGGAGCTCACTGTGTAATCCAGGCTGAGTTTATGGGATTATCCAGGCTGGGTTTATGGGATTACCGGTGTTGACCTGGAGCTCACTGTAATCCAGACTAGTTTTATAGGATTAGGGGCGTGCACCACCACGCCCGGCTCAAGGACTTTGTTAAATTTGACCTTGTGATGGGAGGAACTCAGATAGTCAAAGATCTGATCTCCTCCCTAATATTGCTTGATGCTTCCTGTTGGCCTGCCTTTAAAAGGAGCTGTTTCTGTGTAATAAATCGGACCTCTTGTCTCCACACTATTGAGTGTGCTGTCCTTTCTCAGTCCTCACTCCCCAACTCAGGTATGTTCGTGTTGTGATGGCCGGACCGCCACAGGTGAACAGTAAGTCTTTAGCATATCTGGCTTCTGGGCATGAGGTAAGATGTGAGATCCAGAGAGTTTGGGCAGGCCCAAGCCTGGTTGCAATAGACAGAGGCTGTCTCTTGGGCTGGCTCTGTTCACAGTTTACAGTTTCTCTCAGCACATGTTCCCCATATCCGCCATTCCCAAGTTCCTGTGATCTCTACTGTACCTTCAGCTTCATCCCCACAGCGTTCTGCATCACCTTCTCCAGAGCTCCTCGATTGGAAGGTGCTGAAAGCCTCCCCGACTCCAAAGTGCCTTCTGCCTACACTGCATGGAAGACATCAAAGTCAGCATAAACCATATCTAGGTCTTCTTAGGTCTTATGTAAGACTTAAGTCTCACTTTTACTCCTGAAGCTTGAACAGCCAAGAGGCTTCCACGATGCTGGGGTCAGAAGCTCAGCGAGGCTCCAGGAGCTAGTCGCACAGCGAGAGTCACCCAGGAAGGAACACACCAGGCAAGGTGGCAAATAGACCTTTATTAGTCTGGCCAGATGGCACTCCCCAAGCCAAGGAGCTCAGAGAGGCGGCCAGCTCAGAAACAGAGGCCATTTTATATAGGGCTGAAGGGGGTTTACACTTAAAACTTACAGGAAGAGGACAAAGGCAAAGAGTCAGTTGATCTGAGCTAGTGGTCGTCACGTACTAATGATCAGCAGAATGATTATTCATTGTTCCATTTACAACCTAGATCATCATAAAGTTCAGAACATTCAGACTACAGGCATGCAAGGAGTGGCGAGACCTGCGTTGGGTCTCTGTGTTCATTATAGTTTCCACCTAGTTTCCTAGCTACTCCAAAACAGCCACCTAACAATTCACAATTAATCATTAGTTATCCTATAAGGGATGGGGGGAGCGACAGTCTCTAGGTCGTTTTCTGGTCAACATGGAGTCGCTCTGGTTCAGTCAGGCTCCTACACTTAGATGTAATATCTGAGTGCTTGGATGCCTGAGAACATTGAAATCAATCCTGAGAAATCCTTAGGTGCTCCTTCTCCAGAAGGGGTACAGATTTTTTTTTTCTCAAAAGACAGAGTGACACTTTCACATACCCCAGCCTACAATGGAGGAGATCTTGTTGGTTTCTGAGATTCCTTAAAAAGCATCTTTCTCTCTGTCCCTATGCAAAGTACTTTGTTTCTTTTTAATGGTGTGCATCTCTTCAGCAACTACAAATCCTTTGGCCCCAAGTTTACAAGTGGTTTTTAGGGGACCAAAATTTAAGTTTTTAAAATTTTCTGCTCTGCCTTTTGTTCTTGATTCTCTCTATAAATCTGTCCAAAGCAGCTAGAAGTTTTCATGTAACAGCCTGACCACTGGGTTGCCTTGAAAATTTTTATGCCATATCAATTAATCCAGGGTCCTTACTCTCAATCCCCCACAAAGTCTCAGAATCGGGACAAAAAGTAGACAATGTTTTTTCCCCAGAATATAACAAATGCGGCTTCTATTCCAGTTAGCAATGCAATTCTTTTTCCCAGTGGAAATCTTCCAGACTCAGCCTTTACTATACATATTCCGGTCAGTATCCTGGTCTTCTGAACTCTAACCAGGATCATCCACCAGGCTCTACTTAGACAGCATTCTAGGAATTCTCTTGCCAACATCTCAAACCTTTCCAAACTTCTAAGGTAAGCCATTTCCAGAGGTTTCTGAATCACATGATCAGCTGTTCTTACAGTTTACAAATTGGTATTTTCAGTACCAATTTTCCATATTATTGACATGTTTTGCTGCTGAGAAACAATACTCAACACCTAAAACTTACTGGAGAAGTGTTTTCATTACTCCCATGATTTTAGAAAATTGAGTCAACATTCAACAGGCTCCAAAGTAGAAATATTATGCCAGAAGGGTGTGGCAAAGGAAAGCCACACAGTTCTTGGAAGTCAAGAGGCAGAGCAGAGGAACAGTGCCAGAAAGAAGGGGACAAGAGACCACACCTATAGTATCCAAAAATCACATCTCTGTGACCCACCCAGACACACCCAGAATTGTGACAGCTAATGCCCAGGTGCATCTCAAGCCAATCAGTGTGGCCACCACATCAGGGATCTTCTCCAAAAGTGACTCACAAAGTGTTTGTTTTTAATTTTGGTAAATAAATTAAAAATAATATAAACATCCTCTTTAAATGTGTGGAAGGTTTAGTTTATGATGCCTTGTGGTTTTGCAGTTATCTTTGTTTGAACATGTTTATTACTGATTCACTGCCTAATCATTGCTCAATCCAGGATATCAATGGGTTCCCTAGTATGTGATGAGCTATTTATTTTTGGTTCTCTCGAATTTTCTTTAGTGCTTGACTTTAGACAATTGAATCGCAGTGTTTCAAGTAGGCTTTTTTACAATCAGCCTATTTGGAGTCAGTGATGCCTCAGTTCATGAACACAATTTGTTCCATGATTCTGGGGAAGATGGCTATGTTTGTATTTGTGTGGGAAAGATGGCAGCCATTGTATTTTTCATCTGATTCAGAGTTTGTGATTGGAAGCAGAATTTTTCTGAATGCTTGTGTTCAGGAGCCAGATCATTTGCAAACAGAAGCATTTATGAACTGAGGTTTTATTGTGTTTGGACTTCATGAAGCTGGATATTCTTTCCTCTCTCCGAATTTGATGTTTTAGGCCATTCTTTTTTTTTTTTTAAGTTTTAATACTCTGTTTTTTTAAATCTTTGTCATTTGGAGGGAATTTTTGTTTTGTGTACATTCATTCATTTATGGTGTCTCCTGAATCCTATAAACATTCTGTGCATTTACTCTACTCTTTTTTTTTTTGTTTGCCTGACTATATAATTTCAAATAATCTGTAAATGAGTTTCCTCCTCCTCCTCCTCCTTTCTTTGAAATTGCTATTGATGCTCTGCTTTTCAAGTTTCTAGTCTAGTCAGTGTAGTCCTCAGGTTCAGAATTTGTTTGGTTCTTTTTAATAATTTCTATCCCTTTTGCTGAATTTCTAAACATTTTTGTGGCTATTGTTCTGTTTTTCTTCTATTTTCTATGTTCTACATCACCTATCATCTATGTTCTATATAATCTAGCTTTATTACTATTATTATTAGTAGTAATAGTTGCTGTTGTTGTTGTTGTTATGGGTATTGAAGTTAGGGCCTTTACATTAAGCTACATTCACAGCCCTTTTATAAAATTTTGAGGCAGGGTCTCAATATGTTACTAAATTGACCAGTCTGGGCTCAAAAGTGCAATCCTCCTGCCTCAATTTTATTGAGTGTTAGGCTAATATGTATATACCACACTCTATTATTATTCAAATTTCTTTGATAGGCAGTCCCTATATCTCCATTTCTCAAAAGAATTTTTTTTCAAAATTTCAAAAGAAATTTTTACTGGAAATTCTATGCAGGAGAATTTTTTGGGTCTTTCTGGTAGATTCTACAGGTAAATCAGCTAAAGGGATCCTTGGATGGGATTTCTGTTGGGATCTACAGTTGACATCCTACTGAGGATGGTCATGGGCAGGACTAGGACAAAAGTCTGTGGACTATTGTGGAGACTGATATGAGGGGTGTTTGAGACACTCATCTTTCTAAGTGTTCATAGCTAAACTCGGAAGTACTGTCATACCAATTCCCTTAGTGTTCTGGGTGAGACACAAATGAATTAAGCCTTGAGCTATAGCAGCCTGAAAAGATTTAAAAAAAAAAAATTGGATACTTAACTTCATTCTGTCTTTATCCCATGGGAGAACTTGTGGACTCATGCTGAGGTATTCTAATGAAGGGGAGGTGATGTGGGTAGAATGAACCTATTCTTCTTATTCTTTTCAATACATCTTTTTGGGGAAGGGTCCTACGGGGTGGTATACCTTCTCAATTGTACTTAACAGCCTTAGTAATGGTATTATAACCTATGGATGGTTGTTAAATGGATGTTTCTGTTGAAAAGATTAGGGTTGACACTTCCTATTTTATCAGACTGCTGAGGTCACATCTCTAGACATAGGCAGTTTTATCCCAGAAATCAAATTTTTAAGCATGATTTAAAGACTAGAATATTGGTAACATAAATATAAACTAATGAATTCAATCCAATTTATTTATTAAGGTAGTTATTTCCTGTAAACTTGAAAGACTTCTTTATGTGTTACTCAGGAAAGAGATAGGAAAATTATATTCCAAGATTTTAATGAGCAGTAAATACTTTACTTTATGATAATAATTGGTAAGATCTAAAAAATTCAACAGAGTTGTTTCATTCAATTTCACAAAGGCCCTGTGAGAAAGTTATATTTATTATATATACTTTGTAGTTGTTTACATATTTATATGATTTTTAAAAGTAGCACAACTACTTAATGTCTTTGACAGAAATTAAATTCTAGGTAAAGGCAGAAGCTTGAACAGCTAAAGACTATATTACAGTATAATAATCAAAGTTCTTTTTTATTGAAAAGATAGAGTCTATTATATGTATAATACTTGATAAAACTCTACATAATGCACAGCCACTGGATTCTCTTATATAGAAACTTACAAACTACTACTTTAAGGATATTACTTCTTAAATGTTTTACTTTGGTGGATAGTTTAGTTAAACAAGCATGTTTAGCTACATGTAATTGCTTGCTTTTGGTATAAATTTTCATTATATGACAGAGACAATTTTTTATTTTAATAATTGGAAAATTCCAGTAACAAAAAATGCCTGCTTGAAACTGTACTTCACTTACTAGCTACAAAGCATTTAGAATCTATTAGTTATAAAAATATACAATAGTATTTCTAAACTAGGTTGCATCTTGAATTTGCATGAGTCTGATTATATTTGATTAACATTGTTTAATACAATTATTTGGGAAGGCTATAGATGAGAAAGAAGATCTAAGATCATTATTTATTTTATGACATCTTGCTATAATGATAGTAAAATGCCCTAGAAGCACTCTTTCACAGTTCAGGTGTGTGGAAATTTATATATTATATAATTCATTTTGAAAAACAATTATTGTTATACAAAATTGGTCTACTCTGATAATGCTACCTGATCAGCAAGTCAAAATTGATGAAAAATCCATGTTTTATTCCTCCTTCTGCTCAATAAAAATATTTTACATCTATTTTCCTGCTGACATTTACTTATGTGTAACTTGATAATATTTATAGAGAAGAACAAAAGTTCAATTATGGCTTATTAAGGGATAATTTTGTACACATTCTCTAAGGAAAGCCATAGCATAAATTTACCAATCCTTCTCCTATACTGGCTTTTTAAAAAATTAAATTTATTGGTACATTTAAGGTATGCAATATAAGAGCATTCATTAATGCAAATTTTCACATTTACATAATCTGTCTTGGTTCTTATTTTTTCCCCATCCTGTGCCCTCCCTTCAACCCCTCCCTCTCTCCCTATCTACAAAGACTTTGCTTCCATTTTTTTTTCATTTTCTCATATTAATTCCATTCCCTTCTCTCCTTTCCCCTACCCCACCCATTTCTGCTTTCCCCTTGCCCCTTTTCTTCCTATTTCACACTATATATAATAAACTTTTAGTGCTTATTTACACTTTCAGTTTCTCCCATCAGAGAAACTATTTGGTATCTAGACATGTGCATTCCTGCAGTGGATTTTAAAAATACTTTCTGGATTTTTTTGTACTATTGTCTTTTCTCTTTCTTTTTTTTTAAATTGAGTTTATTGGTACAGTTTAGGTATACAGTACAGTTACATTTATTATTGGGATCTTGTACCTTTGCATGACAGGTCTTGGTTCTCACTTTTTCCCCTTGTCCCTGCCCTCCCTTCACCCCCTCCTCCCCTCCCCATCTACAACCACTTTATTTTCATCTTTTCATTATCTCACATTTTTTCCCTTATTCCCTTTCCCCACCCTTCCCACTTGTCTTTTCTTACAGTAACTGATTAAAGTAGTTTCATATGTCATAGGAACAACACACATAAAAGGAATACAAGAATAGCCATGTTAATACAAGGAAGGATGTCCATAGGATGTTATCAGAGATTTCATTTATTCAGCAAAACTTCAATGATTTTCTATGTTGGGGATCTTTTTTTGCTAGTGATGATATAATGATAAATACAATATAATCTCTGTCTCCAGGATAATGGCTTCCCAGGGTAATGGATAACATGAATACAAACTGTGTGACTTGCTCTATCTTTAGGACTTGAACAACAATAAGGGCAAGAGTTCAAATAAGGCTTCTTAGGTGTTGAGTTGGCATTGTACAGAAATGGACAACCATATTGGTCTAGAAATGTTAATTTATTTTTATTTTTGTTTTTATTTTTTTCCATGTGTACAGGGGTAACACATCATACTAAATATGTAAGGTCATATCTACGTGGGTTTGATTACAGAAACTAATAAAGCATTTTCTAAATAGTGAAAAAAAGAATAAGATAAGACTCTAAGAGCGAGAAGCAATTTAAATATGTTCAGGAACCATTTTCATCTTCAGAATTAAGGATTATTTTGATGTTACATAATTGCCTTTTCTCTTTTACTTTCCTTTTTAGTTTTATTTTAGGATTCCCTATTTTTAATGTTCATACAGAAATTTCTTTAACTGAAATACCAAATAGTTTCTTTGGTGTGAAAAACTATAATAGTACACAGGATCCTAATGAGACAATTAATAATATGAAATAGGAAGTAAAGGGCTAAAGGTGTAAGGAAAGTGGGAAGGGTGGGGGAAAGGTAATAAGGGAGAGGAAAAAAAATATGAGAAACTGAAAAAATGGAAATAAAGTGTTTGTAAATGGGGAGGGGAGGAGGGGGTGAAGGGAGGGCAGGCATAAGGGGAAAAATGAGAATCAAGACCTATTATGTAAAGGTACAGAATCCCAGTAATGAATGTAACTGTATTGTATACCTAGATTGTATACCAATAACCTCAATAAAAAGAAAGAAAAAAAAAGACTTCTTAGGGCTGAGGAGGCTGAGGAAGGAAGATTTCTGCGAGTTCAAGACCAGCCTGGGCTACATTGTGAGTTCCAGGTTGATCTCAACTACATAGTGATATCCTGTCTAAGGGAAAAAAAAAGACTTCTCAGGGAAAATCATCATATGCTCTCCAAAATGATGAGAAGAGAGATAGGCTAATTTATCAGAGGAGAAGTCTTTGCAGAATCCATCAAATCTTTCTTATCTTTGCTAGATTAAAAATTTAGATCTGACCAATGAACTCAGTAAAAAGAAAAAATTTAGATCTGGTGGTGCAATGAGGAAAGTTTTCAGTTCCTCAACAGTTTCTTAGATTATTTAAAATGACTTCTTGCAGAACTTGCTATTACACACACACACACACACACACACACACACACACACACACATACACGTGTGGCTAAAGGTCTGTATATATATAATTAACCATGTCTAAAGAACTATTACAAAACTATGTGATTAGATATATGCCCCCAATTTTTAGTTGAATTGAAGAAATCAGAATTAGTTTTTACTTAATTGTTACTTAATAGGATATGAAGAATTTATTCACTCTAAAAATATGTGATTCTTCCTATTCTGCATTGCTTTCTTCATTGAAAGACTGAAGGTTTTAAGTGACTTCAGATTAAAGAAAAATTATCCCTTTCTACATGTTTCACTTTTTATCTGGTGAGTACCAAAGTAGCTTCGAATATTAAGGGGATAAGTCAAAGGGTACATTTTCACTTAGGCTTTTTTCTATCACACTTAAGATAAAATTTATGACATTGCTTTTTGAAGCCCTGGATAGTATTTCTCTAAGAAGTTTTGGAGTTACCATTTCTTTTAAGTAAATGAAAATTATTTTCAGAGAATATAACTAACTTGGAGATAAAGAAAACATAGTACAAAAGGAACAGAAAATGAGAGTTTGATAACATGAACTACAATGAACAATAGCAAATGATAAGAATTAGTCAAAGAAATGAATGGGAAGAGGAGAAACCACACATACATGACTTTGTACGTGGGCCACAGTTCTGAAAAACAACAGTTCTAGTACTTCATGTGAACATGACATTTTCTTGTAGTTTGGTCTATGTACATTACCATATTACACATTATGAAAAAGTTCTGCTTGTGGATAATGGCGATTCTTGCAGAAAAATTAGAATATAACAAATGCTGCAGAACTTTGTAGGTAAAGTTGGTTAAAATAGTAGACTAGAACACAATAGAGGAAGAATCGTTACCACAAAATATAATACAGTGCACTATAAACTAAAGCTGAGATTCAGCGCTGTGCAGTCTTCATCAGACGCACATACTGAGGCTTTCATTCCACTTTACTAAGCTTCTGTGTGTCAAGGACATCACCATTTGCTTCAGGGAAACTTACGAACAGCTGGCCACTTCTTCGGGTGAAGTGAAAAAGTATAATTTCTCTTAGTGGAACATGCCAGAAACTTCTGAAGACATTCAACTGAGAGCAATCAAGAGAAAAATTAGTTACAATTTTCACAAGGGGTACTTATTTTCCAGCAGCCCTTCCACTGGAATAAATGATGGCCCCCCATCTTCTACACTGCTCCTGACAAAGTAGCTGGCTGATTTTACTGACTTTGGCTCCCTGAAGTCCTCTAGACAGGACGATCTTCTCTCTCCCTTTCCTATCTCCCTCTCTCTCCAGCTCTTTCTCTCCCTCTCCCACATTTCTGGCAGCTTTGGTAATTCTCATATAGAGCATAAGAAAGGAGATAAATGAACAATTTGTTAGAACTAAAGAATACACTCAACACTGATGAAACAAACATTTAAAGATGGATTTCTGGTACATGTAATACAGATTAAATATTTGAATAAAGAAAAAAGAATAAATGGAGTATAATGAACAGAATTAACATATTTCCTGATACATCAATTGACATAGAGAAAATACACATGATATTAATGACACATCATAATAAAATACTAAAGCAAAATAAGCATGAACTTTATTTCTAGATTTTATTAGAAATATTCATGAATTGAAAACAAATTTTTTTCTTTTCTCTTCTATTTTTTTTTTCTTGTCATTTACTTTTAACTTGCCTGTTTAAGTATTTTGTTCCTATTTAAGGGAAGGGATTATCAGGAGATTTCTTGTTGGTAGCTAACTATGCTTAAGAATACAGAAATTATTAATGTAAATAACTAAGCTTCTCAAACATCATGTTTTAATTAATCATATTTATCTATTCACATTTTAGGTTCTTTTTTCCTGATATATATTTCCATTTATTTCAAAGTTATTTCATTCATTTCTACGAGCTTCACTTAGAACTTCCCAATTGCCTACTTGATACTTTAAAGTTTTTATCTTAGTAAAATCTATTCATTCAGTTTTGTTGTACAGAGTATTGAAAGTCTATAACATGGAAAAAATTCTTTTTATGAGAGTGGTGCTTGGTTAAGTATTTTATTTGTTCTCAATTAACAGTCAAGAGGAAAGTGCTATTTATCTTATTCATTTATCCAACATTCAACACATATTTTCTGAGCATCTACATTGTCTAATGCACTATTCTAGAATTTAGGGTGACTGTTTCTAATGTTTTTGGACCATTTGCTTTAGTGAGGTTTGGAAGACAGATACAAATCAGGAAGTAGAGCTATAAGATGGTTAAATTCTATGAAGGAAAATCAGAATAAAATGTAGAAAATTTTCATCTGATGTGATGGAAAATATCAATTTAAAATGAGGCATATTTTGTGCTGTATTTCTCCTTTTCCTTAACAAGATGTAACAAATGAAGACATCCCACTGAATTCATTTGCATTATGAATTCAGTGTTTTCTCTTTTTCACAGATTATATCCTTAATTGGACATGATGGAGAAATCAGGCTTACAGTGTTTCTGAAATTGAACATGCTTTCACATGCATATCTAGTTTAAAGTAATTTAGTTTACCATAATTACATGTGTTTGTTGTAATTTAAGCAAAACTGGCAGCGAAAGAGCCAGTTGCACACTCATAAGTGTGTGTTACTATATCCTATGATTTTGTACAATCATTCTGTCCTCAGGTCACATTTGGTCTACAGGTGGCAATGGTATCACAACAGTAGTGATAGTAGCAATACACACCCCAGTTCATTTATGTTTCTATACTCCGAACAAAAACCATTTGTAGCCACACATCTTTATTCTTTATATAAACTGTACTTTGTTGTGCAAGAAAAGTTCTTGCCTAGGAAAATAAAAGATATAAAGAACTCCAGAATTCCTTCCAAAATTTTCTAGAAAATGACACCTGAATCAATATCAAACTGGTAGATATTTCAATTGATAGTTCATAGAGAGCACACATGTACAGAGAACAGAAGGTACACATACGTACAATACTCATACTCCGAGATGGAGCTCAAAATAGTTAATAATGACAGAGAGAATAAACTAAATTTATTCAGTTATTGTCTGTCTTGTAAATAAATTTAATTTTATTTCTTTATAGGAAGTAGAAGAAATCAAGTAAAACATTTACACCAGGAAAGTGCTGTGAGCTATTTAATATTGTTTTGTGAGCTGAGTTGAAGAGGGAAAGATTGAATTAAAAGATAATACTGAAACAAAAATATGGCTGCAACCCAGCTAAAAGGAAGAAGTTTTGCTTAGATATTGAAAAAATATAAAAGATGCATTTGAAAATAATTAAATGATTTAGGCGAAGGTGGAAGTATATTCTGAACAAAAGGGGCTTTTCTGTTTTTGTTTTTTGAGACAGGGTCTCACCGTGTAGTTCAGTCTGGTCTCACACTCACTACGTAGCCCAGGCTGGCATTGAATTCACGGAGACCCCCCATCCTCAGCCTCCCAAGGGCTAGGATGATCATGGTGAGCCAGCGTGCCCTGCTCAGGGAAATGATTTTTATTCTATCATTTCCAATTTCAGTACTTTTGTGGATTGTAGCCTCAATAGTTCATTTTGGACCATCAAAGATAAATTAATTTCATGAAGAAATATTTTAAATTTTGACATATGTTCCAAGTACCTGTGGAACATTTAATACACAAAAAGTTAGAAGAGAAATTACTATAATGTAGAATAGGGAATAATTTGTTTATAGATATTAAAAGCCATATATTCAGATATAGTTATCTAGACTACATATAAAGTAACTAGAGGATATTAACACATAAATGTGCATGATGATAAACAGGGGAGGAGTTTGGAAAGGATCTTTCAGAAAAATTGTAAATGTCCAGAAAGCAGGAAAGATTATAGCTTAAAAATATATGATATCCTGAATAGGTAATATTAGCAGGGCAATTGAAACATCCCAATATAGCATTTTAAGGGGACTGTGATATAATTTGATTTTATAATGGTCTTAAAACAGGATAATGAAGACATATTTTGAGCCATAATCTTTTAGAAAGTTTAATATTTTTGGACTTCTTTTTATTTCAGCTTTTTATTTTAGTTTTCAACGTTTAAAATTTCTAGTGTCTCAATTTCTCTATCATTGAATGAAATTTTTAAATATCTCAATTTATGGCTTACTTCCTCTCTCCAATAAGACTAATAACCTAGAGCTTGATCTCTTTGATGTCCCTAAAAACATTTCGTAGTAGCAGCATCAAGGATTCGCCCATGTAGGTGGTCAGGAATGACTGAGTCTGACACTTTACCTGACTCATAGACATCTGGGTGTTGGTACTTGTTATTGGCTGGCATATACTATTTATATTTTATTAGAAAAAATAGACAACAAAAATTATACCCTCATGCAAGGAAAGCATTAGGAAACATTTCACATGTAGCTCAGTTATATTTAGAGGAATCATAAGATAAATGTCTTAGGATATACAAACAGAGCAGAAACTTAACTCTAGCATAACAAAAATATGATATATGCAAAGCAATGAATTATTTTAATCTTTATATAAAGACTTTGATGCTGTTCATTTCTTCAGTATTTGTTTTCTTTGTTCTCCAATGAAATTTTATTTTTATTGTCTATATCTCTAATTTTATTTCCTTCATGATTTTTTTCCTTGTCACCTCCAATGACATTTGTAATCTTAGCCTGTTGCTTCTTAATTTAATTAAGTTATCTCTTTATGCCTTTGTTTACTATAAAGTGAAACATTGCTGAATTTAAATCTATATCTCATACTATTTCATTTTGTGTAATGTCTTTCCACTTGAAACCTTAGCTTACTTCTCCCTGAACTATTCAGATTTCAAAATTTGTATAATGCTTTTGGTCTCACTGACTGTGTGGTAAAATCTGGGATAGTGTTAGCTGCAGTCTTTTCCTTAGATGGCTAGCTAGCTACAAAGTAGATTAGTGTTTGCAATTGGTAAAACAATTCTTTTTTCTAGCCCAGAACTGCTGCTTATTCTAACTCCATTTTTAATTCTGCAATACTCTCAAAAACAGAATTCAATAATATCTATAATTCCCACATTTCCTGTCCTAATACTTTCCCTGGCTTTGCTTTCTTGATCAACAGTAGAAACCACTTTATAAGCCTAATGTTTTATTATCAGTTTACACATTTTTTGTTAATTTTTCAAAGCATTACTATGCTTTGCCATTAGTCGTTCTTATAAGGAAACTTTGGGACATACAATGGTCACAAGATTTCAATCCAAATATAAAATTAACTAGTACTTTTTTATCTGGGTGAGGAGCAAATGAAGAAATGTATACAAGATTATAAATGTGGAGAGTTGTATGGAAGAAGATTTCTTTCAGTTAGCTACGCCTAGATCTTGGAAACCACACTGACATGATGATCTCAAATGAATTTACTCTCTGGGGCCAAAAAACACAAAGTAGATTAAAATAGTGTGAGAAAAGGAGTGCAGCTATAACCTTCTGTGTTTTAGCCTGGCCTTAAAAAGAGAAAGAAGCCAGCCTTGTTTCTGCTTTTCAAGCACAGTGGGACAAACAACCTAGGTGTAAAATGTATCTCTTAGAGTACAGCAAAGAGAAACATATTTACTAAACAAAACTGCCTCACAAACCACACACACACACACACACACACACACACACACACACATACACACACACATCCTTGCACCATTAGTTGAGAGTGGAATAAAATCTAAGCAGTAGATACCTAGTCCCTGGAAACTTAAAGGCGGGGAGGAGTTTATGTTTGATAGGGAAGGAAAATAACACAAAAGTATGCTCTTCCTTTTACCTACTGCACAGTCACTTTTTCATCACTGGGACATACTCACATATTGGGTGTGTGTATACATGAATGTAGGAATGAAATATTTGTGAGAACACAATGCCTTTGTATCAATAGTTCAATAATATTTTAGATTTCAGAAACAACCACTAATCAAGTAGGCTGTGTGAACCTAAATTTATTTGTTTTGTTGGGATGTAAAACGTGTAACAGAAAGAGTTGAGCAAATATTTGCTAAGTCATAAGTTAAAAACTGTTACATTGTCTGAAAATGTGTTTGCATAGAAGACTACATGCTAAAATAAAAGAATACAGCATTAACAGAAAAAGTGAAGGTGAATTTTAATTATTTCATGGTTGGTTTCTCACAGAACATTTCAACTACAACTGAAATCAGCAGTCAAAATGGTGAAGCACTGTGTGGATGTGTCAAAAACATGCTCATTTAACAAAACAAACAAACAAAAAGCAAACGGCAGATCTTTGGAAGAATTTCCATGCATTTCTTCCTCTTTCTCTCCTCCTTAATATGTACTCAGAGAACAGAGGACAAAGGATAAACAAAGCACACAGTGAAGCTAGAAAGACAATTAGGAATAATAGGAGTTTATTATTTAAAATAATACGAATAAAAATAAAATCATATGCTATGACCCAGAACAGTTCTGTAATTAAATTTACTGGGGCAGAAAATTTACTTTGGGGATTAATATCACCATTTGGCAATACAATATATTTTGGTGTAAATACAAATCCATATTATCTTTTCATCTGTTCAATGTAACATGTTTAATCAAAGTACCTTCTTTAAAAAGAAACTATTGCAGGTAAATCTGAAGAAATGTCTAAAACTAACATTTTTTCACAACTATTTTAGCTTTATTTTCTCTCTAAAGCTTTATTCAAAGAAGCTAAAAGAAAATTAACTCATAATAGCATGAAAAGAATAAAAGTTGGTTATGATTGACTGCACTTTATTCATATGGAAAAGTAGAAAATACATGTTAGGGAAAATTACACTCTGTGATTTTATGAGGGAGGTTGCAAATCACTTGACTTCAGTCTACGTAGTCATTATTCTTGTTGAAAACAGGGGGAGTGCCGAGTGTGGTTGGTAATTGTGCAGTTCTAACTTTTCCTTATCTGCCTTGGCCCTCTCTCTATTTTTGATCTTGCTTTGAGTTCAGTGATTGAGATCTATTCCCATGAGCATGGCTTGTGGCTTCCTACCAAGTCTAGTAATAATAGAGTGGAAAATGAATTATTTGGGGCAATAATTTCACAGGCTCCCCAGGTGAAACTATCCCCCCCTTAATTGATTGTTGTCAACTCAGTTCATTGTTGTTTTAGAGTTAGTGACAAATCTAAATTTTTTGTCTACACTTGGCTTACTTCTCTTTTGCAATTAGTTCAGATGTTAGTATTAGAAAAGGGAGCTCATTTATTGGGAACCCTATAAGTTTAACAAAATTCAAAAAGCATATATGCAAAATTCATAAGCATATATATTACAAAATATTGTTCAGGGTAAATGTAAAAGCTGAATGTGGAAGTTATTGCAAGTCATTAATACCAAAGAAATATTGATGTTCTATCTTTTCTCTTTAATGAAGAAATGTGTTATTTTTCCATTTTCTTTACTAGTCAACTAAACAAGTATCCTAACCCTTTCCTGGATGCACCCATTTTAGGTATTAGGAGTGGTACAATGTAAAAGGCAACTTTCCAAAATATGTGTGGGTAAATGCTGCCTATGTTTCTGTAGTGATGCAATAATTTTGTAACATTGGATCAACAGGATTTTCTTCATTTTGAAGGAGCATATGGACTGAGCATGGTGGCACATTCTTGTTATCCTAGCACTAGGAAGTCTGAGGCAGGAGGATTGCTGTGAGTTGGAGATCAGCCTGGGCTATATAGTGAGTTCAAATCCAGCCTGTACTACACAGTGAGATCTTGTCTCAAAACAACACAACACAAAACAAAACAAACAGAAAAGAAATGTATGTTCTAGTTGTATTATAAGTAACCAAGCTGTTTGCACAGATTACTCCATAGTTAAGCAAAATTAAATGGAAGAAAAATGGAAGTCTTCTCACTGTAGTCTCACTCTGTTGTTTTTACTACTAATAGTTATAGTTAAGATGTTTAACCCTTCTCTTTTGTGTGCCTTTGAAAAGAAAAATGATGTGTGAGTTTGCTTAAGTACTTGATCTAAGACTGGATTCACTCCTTGTTATTTATTCATTTTCTGAGAATATTAATGTGCTATCTGTTCAAGGCAAAGTCCTTGGAGAAGATGTATAATACTGAATAGCATGTATATAGCAACATTTAGAAAGCCCAATTTTATATTTTACAAAATTGTGATATCATGCTTATGTAACTGTACAATTTCTTATTAAAATTATACCACATGATCGAACCTTTTATGATATAAATTTTTATTTTAAATATAACTTTTGTATATTTGTATATTTTTACATATGTGAATAAATCATACCATACTAAACAAAATTCTTTTAGATAGTTTTAATTTGTTCAATTATGAAAATATTTCTATAATGATAGACAATATGCAGCTATTACCTTGAAAGTACAATAGATATTTTTCTAAAACATTTTAAGGTTCAAGTTTTTAATCTTTTAAAAATAATTTATAAATGTTATTAAGTGGGCTTAGCAGTCAATATTATGCATTCTGCATTTTTCTTGGTTGATTTAGGGCTGAAAAGTTGTATGTGATCATTTTTGATATACACAATTTGTAATAAAATTACTTTGGGCATTTCAAAAAATTCATGTAATCATTTTATATTGTTTATATTGTTTTTAGATTTTTAAGATGTTTTCATTTTTCTGGGTAAAAAGTAGATATATATAAGCGAACATTAGTGTAGATTAATATGTGTAAGCATTTTCTACCTAATATCCATACTTAAGAAATTCTGAATGACAGTACTTACTAAAGCATAGCAATTGATGTTCAAAACAATTATTCTCATGAATGGTGAAATTTTCAGTTTATTTTAGTGACTTGTGAATTACCTTATCAATTTATCTAATTACATATACTAGAAGGCTGTTAAATATTTGCAGGGTGTCCATAAAATATTATATATATTCAAGAAAATTACTGTTGTATACATAATACCTAAAATGATTTGGAAAGCTGGTAAGTATACTTTACTTATTTTACTGTAACATACTTGCATCAAGCTAATATGCATTACTATCTTCAAATTTTTCAACAATATAGCACATGTCTGAATAGTGAAACAGAATGAAAATGTAGGTCAAATTTTTGAAACACTAAGTAAAATTGCTAAAGGTTACTAACTACAATTGTTTCCCACAAAGAATTTACAAAACTTTTATCTTCCTACCTGAATTACACTGCCATCTCAGGTCAAATCCATGACAAATGTGAATGGAATATTTTTTGTTTCTATATTTGCAGATTATTGTATTATTAATTTTAATTATATATAAAATTGTACACATTTATGGGTAACAGATGATGTTCATACAATATATATATTAGTTATATGTGTATATATATTCATATACAACATCTTGTGTAATGTTCAAATCAAGATGTATCTCCTTATCCATTTATTATTTATCTGTGATGAAATCATTCAAAACTCCTCTTCTAGATTTTATAGACTACATTATTGTCTATAGTCACCCTTCTGCAAAATAGCAGAAATACTGCTTTCTAACCATAGCCCAATTCCCATTAATAAATCTTTTCTAATCCTCTCTCCTCCTACTTTCCCTTGCCTCTGTAAATTAAATAGATTGTTATTATCTAGAACTAAGAATTGAAATCTATTTACAAATAATAATAATAATAAGTGATGCTAGAAAAGTAGCCATAGTTCTAAAGTTTATCTACATTCTTTAAAAATATTCTGTGTTTTTAGTGATTGAAAATTAAAAAGGTCTACTAATACTACTCAGCCATAAAGGGTGAGAAAGTAGATTCATTCATAGGAAAATGGATACAATTTGAGGATATACTCCTAAGTAAAATAAATAAATCACACATGTGTAAATGCCAAATAGTTTCTCTGGTGTGAAAAACTAAAATAGCACTCAAGATCCTATGGGATAACTAGCAATGTGAAATAGGAAGAAAAGGGCTAAAGGTGTAGGGACAGTGGGAAGGGGAGGGGGAGGCGAATAGGGAAAGGAGAAAAAATGTGAGAAAATGTAAAAATGGAATTAAAGTGTTTGTAGGTGGGGAGGGGAGGAGGGAGTGAAGGGAGGGTGGACACAAGGGGAAAAATGCGAACCAAGACCTGTCATGTAAAGGTACAAGATCCCAGTAATGAATGCAACTGTACTGTATACCTAGAATGTACCAATAAATTCAATTTTAAAAAATCTCAAAAATAAATGGTTGCTCTAAGCAAAGTAATGTTTTTGTCTCTGTAATTGCACATTTACAGATTGGGAAAGCCCCAAATTAACAGAATTATGTGAATTGTCTCAATTTTTGTATGTGTATATGTATAATATTTGATCCCAAATACCGATTAAACTATTCAAATATGTGACATGCATCTCATCAGAAAATTAGACTAAAGCATTTGTGATTTTCACTTATTTTCCTATTAGATTAAACCCAAGTGTAACTATCCTTATACTTTTAATATTATTGAATACTTATAAAATGCATTGGTCATTACACATTTCATCATTTAATGATCAGCTTCTATCTGGGTAATTAGATGAGTAATTAATTTAATGGATTTCCACACTGACAAAAGTTAAAGAACTTTTTTGTGGCCTAAATTTCTTTAAAGAAAAAAGCACACAGAACCAGAAGTAGCACCCAGTTATGAACAATTTAAAATATTCTCGAATAATGACAGCTAATTCTTGAATGCTTATTATGGATGAGGTACTAATGTATTTATATTGAACTCATGGCTTTTCTTTAAGGAAGATACAATGTGCTTCCCATGTTTGAGTGAGGAAATAGAACACAGAAACAATACATAACTTGTCCAATTGTCTATATATTGTAAATGACAAAGGATGCAAGTTCAGGCAAGCAAAATTACACGTAAATTCCATTAAGCATTATGCATTCTAGTTTATCAACCCACCATAAGAAAGAATAGTGAGGGAAATTGTTAAAAAGTGACAATTCTGGCTCAAATTAAAATTGGGGAGAGGTAATAAGGGAAAGGAAAAAATAGGAGAAAATGGAAAAATAGAAATAAAATGTTTGTAAATGGGGAGGGGAGGAGCAGGTGAAGGAAGGGCAGGGACAAGGGGAAAAATGAGAACCAAGACCTGTCAGGTAAAGATACAAGATCCCAGTAATGAATGTAACTGTACTGTATACCTAAAATGTACCGATAAACTCAATGAGGAAAAAAAGATAATAAAATTCTCCTGATGAGCAGGAGTTTCACTTAATATTCATTGCCCATTATCCAGGGTTAGAGCTATTTAGAACTTATTATCTTGTGTAAGCATCAATTAATAGTTTAATAATTCTCTGTAAAAAAGTAATAAAAGTTGTAGCTAAGCTTTGAACCCAAACTTTCTCTAGAATAATAGTATTTTTCTTTTGGTAGTAGTTTCTCTCCTTGTTGAATATTTACAAGAAAGTGCCTAAGACTGCAATTTTTCTCCAGAACAGCCTTCATAAAATCTCCTAAATGCTCATGAAATAATAATACTAAAGAAAAATCATTGAATCATTGTAGATGATATATGCATTGCCTTATACCTTATGTCATGTACAGATATAACAATAAAATCAGATTATTATTAAGGGCTAGATAAATCATAAGCACTGTTTTGTAGTGTCAGAGAAAGTTTAACTGTTTTATTTTGTAGTGAAAAATGGAGTTTTACAAGATAATGGCACATTTATAAATGAGGACAATTTACAATTATTAAGCAAATATTTTTCATTAAAAATATCAAACAGGAGATGTGTATTTTTATTATTGGAGCATTATCATTATTTCAAATCACTATAAAATATGGGCAAAAGTAATAAAGTGAGGAATTTTTATCATTGATTAGAAACAGTATATTGGAAAATTTTGATTAAAAAACTATCGTTATTAATTATCAGTATTGTAGAAATATAAGTTTTATAGTAATATGAGTATGTTTGACATCACAAGTGGTTTTGCCATAGTACTCATAAGTTCATCTCAAACAATTGTGAACTTGATGCTATCAGTATATTTTTATGAGAATATTTTAGGCAATTAATACTTATAGCAAATAGTAATATAATTACAGTTCTATGTCCACCATTCCTCATTTTAATTAGAAAATTTGATCAACAGAAATGAGAAACTATATTTTAAACATTATGCTTAAATATTGGTGGAATATTATTTCCTGTTTTATGCACTGAATTTGTAAAGAATCTATTGTTGTTCAGCAACTGTTAACATGAAGCATAAAATGATGAAATGAGAGCTACAATCTAAAGGAATATAGTACTATTTCTGTGAGCAAATAAAGAAAGCACAAGAGATGGAAAAATTGGCACATATGTGAGGCTAAGGCAGGAGCAACTGGAAACTGGCTAAAGAAAATGTGGCTTTTTAAAAAAGTGGAATACTACTCAGCCACAAAGAATGAGAAATTAGAGACATTTATAGCTATATGGATGCACATTGAGGTGATATTCTTAAAAGAAATAAATAGGACACATGTGTAAATACCGAATAGTTTCTCTGGTGTAAGAAACTGAAAATGTAAATTAAGATCTTCATTATAAATCCTTATCTTTACAAAAAAGAGGACCAAAATCTAAGAATATTCAGTATACATTAGTGATCATAATGAGTAGAAACAGTCATTATTTAGGTGACCATCTTTATCCTATTGTTTTAATGATATGCACAGTAATTATCAAGTATTTTCAAGCCATTTCTGAATATCTAAAAATACAATGAAAATCAAGCCTTAATACAATTATCATACTAAGCACTTATAGTTTTATTTTTCAGAGAACTTTTGGAAGGAATACTCACTATATTAAAACCCATACATTTTTATGTCATGACAGCCATGGCTATAACTTTCCTCAATGCCAGGGGAAGCCAAGAGAAGTTAAATAACTTTACCAAGGAAGCTCTGCTTCAAGCCAGACTTGCTTGATTCTAGAGTCAGATCTCTCCACCACAACTGTCCATGAAACAAACAGTCCAGTAGACTTCATTACCAATTGGCTATCTAACTGTCAGCCAGTAACTATAAAAGGATATACTCCTAAGTGAAATAAATAAGTCATACCTATATAAATGCTGAATAGTTTCCCTCATGTGAAAAACTATAATGGTACCTAAGATCTAATGATATAATTGGCAATGTGAAATAGGAAGAAAAGGGCTAAAGGTTTAGGGGAAACAGGAAGGGTGGGGGAAAGGTAATAAGGGAAAAGAAAAAAATGAGAAAATGAAGAAATGGAAATAAAGTATATGTAAATAAGGAAGGGAGGAGGGGGTGAAGGGAGAGCAGGGATAAGGGGAAAAAATGAGAACCAAGACCTGTCATGTAAAGATACAAGATCCCAATGATGAATGTAACTGTACTGTATACCTAAAGTGTACCAATAGACTTAATTAGAAAAAAAAGACATCTCAATTTCTATTTAGTCACTTTTTAAATTCTTCCTCTAAAATTATTTGAAATTCAGTTAATCAGTACATTCTTGATATACATTATGATCACATTCATCACTGGGAATTTGTACCTGCACATGATATATCTTCATTCTTATTGTTCTCCATCCCCTTTCCCTCCCTTCCACTCTTCCAGACTTCCCTATTTAGAAGAATCTTGTTTCTGTTTTTCCTTCTTTTCTTATTTTTTTATTTCCCTTTTGCCTTTCCCTACCCTCTTTCTTATCCCTCCCCTTCGAACCTTTTCTTCCTATTTTACTTTATATAGTACACATTTTGGAACTGAAAGATTCTTTTTTTTTAAATTTTAAATTGAATTTACCATTTACCCATTTACCATGGATACATATTGAAGATATACTCCTAAGTGAAATAAATAAGTCACACATGTGTAAATACTGAATAGTTTCTCTGGTGTGAATAATCTGCAATAATACATAAGATCCTAATAAGATTACTGACATTTTGAAAAGGGAAGAAAGGAGCTAAAGGTGTAGGGAAGGTGGGATGAATAGGGGAAGGGTAATAATGGAAAAGAAAAAAATGTGAGATAATGAAAAGATGGAAATAAAGTATTTGTAGATGGGGAGGGGAGGAGGGGTGAAGGGAGGGCAGGGGTAAGGGGAAAAAAATGAGAATCAAGACTTGTCATATGGAGGCACAAGATCCCAACAATGAATGTAACTGTACTGTATCCCTAAAATGTACCAATAAACTCAATTAAAGCTGAAAAAAAATGTACCCATTTACCTATGAATGAATCTACTTTCTCATTTATGGCTGAGTAGTATTCCATTTTATAGAAAAAAAAAACCACATCTTCTTTATCCAGTTTCCAACTGATGGGCATGTGGGCCGTTTCCAAGTTTTAGCTATTACAAACTGTGCTCTATAAACATTGGAGATTCTCCTTCTCCCAATTTATCTTGCTCCTTTCTTACTTTTTTTCTTTCTCACATTTTTTTTTTTTTTTTGTGCCAGGGATTGAACTTGGGTCCTTGCACTTGCAAGGCAGGCCACCAAACTGCTGAGCTAAATCCCTGGCCCACTTTCTCATATTTTTTAATAAGTGCTTCATAACAGAGAAATGCTGCTTTTGCTAACATTATAATTTTATCACAATTATTAACTATGTATTGTTGAAATATCCTTTGAAAAAAGTATAAGAAATACTGCAGAAGTGGTCAGAATCAGAGATACATAAGAAAATATATTGAAATAATTCTAAAGTATTTTGTGTAATATAGGTCAATTCAACTCTGAACCTAGAATTATGCAACAGCTGTGGCACAACATTACTACTGATAAACAGTTCTTTCACTTGACAGGGAGCAGTAAACGATTTTTGAAAAAGAAATAACTGGAAAGAATACAAAGGAGAGAGAATAGTAAGATTAAAATTGTACAGCAGGTAATTGGAAGTCAATTAAAAAATTCCATGGTTTGATGTTCTATATAATTGTGTGCATAGTGTACCACATCATTAAACATCAACGAAACATGGCTGATCTACTATGGCCAAATCACTGGGGAAACAGAGAAAGTAACAAAGTTAATTAAGCAAAGTCCTGGGATGCATGACACAGTGTTGTAATTCGTGAGGATTACTTCCACAGCTATCCAAGTGTTTATAACTCTTGCTTTTTCTGTAACACAATCAGTGTTATGACAATATCTTTGGTGTATTGAAGTTTGAAAAATATTTCAGGCATAAGGTTTTGGTAGTTTAACAGTTGTGCTTTCACTGTGGTATTATATCATGGAATTAATAATTAATGCTTTTCAGTGTTTGGTGGAACCTGAATTTCTAAGGGCCACTCCAAAAGTTTAGTCTGTGGGACTACTGTTACAATTAATTCTGTTCATTCACAAAGGAAACATATGAGAGGTATGTAAAGTTATCAATCAGGTGAAGGCAAAATATAATTAAAATATAATTAACTACATTAAATATAATTAACTGAGACATAATTAAGCAAAAAATCATGACTTTTTTTGCAAAATATTCATGTTTATTAAGTGTATCCATCTCCTAGTATTGCAAGTGAACTGCAAATACAATTATTTATCAAATAAAATGAATTAGTTACAATAATTATTTATAGTAATAAAATAATTATTTGGTCAACAATGTATTATGTATTAATTGCAAGTCAATAATACATGAAACATTTAGATCTACAATGACCTTTATGTTAAACACCACGCAGAATAAATTCTGTACTAAACATCTAAATCAAAATAGAATATCTTGGGGCCAGGGATTTAACTCAGTAGTGCTGTGCCTGCCTGGCAAGAGCAAGGTCCTAAGTTTGATTCTCAGTACCAAAAGAAAAAAAACAGATTATCTTTCGTACACATTAAAATGGATAAAATTTGAAGATGTAAAGACCAACTTTAGCATTGTCACCATCTAAAAAATTCACCTTTATTGGACTGAGTAAAACTCACTAATTACTAACTACATTGTTCTGACATTCAGAGCATTAAAAATCTGGCTATGATAAAGAACGGGTCAAAGGTTGCCAGGCCCCGCCCCATTCTCCAAGATGGCGAGCGGCAGTGGTGGGTGTGTTTCGGTGCCTGCCCTGTGGAGTGAAGTGAACTGTTTTAGAAAGAACGGCGACTTCACGCTCACTGTGAAAACCATCAACAAGATACTACAGATGAACAAAGATGATGTAACTGCCCTACACTGTAAAGTCGTCTACCTTATTCATAATGGAAGTTTCAAGGAAGCCTTGACTGTCGTCAATGTACATACCAAAGTTTTAGCCAGTAACTTTCTCTCCTTTGAGAAGGCATAATGTGAGTATAGGCTCAACAGAATTGAAAATGCCCTGAAGACAATAGAAAGTGCCAACCAGCAGACAGACAAGCTAAAAGAGCTATATGGACAAGTCTTATACCGTTTGGAATGCTATGATGAATGCTTAGCTGTGTATAGAGATCTCATGCGAAACTCCCAAGATGATTATGATTAGGAGAGGAAAACAAACCTTTCTGCAGTTGTTGCAGCTCAAAGCAATTGGGAAAAAGTGGTTCCAGAGAACTTGGGCCTCCAGGAAGGCACCCAGGAACTATGCTAAAACACCACCAGTGCATTGATTGGACAAGGCCAGCTGAACCAGGCAATGAAAATCCTACAGAAAGCTGAAGATCTTTGCCTCTAATCATTTTCAGAAGTCTCTGATGGGACAGAGGTAGAGCCCCAGACAGAACTGGCCATCATTCATGGTCAGATGGCCTACATTCTGCAGCTTCAGGGCCGTACAGAGGAGGCTTTGCAGCTTTACAATCAGATAATAAAACTGAAGCCAACAGATTTGGGATCACTAGCTGTAATTGCAAATAACATCATTACCATCAATAAGGACCAAAATGTCTTTGACTCCAAGAAGAAGGTGAAATTAACCAACGCAGGAGTAGAGTTTAAACTTTTCAAGAAACAACTGCAAGCTATAGAATTTAACAAAGCTTTACTTGCTCTGTACACAAACCAGGCAGAGCAATGTCACAAAATATCTACTGGTTTACAGTCCCAAAGTCCTGAGCATCTCCTGCCTGTGTTAATCCAAGCTGCCCAGCTCTGCCGGGAAAAGCAGCACACAAGAACTGCTTCAGGAATTTTCAGATCATCATCCAGAAAATGCAGCTGACATTAAACTGACCATGGCACAGTTGAAAATTTCTCAAGGTAATATTTCCAAAGCAGGCCTAATTCTGAGAAGCACAGAAGAGTTAAAGCATAAACCAGGCATGGTATCTGCATGAGTGACCATGTACAGCCATGAGGAAAATATTGATATTGTCATTGAGGTCTTCACACAGGCTGTCCAGTGGTACCAAAACCATCAGCCCCAATCTGCTCATTTGTCCTTGATAAGAGAAGCAGCAAACTTCAAACTCAAATATGGGTGAAAGAAGGAGGCCATTAGTGACCTAGAAGAGCTATGGAAACAAAATCCAAAAGCTATTCATACCCGGGCACAGCTTATTTCTGCTTACTCACTTGTAGATCCAGAGAAAGCAAAATCTCTTAGCAAACACTTGCCCTCATCAGATAGTATGTCTCTAAAAGTAGATGTCGAGGCCCTTGAAAATTCTCCTGGAGCTACGTACATTCGGAAGAATGGTGGAAAAGTCACTGGAGATAGTCAACCAAAGGAACAAGGTCAGGGAGATTTGGAAAAGAAGAAGGAAAAAAAAAGGGGAAACTGCCTAAGAATTAAGACCGAAAGGTTACCCCAGATCCAGAAAGATGGCTGCCAATGCGAGAATGTTCTTACTACCGAGGAAGAAGGGTAAAAAGAAGGATCAGATTGGAAAGGGCACTCAGGGAGCAACTGCAGGAGCTTCATCTGAACTGGATGCCAGTAAAACTGTTAGCAGTCCTCCCACCTCCCCAAGAGCTGGCAGTGCAGCAACCGTATCTGCCTCTACAACTAACATAGTACCCCCAAGACACCGGAAACCTGCAAGGGCTCCAGCAACAAAGAAGAAATAGCAATAGTAAAAGAAGAAAGGAGGAAAAGGCGCCTGTGATTAGAATGTTCTCCTGCCGGGCTATTTTTAAACTAGTCTCAGTGACCCTAGGAACATAATAAAGGTAACACAACCAAAAGCATAGAACTGCTCCTTCTTCCATCCCATTAACATAAAATAATTTCTTGTGCGTTAAATAGGAAAACATCTTCCTCTGACAGTCCAGTTCGATTTGGCCTACTTGTCCCACATGGTTTTGCACACATTATGAGGACTGAAGATGATCGGGCATTTACCCACCTTGATATCTGTTGGACCCTTTATCTTTGTTTGTTGATTGGATCTTTTTTCCATTTCACAAATAAGACACATTGCCTGAGGTTTCCCACGACTTAAACAGAAGCTGTTTCTTCTGTCTCAACTAGAGTCCAAAGATTGAAGATACTTGTTCCTATCAATTCCCACTTTAAAGTATGTCTCAGGAGGCTCTTGGAGACTAAAAGTGGAATCTTCTGAACATTCCAAATATTTGCTTAGAAATAGGTGGTAAAAGGGACCTTAGTAAGACACTGGCGTTCTGCACTTAGCTAAATGAGTGGCCACAAACAGACTACAGTGACTGTCTTAAATAGTTTTAACCACAAATTCTCTGTCATGTGACACTACAATATGGAATACTTTTCATTTATGTGGCACCTTTGTGCCCTTTATCATTTTCAATTTCAGATTATGTTAACATGCTGATTTAGCACCACTGAAGACTTCAAGAAAATACATCAATGTTGCAAGTAGTTCACTCTTAGACCCAGCGTCAGAGGTCACATGGGTTTGGACTATCTCGATCAAAAAGGTTAATGTTCCTATCAAGAATAGGAAAGTTAAAAAAAACGAATAAGGAAATTGACTTCACGTGGAGAGGGAATCAATACCACACAGCATTAGTATCTAACAGAACTGGTGACCCAATTAATACTCAAATGGCTCTTCTTTCTAGTTATGGGTTATGACTGTTCCTTACCTTTGCCAGAGTAAGGAAGTATTTTACAGTTTGTGATGTCAATGTTGCTCGTCTTTCCTTACCTACAAGCCACTTTCATTCAACAGCTGTGAGACATGTCGGGATGCCTACCTTTGTTGGTATTCATTTTATGCTGCCCACGATATCATTTATTTTATACTTTTGAGTATTTCCTTGTGACCATATTACTCTGTCCTTGTTAATGAACAAAATGCTGCTGTTTGATCATAAAAAAAGAATGAGAAACTAGAGACATTTATAATAAATGGATGCACATTGAGGACATACTCTTATGTGAAATTAATAGGACACACATGTAAATACTGCATAGTTTCTCTGGTGTGATAAACTAAAAGTGTAAATAAGGGTGAAAATGTGCAATTGATGTTTCATAATAGGAAGGAAAATTCTAAAGTTATGGGGCAAATAGGAGGGGTAGGGGAAAGGTAAAAAGGGAAGAGAATAAATTAGAGAAAAGGAAAAAACATGGAAACAAAGTCTTTGTAAATAGGGAAGAGTGGAGGGGGTGAAGGGAGGCTAGAGGAATGGGGAAAAAAATAAGAACTAAGACGTGTCATGTAAAGGTACAAGAGCCCAGTGATAAATGTAACTGTATTGTATATCTAAAATGTACCAATAAAATATTTTTTAAAATTCTGGCTATATAGTAGAAACCTGTTATTACTTGCCCTAAAATTTATGTCTTACATTGAGGTCTACTTTGGCTTTCAATAGTAAAAAATGAGATCTTCCATCTTTAATTAGGATTAAGACAATCAAGACTTTGGTCCTGTTTGAAAAATCTCATCCTGCCAAACAAGCATCATCTAGATTATTTACAAAAATCACAATTTATTGAATCTATCTAAGGGCTGACATCACAGGATTTTTTTTTCAAACCTAGAAAAAAAAAAAAACAGATGCCTTCAAGTAGACATAATAAGCTAGCTCTTGCTTACCTGAAATAGCATCTCACAGGTAAGTACAGCTGCCTTACAAGACAAAGGGATAATTTAGTTAAAAAATTGTAATGAATTGCTTAAGGAAGATGGTGAACTCCTGGGAGTCTGCAACCTGTGGAAGGCAGGGACACAAAGAGTGGGTTACACTAGCAGCCTCATCAAAGAGAACTGGGAAAAGGGAAGAGCCTTGTTTGTGAGGAAAGGCTGGAGGAGGGAGCAGCTAGTGCTCAGGAAAGAACGTAGCCTCCCAAGGATAACACTCTGTCATCCTAAACTAGAGGAAAGTACCCATTGTGATTGGGATAAAAACCTGAATAAAGTCCACTTCCCCTGACAGAGGGATAGGATGTGGACTTCAGCTCCTGGGAAATCTCCTGTCACTGCTGAGGTGGAGATAAGGGCCAGTTAGTGATATGTGGTGAAGGATTGAGTACAGAGTGACAGCAAGACGGGCGAGTTTGGGTGACAGAATTCTTCTACAACCCGGTTATTATGGTCATTAGATGTTTGCATCCATTTGTCAGACTCAAAGAAAATATAAGTACAACATTCTGTGTATAAAATGTGTGAATTTTACAGTGTGTAAATTATATTCCAATCTTATTTGATGCGTAGGAATTAATTTTAAGTCTATTTAATATGTTACTTTATATTAATATCATGCAAATGTAATGCTGCAGAATATTTTTCCCACTTGATTCAAATCTATAAGCAGTTTCCATAGTAACATGGAAAAAAGAGAGTATAAAAATAAAATTTATTGTTGCAATTAAACCAAATTTAAGAAAAAAATTAATCTGACATACATTAATGATGTAGGTAATAGCATGTGAATATAGCAATATCTTATAAATGGAATCTGAATCCCATAAACTCTGTAATTGTATTTTCTTCATATGAACAAGTCAATTTTCTTTTATGTCCCTATATAAGTTTCTGCCTAGAAACCAGTATGCGCATTGACAGGGTTTCCTGATATTATATACAATCACATCCTTTCTCTTTCCTACATACGCAGACACATACACACCCTCAAACAAATCATATGCAACTAAATTACCAAGAAGCTGCTTTTATAATGTAAGAAGAGTAATAGTGAAAAGATAGCTTTTTGACACTATACTGCATTAAGTATTAAGTATTTGTAAAACAAGCTTTTCATGAATGAGTATTTGCAAAAACTCGGAACCTGTAGAAAAGTACTGTTTTTTTTTTTTTTT
>NW_022900948.1:20379129-20400193 GCF_012274545.1 Fukomys damarensis
ATAATGTAATGCATCATTAGTTGTCAATGGGAAATAAAATTGAAAAATAATAAATATATATTTTAAATGTCTAAGTAGAGACTTGGCGCTTTAATTGCTTCTTGTGGCAGTAGGGTCTGCTCATCTGTGTTCTCACTGGAGAGCAATTGAAGAGCTTGACTTTCCACCTCCATGCAGCAGTAATGAAACACTATTTTTCCACCATTTGAAGTAGCTCTGTTTGTAGCAAATAAAGTAGACTTCAGAGCAAAGGACTAATCAGGGATGAAGAGGGATATCACGTAATGATAACAATATTGATCCACTGAATAACATTCCAAATCCACCAAATAAGAAAGGCAAAAAATATATATGAACCAAATGGGAGTTGCTGGTATATGCCTGTGATCCCAGCACTCTAAGAGGCTGAGGGAGTAGGGGCTCAAGTTTTTGTGCAATGTAGGAGTAACAACTTAGCAACATGGTGTCTAAGAATTGAAAATAGTGTAGTGACCCTTGCTTCAATCTCCAATAATGAAAAAGAAGCATTTGATATAACAAAGTCTGATAAAACAGAAAAGATGCCTAGATAAATCTGTAAGAATAGTTGGAGACTTGAACGTCACTCTGTTAAAATTGATAAAGTAACCAGATAGAAAATTATCAGGGACAGAGAACTGAACATAAACTGGTAGTCTATTCAATATTTGCTGAGCACTTCCCACAACAACAAAAGAAAACAGATTCTTTTGGAACACCCATGAAATATTAAAATAAACCATAGTCTGGATCATTAAAAAGAAATAGTAAGCATTTTACTACATTTAGAATATGTTCTTGCACATCAATGCAACCAAATTAGGAATTATATAAGATAAGGCAAAATGACAGGAAATTTCCAAACACTTGTATATTGAACAATATATTTTTAAAGACTTTGAGTTAGAGGACAAATATCTTAAGAGAAGCGAAAATATGTCTTGAATTGTTTCAGGGAGAAAGTGCAATATACTAAAATCCCTAAGACTCTGTAGTGAGAAGAAAGAAATTATAGCACTATATACATACATTACAAATGAAGAAAATCATGAAATCGATTATCCAAACTTCTATCATAATAACATAAAAAAAGAAGCAAATGTCTCAATGCAAATGTAAAGAAGGTATTTTTAAATTTTAGCTATTACAAACTGTGTCGCTATAAACATAGGTGCACACATATCTCTGTGATATGATTCTTTTAATTCTTTTGGAAAGATATCCAGCAGGGGAACAGCTGAGTCAAATGGAACCTCTAGTCCCAGCTCTTTGAGGTATCTCCATATTGACTTCTATAGTGGTTGCACCAGTCTGCACTCCCACCAACAATGGAGAAGATTTCCTTTCTCCCCACAACCCGTCCAGGATTTGTTATTGGTTGATTTCTTGATAGCAGGCATTCTTTGTGGCTGTTTTCATCTGCATCTCTCGAATGTCCAGTGATGTGGAATATTTTTTCATATATTTACTTGCTGTTTTTACTTCTTTGTCTGAGAAATGTCTTTTCATTTCAGATGCCCATTTTTGAATTAGGTCTTTATATTTGGGGGGCTGATTGTTTTGAGTTCTTTATATATTCTAGATAATAGTCCTTTGAGGATCACCTGGTAAATTTTTTTTCCCACATTGTAGGTTGTCTCTTAGTTCTGCTGATGGTTTTTTTGCAGTGCAGAAGCTTTTTTAATAACATGAGATCCCAGTTGTTGATTCTTTCTGCTAGTTCCCATGCTACTGAAGATTTGTTCAGAAACTCTTTTCCTATGCCAATGTCTTCCAGAGTTCTGCCTAACTTATCTTTCAGCAAGTTTAGTGTTTCTGTTATAATATTTAGATCTTTAATCCACTTGGATTTTAGTTTAGTGCATGGTGAAAGATAAGGGTCCAGGTTTAATCTTTGGCAAGTTGAGATCCAGTTTTTCCAACACCATTTATTAAAGAAGCTATCTTTCCTCCAGTGGGGATGGTCAGCTCCTTTGTCAAAGATGAGGTAGCTGAGTACATCTGGAGTTGTTTTTGTATCTTCCAATCTGTTCCACTGATCCTCAGATCAGTTGGAAATTTTAAAAAGAAGATGTGGTTTTTCTATAAAATAGAATATTACTCAGCCATAAAGAATGAGAAATTAGAGTTATTCATAGGAAAATGGGTACATATTGAGGATATACTCCTAAGTGAAATAAATAAGTCACACGTGTAAATACTGAATAGTTTCTCTGATGTGAATAAACTATAATAGTACATAAGATCCTGATGATATAATTGACAAGGAGAAATAGGAAGAAAGGGGTTAAAGGTGTAGGGAAAGTGGGAAGGGTAGGGGAAAGCTAATAAGGAGAAAAGTGAGAAAATGAAAAAATGGAAATGAAGTGTTTGTAAAGGGGGAGGTGAGGAGGTGGTGAAGGGAGGGCAGGGACAAGGGGAAAAAATGAGAACCAAGACCTGTCATGTAAAGGTACAAGATCCCAATAATGAATGCAACTGTACTTTATACCTAAAATGTACCACAAAACAATGAGAAAAAAAAAAGGTATTCTTAAAAACTCCAAAGGAAATCAATGAAACTGAAAAGAGCAAAGCAGTAAAGAAATATCAGTGAAAAAAAAGTCTGATTCTTTGTAAAGGTAACCAGTACTTGGGTTGTGCCATTTTAGGGGCTTCATCTGAAATCCATGGGGCAGGCAATGGGGAAGGCAGGCTGGAACTCCTGAGTAGGCTGGAACTGCCATTCACATACAAAATTTCTTCTCCACCACAAAAGCCTCAGCTCTGTTACTAAAGCTTTCCAAACAAACGAATCAAACCCACTCCTACCGAAGATAATGTTCCTTATTTAAAATGTGTGGACTTTCACATCTATTAAATGCCTCCACTGTAATATGTAGTATTTGACTGGATAACTGAATGATGTACTCATCTGAGAAGACATGTCAAAGACTATCATAGAACTGAGAGTTGAGTCACTGCTCAGCCAAGGCTCTGTGTTTTCCTCTGATTTATAGTAACATGTATCTTTTCAGAACACCCTTCAACATATTTGAAGATGCAGGTAGATCTTAATAAGGAGACTTTGAACAGTATGACATTCATATTGACGCAGTAAGAGAAATTAATTATGCACATTTTGGCACAAAATCTCCAGACAACCAAGAGTCAATGATAACTACTGAAACTGAGTGACTGTCTAAACAATAGATGTTAACCAAGATTGCTTCCAAAGGAAAAACCAGAGAAAATTTATTGGAGAAGTATTCCCAGGGCTGAGGAGGTGAATGAAGAAGTAAAACCCCAAATAAGAATTACATTATCAAGTTGGCTACTGCTGTACCATGGGAGACTACTACTCTATCCCATGAAAACTTCTGAGAAGCCTTACAATTGCATCTCCAAACAATTTCCCTATGGAGTTGAAAGGAGACACACTTCTCACTTTAATTATGTTCCCCTTACTCATAGGTTCCCTTCCAAGCACTCACTGGCTTCTTCCACTTCTGAGCTGTACATTCATGAATTCCAAGGAGATTCGTAAGCTAAGATGTTTTACCCTGTTCCACCATTAAGGCATTTGACTGACACATATGGACTAGTGCTAGTTAAGTTTAATGGTCAACTGGACTGGCTCGTGAGTCCCTGAGGTGCTTTGTAAAGCACATATCTGGGTGTGTCTGGGTGGGTTGCAGAGGTGTGACCTTGGGATCTCTACCTGCTTCCTGGCACTGTCCCCTGCTCTGTTTCCTGGCCTCCATGAACTAAGCAGCTTTGCTCAACATGCTCTTCTGCCATGATGTGCTTGTCTTGGAGCCAGCTGACTATGAACTGAATCCCCAGCAATTATAAGCAAAATTAAACCTTTCTTTCCTGTAAGTTGTATATGCCAGGTCTTTGGCCCCAGCAACAGGAAAATTGACTTATACAGGCACCTGGGAGAAGCCAAGAGAATTTAAGTAGCATCCAAAGATAGCTAATGTATCATATTATGCAACAACTACTTCATTCTCTTCTTACATTGTGAAGTAGGTAAAAGAAAGTGAATTTTCAGCCGGATTTGGTTCTTCCAAATAAAAAAAGTTATGGTGAAAGTTACAAAGCTTCTACAGGATTTTTTTTCATTTTGAAATAAATACTAAGAAGAGTTTTTAAGACAGTATATACTTACTTAAAATGTTCATTTCTTTCACCCTTCCACTATTAATTTAGCAGGAAATAATAAGCTTAAATTGTATTCCTACAGCGTTTTCAAGTTTACAAAAATTAAACCCATAATTCCCATTTGATCAGCGTAATACAGTCCTGTGATATTTCCAGAATGCACATCTTGTTTTATAAATGAAAACATAATGTAACTAATGAGTGAACGATGTGTAACTCAAATTCATGTGATTTTCTTCAAATACAGTATTCTTTCACATGTTGGTCTCTCCTAAAAATAATTTCTTTAACTTTAAATTGCTTATCCTCCATTAAATTTCTAGTTTCTTTGAGATTATAAACATGAATGTTGTTGAAATTTACTAATTCTCAGAATATTAGAGTTAATAGTCATCAAGAAGCATGTATCTTTTATTCTTCTAGAAAAGATTATGCTTAAATATAGTTTAAATGTAATAACTACCATTATGTTAATATTATTTAAGGAAATAAAGTATCACCATATTCCTATTTAGAAATATTTGTTACAGTTCAAAGAGACTGACCAACTACAAGATAAGACTATGTATGTCATAAATGCAATTCTCTCTAAGTTCGATGTTCAACACATTTTCTACTATATGTCTATGTCTCAAAAAGATAAAACCATTTTTTTGTAAAGATTTTGGAAACTACTTTTAAAAACACATCATCTTAAAAGATCACCTTTCTAGTCATTGTACTATGTATTATGAAGTGTATTTTGCTTTTCTTTGTTCCTTGTCCTTTCCTTTTGGGTAGAAATGAACTGTACTTTGGGACTTTCATCAAAGTAAATTTTCTCCAATTTCCCTCAGTAGTTATAAAATTGCTTTATTTATGCCTTTATTAATGTAATACACTCTAATATTATCAGAGCAATTTTTATTGAGATGAGAAATGTCTTCTCCTTTCTTTTGAATTTTTGCTGTTAAATTATCTCCCCAGTTGTCATTAATAGGTTCAGTGCATTTCTAACCAGTCACAGTGCTCATTCTATTTTAAAGAATACAGGGCATATTGTTTTCTTTTTTATTTTGCTTTTCTTGCTTTTAAGAATTGTATTGCACTCTTGATTTCATATTCAAATATCAAATTAACTGCATTTGAAACATTTATGTATTGTTTTGAAAAGTTTACATTCTTAAACTATCAATCAATTTCTGGAAATGATTTAAATTTTAGCATCTGATAATTTCAAAAACTAAAATCTAGATAAACCATGTACATGCTCATTTGTTTAAAAATGGAATGCAATTAGCAACGCAAAATTATTAAGTGTTATCCAAGAGTTGAGATATTTGTACTGAAACAAATTCCTGTGTTAGATAACATTTAGAAACACTGAGTATGACACAACTTATAGGGCAGTATTATTGCACCAAAACAGTTCATTTCAAACATAATAAATATTTTGTCTAAAGTAGTAATTTAGACAATTTATTCTGTTTATCTCTATGTATCTTAAAAATGACCATACTATTTCTTAAAGAAACTAGATTTTTATGTGTCTTGTTATTAATGATGTATTTTATAACATTGTTGTTTGTGCAGTATTAACCCCAGTTGTTTTGGTGTGAGAAGCTAGGTAAAACTGTGAGGTACTCCATGTTTTGAACCCAAGTTCCTTTTGCTCTTTTCCTATTTTCACTTTTCTAGTTGTTGTTTTTTGAATTAAAAATTTACCACATATATTTAGTTGTACATATTAGTTTCCATTGCTGTTTCAATCCTACACTGGATGCCTTTCTTATTATTTGTTTTATAGTTTTTCCATTTACCAGATTGGTTGGATTGATGTGGGGCTGATAAAATCTTGCTCATCGCCTATTCGGTGCTCAAGTACACTCAAGGTTTGCAGTCTTCCAATGAATACTCATGTTACTTCATTTCAATAACTCCTGCCTCAACTGCCATAACTGCGTTATCTATAGGTCATGAGAGAAAGAATAAGAGAAAGCATATAAACTTTCAGCCACTAAGCATGGTGGTGCGTGAGGGTCAGAAGAGTGACCATGATCTGAGGAAAGAAAAGATGAAGGATATGAGGTGTTGTTTAGCTTTCTTTTATGACATAGATACTATAGAGGGAATATTAGTTTAGATGATACTGTTTTAAAGTGAAATGAAATAACTCTGAGAATCCTAGAGCCTTGATTCTATATCTATAGTAGATGTGATACTCTATCAAATTTTAACTGATAGAAGGTGAATCGGTGGTCTAAGTAGAGTAGAACCCATAGTTATTGTCATCCCCAAAGCAGCAGTTGGATTGTTTCTTCCTTGGATAATTCCCTGAAGTGTCCCCTGAGATTCCTGTTGGTTTCCAAAAAGAGAAACAATGAACACTAGGGTGAACAGCCAGTCTAAAAGATGTATTAGAGAAACTCAAGTACAGAGTGTATAGGAAGTGTGCACAGGGAGACAAAGGCTGTTCCATCTAGATATGACTGCAATGGGGTGTTTTGGTTATGGAGATTATGTGAGGCTTTAAGAAATGCACCAAAGGGCTGGGACTAAGTTCTTTCAGTGTTTCGGACAACTTTGTTAGTACTTGAAAAGGCTCAAGACATCATGTTTTTTTCAAGCCCGTAAAGGACAACATGCAGTTGGCTGGTCATGTAATAGTTGAGGCATTCTGTATTTGTTAGTTAGCAAAGTAGAAAAGTGGGAAATGCTACCTTGGGGAATCCAGGATTAAATTATGTAATTTTAAGTAGTGTTTGTGAAAATTTAAAGACATAGCAGTTTTAAAGGCTATGATGTATGGTTTGTAATTGGGTGAAAGCTTTTTCTAAGGGGAGAAATAGTATAGTTACAAGATGCAGCTTGGGAGAAGAGAGATAAAAAAAAAATCCAATTCCAGATGATATCTAGGAAATTCAGAACTGTAGAATTGCCTGATTCAAATATCTTATGTTGGAAGGCAAATTTTAGATGAGATTCCATCTGGATTGTTTATACCAGAATATTTGTTTTTCTGGTTAATTTTTACTTTCTTGAAAAATATGACATTTATCCCACAATGGATAAGTCATTTCCTTTTGATGGGAGAAATATGTTATAACATATCTTTGTTATAAATTTTATCAAAGGCATTATGAATACCAAAACTGATAACAAAAACCAAGTATGAAACATTGAAGATAATAGTCACTATATAACTATTTCATTACAACCCCTATGACATATATTTGAAACAGTATATAATTTTTTCAGATAATGTGCATGGTAGGAAAATTTTCCAAAACTGTTCCTAGAAAAATACATATGACAAAACAGATGCACACACCTAATAAAATGATAATTTTCATCTACTACCCTCTTATCTTCACAAAAATCACATTGCTAGGGCATTGTTTCCATAATATATGTTCCATACAATTTTTGATGTGTAGAATTTACTATTTTTTTCTTTCAGAAGGTTTCTCAGTGTCTGTCTTCACAGTCTTCTATAATAAAGTATCATATACAAACATAAAAAAACAAATTTATTTCTCCTAGTTCTGGAAAATGAGAATTCTACAATAAAGGCATCAGATGTAGTGTCTGGCGAGGCCTACCTTCTTAGGTCTTCTCATTCTACCCTCATGAGCCAAATGGAGAGAACTATACCTCGGGCCTTTTTTTTTGGTACCCGGAATTGAACTCAGGTCCTTTTGCTTGCAAGGTAGGTCACCAAACTGTTGAGATAAATCCCTGGCCCTCCT
Source organism: Fukomys damarensis (assembly GCF_012274545.1). NCBI lineage: Eukaryota > Metazoa > Chordata > Mammalia > Rodentia > Bathyergidae > Fukomys > Fukomys damarensis. The sequence continues at coordinate 20,387,022 of NW_022900948.1, forward strand.
CAGGCTTTTTTTTTTATAAGGCACTAATATGCTGTTCCTGAGAGTTCTGTTCCTAGGACCTGTATACTTCACAAAGATACTACCCATATGTATTGTGGCCCCAGGGATGAGGGCTTTAACATATACATCTTCTAGGTAACAAAAATATTAATACCATAATATGTAGTTTGAGATGTAAGTCACACTGTCTCTTCGACTGACAAAACCATATACCTGACCTAATTCACACCAGGTGTGAAAGGCACAATTAGGCAGTGCCTTAGTTACTTTCTCATTGCTGGGGCAAAATACCAACACCTACAAGTTAAAGGAAGAAATGTTTATTTTTGACCCACAGCTTATAGAGGTTTCAATCTATAGTTGGCTGTCTCCAAGGAATAGTAACATGGCAGAAGTACACTGCAGGCAAGAAGCAGGGAGAGGGGCATTGAGGAAGTATGGAGGATATCTATCTCTATCTAGCATCTCCATCTTCTTCTACTATGCTACAACCCCCGGACACACCTCTTTCCACTGTGCTTCACCTCCCAATATCACACCCAGTGAGCCTTGAACCCATCAGTGATCTTATCCAATATCACATACCAGTGATCAGTCACTTCCCAAAAACCCCACTTATGAGCACATGAAGCTGTTGGGGGACATGTAGATACCAGCTACAATAGACAGCATAATAAGCACGTATATTGGAAGGCAAATTATTTACATCCTGTTTTTAACAAAGATGATTTTGCCAGCATGATCTTAATAGCATTATTTTAACTTTTTTTCAGTAGGAATAATAAACCAGAGTTGAGAGAAACCACTCATGTTGTTTTGACTGGCCTTGTGAAAATCAATACTCACTGGAATGTGGGATTGTGAATATATTCTGAGGAAACTGAGCTAAGCTGTTGAGGATGAATTAAAATTTTATTAGGGTTTTAGACAAAGGTATTTGAAAATTGTATTATCAGCTTCTACTTTTTACCATTCTATAAAAATAAGCTTATAACCTAAATTATGGGTAGATAAGGAAATTCTTATAAAATTTATATCATATAGGAAGGTACGAACTTTATTTGATTTAGTTGTGCAAAGAAGTCATAGTCCCTTGCCTGCTCATAAAAAGAGATATGGAGACTACACTTCCTTGTTTTCTTTATAAAGATCAACTGGGAATATTTCACAAATTTGAAAAGAAATGACATTTCTAATTCAATTCATATCATATTCTGTATACATATTAGTGTCAAATTTTGTGTCATTTCCAGTATCTAATTGGATTTTGGTTTTGAAAACACAAGTAGATGAGGTAAATTGACAAGTACTTTATATGTTTAATTCCTCCCTTTCAAAAAATGGCTTTTGTTGATCAATAGAATGACTTAACTTACATGCATTTGTGCACTGCTTCAAATAGAATTTCCAATTAAAAACAAAGAGGCTTCATTAGATAATGAAGAAAGAAGAAGGGAAAGTTCTAAGTGAAGTGGCATTGCAAATAAGACACTTATATTCATTATTTTAGGAGAAACTATTCTCTGAGTGACAGAACAACAAGGAAAAATTGGCTAGGAAAAAATGTCATAAAAAAGCTGATTTATATTGTCAGAAGCAGCTATTGGTATTGATGGTTTGGCACTTTTCAGCAACATCAATGAGGTTGATTACATTTACATTAGTATAATGAAATGCTATCCTTTAAACTTGGCCTCCCTAGCCTAAGTTACAAGCAGCCTTAAAGATATGGCCAAACAGAAGTAACCACACAGCTATTCAGGAAGATGGAATAAAAAGATCACAATAGAAAATTGTTGTGACTTGAAAAAAATTAGAGGAGCTGAAATCATCAGCTCGACCACACAACAGGAAGGTTTAAAAATGGGAATGGTTGATTACATTATCAATCACATAATATGAGAAATGTATTCCAAGTGTCTGAAGCTTCTTACTGTGATTTATTCCAAAGTTATACTTGGAAATATCAATTCAGAGACTGTTGTATTGGAACTTTTACAGAAAATATTAGAAGAAAAAAAAAAACTATAGTCAAATCAACAAAAATAAAATGGCTGCAACCTCAGGGATAAACACTGAATTAGTAGCAAAAATGTGTGAAATAATCACATCATTTAGCAATAGAGTATCATATTCTGGGGAAAGGAAAATAATTTGATTAAAAAAAGCTTATAACTATGTGAAAATTTTCATTTTGACCTTTAAGAAGTGATATTTATATTGCAATACACACCCACATAGCAATTTAGCAGTCATATGCTGGAAAATAAAATCCTGAAGATATAAATATGTCATGTCTATTCTGAACATAATAAAACTGCAATTGTTGATTAATTTATGTGGATATTATTGGAAAGGTGATTGGAAGTGAGGAGAAGTGATTTGAGAAGGAAAGGTTTTGTTATCTTTAATGTAAATATGAATTAAGTTAATAAATACTATACATATTTATACAAAATGATACTTGGTTTTCTAATTTTTAAAACTTCTTTATAGCTGACAAAAACCAAAAAAGTATGTATTAATGAGACAACAGGGAATATTTATATTTCTGTATATACACACACAATGATTATTCTTTCAGTGGCTTGACTTTATCTGTATCACACTCTGGTTATGTTGGTCTTAATCTGTAAAGATGGGGAAATTTGAAAAAGTAGAAGGAGAAAGGAAAAGTGCTAAGACAACTTAAAATGAATGTAATTATTGCCAAAGAAGGGCTTGTTGTCAGCTACTTACAGAAGCCAACAGTATGGAACTGTGAGATTTTTGCAAAGAGAAAAAGACAAGGAGATCAAATGATGCTCGAATCTGCCTCTGCAGTGAACAGTTAGCAAAGGAATTTAAGCAATTATCGGGTAAATGGGAATAAACTGAAAGGCTATACCTGGAAGCCTTGAGGGAGCAGGCCTGCTGGTCCAGGTGCAACTTGTGAGTAATTCTGGGCTGTCCTTCAACTGTTGACAGTGTCTTTCTTCCAATCTAGGTCTGTGAGTCCCAGTCCTCACTGCTCAGGTTCACCTCACGGAGACGTTTGTTTTAACCAAATTCTCCAGGTAATTTTAGGTCAGGTCCTAGGGCTCTGCACCTGTGTCCTAAAAACAAAACAAAGCAAAACAAACAAAAAACCCCAGCTTGAACAAATTTTAGAAAAAGGGAAAGTGCCATTTTGTGCTTGAATTTCATAATCCCAAGCGTCATTTGTATGGCTGTAGATTCCATTTCTTAGTATATAAAATGAAAAAGATTAAAAATCTTCCATAATAATAGTTCTGATATACCCATGTCTGTATTTTATAAGAATGAGATAATTACTTAATGTGAATATTTTTGTAATTGGTTAAGAATGATGCAAGCAAAAGTTTTTAAGAGATTTACATGCTGCATATGGTTGCAAGTTCTTAAGGAGATCATTTTATTCGGCTCACAAAATGTGATAGTCTAGGGTCAAGCACTGTAGTTATTTTTATATATTTTGATTATTAAGAATACTAAAAATGGTATAAGTGAGTTTGCTTAAAAAAGATAAAGCAGTGTGTTTTAAATTTCCTACTGACATATCTGAGACCTGCTATATGGACCATGCTATCAGTTCTACAGTCTTTAGTGTCACCAGATGGGGTCTGAAGGGTTTCCCTAAACACAGGAGCAGGAGCTCAATTCATTCCTCCCATGGTTGTAGGTAGAAGCTTCACTGACTTCCAGTACAGAAAAATATAATTTTTTAGATGTCTTAGTGGCAGGCATGAAAAGATTTATTAGGTACAATGAAATATAGTCTAAGGGGAAGATGGCCTCTCAAAAGTAGGAGCATTATTGTCTGGGGCTGGCCCCTTTTTGATTGTCTTGGAAATGTCATTCAGATGAGAGATCTAAGGTACATTTTTACTCTGGTTGGTCATTTGATGGCTATGTTAGAATGCAAAACATTTGGTTGTGTTTGACATTTAGTTAAACTGCCCTCTTGGTAGTGCTACTGTTTTGAAGATAAAAGACTTGGAAAAGCATAGGATTGATTTCCAAATGAAAAATCATAGGGCCAACTTATAGGCTTAGGAATTCTTTTGCTTTCCTGGTAAGCTATATGGAAAGAAAAAAACAAAAACAAAAACAAAAACATTGTTAGCTTGGGTAACTTTGGGTTTTGAATCTGCAATTTTTCATAAAACTTCAATTTTAAAATCATGAATTTTCTTTCCTCCTATCTGTATTTCTATCCTATGTTAATCACACTGGTCCTTTTGAAAAGCAACTATTTCTTAGGAGCCATTTAATTGTTTTCTTTATAATATTCTCATTAGTGTGAGGGCATTCACCTATGCTCCAGTTCACTAGATTGCTTAGAGTTAGAATATAAAGCCAAAGCAAGAAGTTGAGCTATTCCCTTCATGTAAGGACTGGATTTCTCTTTAGTCTAATTGTAATTCGCAGAGAGAGAACATTAGCTAAGAAATAGTCAATTAATATAAGTTTAAATATTGATTAAAGCAGTAATTTCTGTCCTTATAGAAGCCATTTTAACTTTTATATACCGTGGTACAGAGAGTCAAATTAGTAGTTACATAGAAAAATTTCAGAAAATTTGGAAGAATTTAAGTATTCATTCCTCACATGTCCACTACTATTTTACTATCCATTGCCTTGTAATATTGTAAAAAAATTAAGAAAGTACATTTTAAAACACTATGAGCTATATCATATTCTTTTAAATTTTCTTAATTGTCATATGTTTTTTTCTCTTTTGTCATGTGTTAAAAGAAAAAGAACAGAGAATTTAAAATTTAAATACTGTATAACATCCACATAAAACTCAAAGGATGTCATAATATATTATCTATTAAAAATGCTTGAACATTGCACAAGATAAGTGAAGGAACACTGGACTAACCACAGACTGCATCCTAACCAGGCCAAAACAAAACAAAATGAATTAGGAAAAAAAATGTTCAAAATATCAGCATAAATATATTATGAAACAACAATTTGCAAAAAACATGAATTATGGGGCAAATATGTCTCTTAGCTTTTTAAATATGGCTCATGAGTTCAGGTTTTATTTTTTTCCAGTTTAATTTTAAATAATATTTCACGGTCTATGAAAATTCTATGAAATTCAAACTTCAGTGCCCATATATAAAATTTATTGGAACTCAGCTATGATCATTCACTTATGTAATATGTATGATGGCTTTAATGCTTAAGTGACAGAACTGAATTGGCGCTATGGAATCTCTGGTTTCCAAAAGTTAAATTATTTACTAGCTGGCATTTTAAGAATACATTTATTCACTCCTGATATGGAAGATACTAACATGAACTTAGAATATGTCGATTTAAATTCCCAGAAGCATTTTGGCACTATGTGGTTGTTGACAATGATGCATCATGCATAAATATGTATATACATATATATATATATATATATATACATTTACAAATAATGTATATTTGATATTGCTTACAGTATATTTTACTTCATATGCCAATGAAATTTTCAGATAATAAAGACTGAATAGTAGAGAAACATTTTTTAAGTTTCTGCTTAAAATATCAGTTATTCAATATGAACATGAAATATTTACTAAATAAAATGATTATCTTGGATTTCACTTTTGCAATTTATTTTTTAAAATATATGTATCTAACAATTGTGAAATATGTGTTCTTACTCAACTTGCAAGCCATTAAATTAGCCTATCATTCTTTTAAAGATTCTTGTAAAAGACATTGGAGTTGTAGGTCAGACACATAAAGGGTAAACTATCATTCATAGTACTTAGAGTGGTCAGTTCTTCAAGTTCCTCATCAGTAGGGTAATGAGATAGAACTAAATGGCGCCAACACACCCAGTGGAATGTAAGAAAAAGCCACAAGCCTAGAAAATCCCAGTCTTTTATAACGGACCATAAGCATCCTTTCCTTGGTTCCAGAAATAGATGTTGACTTTATAACGTGTCAGGAAGCATTCTTGATCTGTGTTCTAGAAGAAGACACTGTGTTTGGTTGCTACACAAGTGTCCTCCATATTGTTTGGAAGAGATGTCAGTATGTGTTTGTACTTGTATGATCTAAGGAAATGCAAGACACCTAAGAACTGTCTCACAGTGACATCTACACTTCTTTTCTGCATAGCTTTCCTTTGTGAAGATTTTCTCATTAGTACACCACTCCCAATGTCTCATACACTCACAAATGTCTCATATAGCATTTGATTAGGACTACTACCAACAGAAAAATAAGCAGCAGAATAAGACCAACCTGCAACAATAGCCCCAGCTATCCTACTCCCCCACTTCCCTTACACCAGAAGAAACGAGCTGAGCAAGTCCTGCATTAATATAAGTAGTTAGGACATATTGTGAGTGGGGAGGATTTTCTTACTTTCCCTTTCATATGTGGTTTCTTTATTGGGATCTAAAAACAAATTAATGTAAGAGATGATTAACCACAAAATAATGCAAAAATTGTTTTAATTTTATGTGTACATGGAGATTTTCACAATAGAGTGTAGTTTGAAGAAAACTCAAAACACGACCAAAACTTGAGGCTTTTATATACTTTAAAGAACAATAAATATACAAATAAGTAACAAGACAAATGGATCTTTTTATCATAGTAAATTATAGCTAATACATTCTGAAGATTTTATTAAAACATATTATGTTATGTGTAGAACCTAGTGGAGAGTAAGAGTTACTTCCAAGTTTATTTATTTGAGTACATCACAGCCCCAATCACCAGACTCTGCTGATCAAAGGTATTTTCCAGTCTGGCTACGTGAAAAACATCTCTCTTGTATTGAGCACTTTCCTGTGGCTAGAAAACAAAACAAAACAAAAACTTGACACCAACAAGTTAAAGGAGGAAAGATTTATTTGTCTCACAGTTTCAGAGGGCTCAGTCCACAGTTGCCTGAGTACACGGCTGAAAAGGCATTGTAGGAGGGTCTAGCAGAGGAAACACGCTAACCCATGGCAGAGAGACAGGAGAAGAGAGAAGAGACGACCCAAGGACGTGAATATATCCTTCCAGGTCATGACTGCAGTGACACAGATCTTCTAAATCTAGGGAAGGGGGGCAGATAGATAGTGAAATAATTGGATGAAGGCCTTGGTAAGCTTTCTGACAAATTCTGAAAAGGAAGAGGCAAAATTTTGTTGGAGGGAGCAATTGGGAGAGAGCTGATAATCAGGACATGGCTCTGCTGAGCAACAGGCTTAGCCAATGTTGGCTGCCCCTCCCAACCTTCAGTAAAGTACAAAGGGAACAAAATGGGGAAGGGGCACATACAATGGAAAACCCACTTAGTATATACAACATATACTTGTACCTAGACAATCACATATATGTTATTCTTTCACCATGTTATTGCAGTGAATGTACCTGTACCCCTTTACTAAATTACTAATTAATTGTATGTAAGGTCTTTTTTTTTTGGCAAACCCACAACTTTAAAGATAAGACCCTGACAGGACAAAGAACACCAAATGAAGCTCACTAAAGATTCGCACATAGGATATTGTGGCCAAATTAAAGGTCCTAGGGCTTGAAACAACCAATAAGATTATTCCAAGCTGGGGGCGGGGTGTCTTTTCTGACACCTATTAAAAAAGGGCTGAAGATAGAGGCCTTTGGGTATACAGCTCCAGATATCCTGCCTTCTCGAGATAGCTCTCTCCCACATTTCTCTTCTTTCAAATGAGGTATTTTTGTTTTCCTTCCTAAACTTTGCATTTCTACTGCTTTAAGGGTGTAAGTGTACGATTCCTGCCTGCCTGTGGCGTAGCGGTACAGTACACACTGCTGGGTGTGACATATCCAGGCACCTCCTCCTAACAAACAGTGCATTCTACTGTAAACTCATCAGTGGGTGAGTCCATCCATGAGTATAGTGCCTCATAATCTAATCACCTGTCTCCAAACTGAAGAGCCTTCCAGAGGAATTTTAGATGGAAACTATAACACCTCCTAAAGTTAGGGAAAAGCCCAATGGCTGTTTTTTTTTTTTTTTCAGTTTTGATTGAGTTTATTGGTACATTTTAGGGATACAGTACAGTTACATTCGTTGTTGGGATCTTGTACCTCTACATGACAAGTCTTGATTCTCATTTTTTCCCCTTACCCCTGCCCTCCCTTCACCCCCTCCTCCCCTTCCCATCTACAAACACTTTATTTCCATCTTTTCATTATCTCACATTTTTTATTTTCTCTTATTGCCCTTCCCCTACCCATCCCACCTTCCCTACACCTTTAGCTCCTTTCTTCTCATTTCGAAATGTCAGTAATCTTATTAGGATCTTATGTACTATTGCAGATTATTCACACCAGAGAGACTATTCGGTATTTACACATGTGTGACTTATTTATTTCACTTAGGAGTATATCTTCAATATGTATCCATTTTCCTATGAATGAATCTATTTTCTCATTCTTTATGGCTGAGTAATATTCCATTTTATAGAAAAAGCACATCTTCTTTATCCATTTTCCAATGGATGGGCAAATGGGCTGTTTCCAAGATTTAGCTATTACAAACTGTGCTGCTATAAACATGGGTGTGCATACTTCTCTGTGATATGATTCTTTTAGTTCTTTTGGAAAGATACCCAGCAGAGGGAAGGCTGGATCAAATGGAACCTCCAGTCCAAGCTCTTTGAGGTATCTCCATATTGATTTCCATAGTGGTTGCACCAGTCTGCACTCCATCAATGGAGAAGGGTTCCTTTCTCTCTACAACCCCACAAACATTTGTTATTGTGTGATTTCTTGATAACAGCCATTCTTTGTGGGGTGAGGTGGAATCTCAGTGTTGTTTTCATATGCATCTCTCGAATGACCAGTGATGTGGAACATTTTTTCATAGATTTACTTGCTGATTTTACTTCTTTGTCTGAGAAATATCTGTTCATTTCGGATGCCCATTTTTGAATCGGGTCTTTATATTTGGGGGGACTGACTGTTTTGAGTTCTTTATATATCCTTGATAATAGTCCTTTGTCTGAGAAACAGCTGGTAAAAATTTTTCCCCACATTGTAGATTGTTCCAATGGCTGTTTTTGAAGTTACAGATTTTTGAGTGATGTTAGCCTGAACTCAGTATACCAATTGGGCATATTTGAAGAACTATATATTTCACTACTTCAATACAATGAAATGTAAAATGGCTTTAAAGCTCTGGTCTGATCATTCTTCTTGTCCTAATACATTAATCCTGGTAAACTTGGGAAGATTAGCAATTGTAAAGCCTCTGTTTTCACCCACAAACCAAAACTTATTTTTCCAAATAAATCTAGCCACTAAATTGAAAATTACCTAAATGTCTTCTATGGACTGGGTGATATCATGGAATATTTCATATTAACTTGAGAACAAATGCCTGTATAATTCTACCTATTCCAGTCAGATGTCTTCCACTGTAAGGATACCACCTACATACATAAATCAGTTATTTATCTACAAATCTCCAAGCACTGTCTCATTTTTGGAAATTCACCCAGTTGTCTAATGGCTGTATGATTTATTATTGTTGCTCCTTATATATTTGAAGATTGACCATACTTAAGGTATAAGTCATTCTATAAATGATAAAAGCATGAGAAACCAAGTTAATGCTTTGTTCACAGAAAGTACAGTTCTGAGAGCACATAATTCTCCTGAAAGAAAATATTGTTTGCACCTATTAGAACCTAAATAATTTTATGCAACATGGATCTGCAATAAGTTCAATGTGGCTTCTTCGACAATAAGAAGAGTTGAACTTTCTTCCCAATTGATTTTGAATATTTGACTATTCCTTATTTCTGGAGGGATTACTGGAGTATAATCAATCCAAACTGCCCTATTTTTATTCTCGGTTGGGTTGTATTTGCATTTGCCACAGAAACAATGTTATAGATGTTTACAAGTTTTTAAGAGTAGAAGGTACAGGAACTCTTGTAGTTGCAAAAGTCTGGTTATAGTTGACAAGAATGATCATCAAGTCATGGTCAGAATTATCTGGATGAGGATGGAAGAGTCAGCAGTCAGGAAATGGATGTGCAGTAGTTTTGGAAAATATCACTAGCATTCTTTCCAGAGGAACTCTCTAGCAGCTATTCTGAAAGGAGAGAGTGTTTTGCTTTTTTTTTTTTTGACTTCTAGAATCCCAGTTGTCCTCTCTGCAAGTTGCAGGAGTGTTTCTTTCCCTTTTCTACCAAAAGGAGTGTAGCTCAACTAATTAGCAATAATTTTATGTTTTTCCAAGCCATCCTTTTTTTTGCAGAAATTCTTTCATCCACATGGGTTAGGAAAAAATGAGACAACACCATTTTAAAAGAATGAGCAGAAATCCAATAGATCTCTACCTGGATTTATACGCAATGTGGTAAAGTGGTATAGAGAACAGTGTTCTCACGTAGCTGGTCATTGTCTTTAGGATCTTGTGTAATGTTAACCAAACATAAGAATCCAGCTAACTGTGACAAACATAAGTTTGAATTCCCGAACCCTCTTTGGCTGTTCTAACATCCATCTGTTTCTAACCAGACCAATTTGAGATTATTATTTGAATTTGTTCTAAATCAACAAACAACAGGAGATTTTTTGAGACCTCTATTGGGGGCTTTGCTGGGTCATATGTTTGCAAAATAACCTTGTTCAAATGAAATACATACATTCTCTTATCTTTATGATGAGAAGTAGTTTTATAACTTTAGCAAGTTGTCCACAGAAAATAAGATCTTAACTGCTTAAAAAGATTGGGAAGATGATTTTCCTCAATGGTTACATTTCAAAGGGTTGACTAAAAGTCCTTTGGAAGACAGTCCTGAGTTGGAAACCTGGCAAGAGGTTTCTACAAAAAAATGTATATCTCAAGGGGAAGATAAAAAAAATGTACAATAACCAGTTTGCAAAGTAAATAATCTAAGAAAAGACAAGGAAAAGGCTTCTGTCATTAAGTTACATAAATCCCATAATGGATACTGTGAAATAGAAGTCAGGGCAGGCAGGACAAATCCCGTTTAAAGTTTAGTGAACTGACAGAGAAAGATCTGATATTGTCAGTCTACTAGGAGGCAATAGGAACTGTGTCTGATGCAAGTGGCTTCCCTCACCATGGTATTAATTGCTCAGCTCAGGTAGGGGTCCCAAATCTGCTAGTGCAGTGGATTCTCTGTGAAGAAGCAGAGAATCTTTTCTTTGTGTCTAGTCTGTGATGGTAGATATATTTCCAAGTCTGCTGGAAAGATTCATCTATGCAGAGGTAGGAGAAATTTGATTGATTTGGAAGTATCACCAATTGATTCTGGTTGGTCTTATCAGGATACACAGCCTCACTGCAGACATTTATACAAGTGGTGCTGAAAACACAATGGTGTGTTCAATCACACCATAATTCATTTCAACTATTCATGACTACAAAAAGATTGCTTTATTTTGCAATCAGTAATTTTTCAAGTGGAAGACCAAACAGCTAAGCCATCGCCAACAGTCTGAGTCAGTAAAAGTACACAAACTTTCTCTGACGTGACTAATGCACTGTGCTATGAGAAAAGCCTTGAGTTATTTTCATTGAGCCAAACAAGCCTGCCTATTTTCAGTTCTGAATAGCTTGCATGAGGTTGAACTGCAGAAGCTTAGTAGATACCAGTGGGTTTCAGCTTAGCCAAAATATCAGAAAAACAGACCAAGCATTTAGAATTCACCTTTGTGAATTGAGGGTTCTGCTGAGCCACTGTCTTTTCTTCAGTGGGTGGAACAAGGATTAGTGTTTGCTCCAGAATGAGAATTGTTCTTTTTTCCTTTTTGTTTCCTTCCTTCTTTCATTTTTTTCCTCCCTCCCTCCTTTCCTTTGTTTCCCTTTTTTTAAATTCCAAAGTCAAGGTACTACCAGTGCGAGGCTGACTGTACTTTAGTTTAGCCCTAAACATTTAGCCCAAGTTCATCGAATTCATTAAATATCATGCTACTATCACACATATTTGTGGATAAGGCATACTGTTTCATCTAGAGCCCAGGGGTAAACCAACTACACTTTAAAAATGGAATTATGTGGTAGCTATATCTAGGAGTCGAGAAGTCCCAAGCTCAAAGAGGCTGCTCTAGGTGGAACCTGTCTCTGTATGTGAGAGCTTCCATTCACTGCATCATTAGTCTTTGAGACTTGAGAGCGGTGGATTAAGTAATGGTCAACTTGGAATGCCGAGCTGAACTGAATCGGCATGGTTTGGACATGGAAGGCTCACCTGAGTATTGTTGCCAATGTCATAAAAAGAGAACTGGAGGGGAAGACTGGGGGCTGTTGATGTGTTATGAGAAGCTTGCTGTGGTTGGTTTTCCTGATGAAAACTTGGCTGTTCTTGTCAGAGGAGGAGCTCCGTGACTCACTGTCGCTGATAACAAATGCTGTTCTTATTAGAGGAGCTCTGACCATGGACATCACTTTCTAGGTACAGTATAGATCTCTCAGCCTGGTGGCAAAATCCTTCCCCCCACTGGTGCAGGATTTCTGACTTCTACCACTAGCTTCTAGGTGCAGATACTCCATACAGACCAGCATGAGACATCGCCATGGGCTCTAGTCCACTGGATCGACTCATGGATGACATTGACTTGGACTTTAGGCCTTCTGCTGATCTTGTGCGGGACACTGCTGGGATCCAGACCCTCGGTTGGATTATTTAGTTCTCTAGTGTGCGGCTTGGGTGACTGGAAAGAGGAAAATCTACATATTCAATGCACACACATTAGCTTTTATTTCTAGCAACTTCTCACTTGTTTGGAAATCAAACTTGAGAGGATTTTGTTCTGCATGGAGCATTGTCGTAATTTTTGACTTCATTTATTTCAAAGTAGAGGATTTTTTAGCCCAACAGTCACAATTACATGTGTTTGGCTCCAGCCCTACTGCGTGATGTCCTATTTTCAGCCTAACAATCCTTTCCTTGCCCACCCAGAGAGAGTGATCAATGGCCAAGGCACAATTTGGCCACTGTGCTTTGATTCTACCCCTCACTCCTAAGATTGTTTATACAGGTGTGAGACTGAGCCATCTTTATTCGCCCTTTTCCTATGCCTGCTCTCCACTTTGGTGAGTGTACATTAAGTATCAGGGAATATTTCCTTATTCCCTGACACAGAGATGGAGCCTTGTCTCTTTCTTCTTCTTGGAAGATGTAGCTTTTTTTTTTTTT
>NW_022900948.1:20402838-20413420 GCF_012274545.1 Fukomys damarensis
AATGCATAAGATTCTAATAAGATTACTGACATTTAGAAATTGGAAGAAAGGAGCTAAAGGTGTAGGGAAGGTGTGATACGTAGGGGAAGAACAAAAAGGGAAAAGAAAAAAATGTGAGAGAATGAAAAGATGAAAATAAAGTGTTTGTAGATGGGGAGGGGAGGAGGGGGTGAAGGGAGGGCAGAGGTAAGGGGAAAAAATGAGAATCAAGACTTGCCATGTAAAGGTACAAGATCCCAACAATGAATGTAACTGTACTGTATCCCTAAAATGTACCAATAAACTCAATAAAATTTAAAAAAAAAAGGAGACAACCAGAAAGCACTTTGGAATAGAACGAAAGACGCTTCTGTGACACCTGTTAATCTGTCAACATTTTTTTCTTAAGGATTTAGCACACTAAAAGATATTCTTAAATTACATTAAAGCTATGCTTTTCAGATAAGGAGTAGCAATGTGATACTTACTTTATTTTTAAAATTGGTCCAAATGCTTTGTATAAACTGACCTCTATTCTCTATTGCCATTTTATTGAGTCCATCAATGCCTGGACAGTCAGGCAGATAAACAATTGATGCCAAGAAATTTTGTTAGGAGGAAATAGGACTCTATTTATGCAATAAAATGTTTTCAAGAATAATCATTATGTGAAAGACCTTCTGAATTCCAATGGTTTAACTCATTGGAAACAGAACTATATGTTCATATACTAGTCTCAAGATACTATGAAAGAAATGTGTATTGATTTATGATTTTTTTCTGTAGTTGAGGATTAAATATATTGCAAAGTTCAAGACAGATGTCAAAAGACAAAATAAGACCAAAGGTATACTTTGAACGGTCAATATCCAAAATGACCAAAAAAGACACCTAATATTTCTCAGAGCCTGACAGCCATGATGTGTCAAATCCAGAAGAAGGGCTTTGGTTGATGTCCCTAAGAAGAGAGACTTAATGGATTATAGAAAATCCAATTACATAAAAATAAAAGGAGAGGTATGGGCTGCTCTGAATTCAGGGACTAAATCAGTCTGTGAAGTTACCTTTCCAGATCAGATTCATGTTCATTTTTTTATTATATTAATTAAAATATCTGTACTTTGCTCCTAGGTATTTTTAATAAATTATTTTTGGACCAATGTTTTTCTTTAAAATTTCATAATGAAATTTTTTGCCACGTGGACAAATACCCATCTGAAACTTGGTCCTTTCATCTTGAGAAACAGATTAAGTAACATCAAAGAGCTCATAATAAACACTGATTAAATACAGATATTCAAAAATAATTCAGTAAGGTTATTTATTATTTTAAGATAGCAAAAAAGATCTTGGCCTTCATTTTAACCAATACTTTTAATGCATTTGTTTGCACAAGTATTAACTCATTTTCTGTGCCTACTGCCATCATTTTTATTTTTCTCATTGAATGAAAAATAAAATATTTTCTTTATTTTTATTTGTTTCCTTAACAATTCTTGCTTTTCAAGTGTAAATAATTTTCTCAATTATAAGTGTTGATTTTTCCTAATTTAAATCACTTAAAGGTATCTATCCCAATTCCTCCAAATCAAAGCCCATTTCCAAAATAGATACTGTATTTGCTTGTGTTTGAAGTGAATGAATCTTTTATTACTATTCACCCTCTTAATGCCAAAATCGTTTTACAGACTTTTCTTATAGAGCCTTCTTACAGAATTATTACAGATTAATTATATAGCTTTGATCACAGTTTTCTAAGTATTTCAATATCCATTTGTTATGGTTTGGATCTAGATGTTCCCCCCAAAGATCTAGAGTGTGTGAAGCTGGAATTGATTCATGGTGAAATGCTAGGCTCAAGGGCACTAGGATTAAGGGTGTGAGTGCTGACCCCCTAAGTGGTCTGAATAAGATAAAAAAGGCTATATACAGTTGGGGCATTAGAAGACGAATGGCCAAAGCGCAGACATCCAGTCCTGGAATGCTGGTTCTCACCGGGGCACAGGTGTCCAGAAGGCGACATGCTGCAGCCAAGGCTCTTGGCTTGTAAACAAACCCTTAATTCCTTCTTCTTTGCTGTTTCCGGTTTACACTCCCTCTTAGTCATAAACAGATGTTGTTTTATCTGGATGCTCTGTCTTTAGTTTGAACAATGTGTATCTACTCCTGCCTTCTCTGACTGCTTTTAATCATCAGACCGCTGTGAATATGCTTCTGTGTGTGGCCTTTAAACTAGCTATAAAGACTCTGGGTAAGAAATAAACTGTACCATTAGCCATCAGCTTTTGGTCATTCATTGTGTCCAAGGTGTGGTTGTCTCCCCAAGACCCCTCCTCAAGAAGGAGACCCCAACAAGGTACCTAAAAAGCTCCAATAAATTTAATGAAAAACTAAAAGACAAAAGGGGCTGGGAGACACTGTTAACTTTCTCGTTACCTTGGCTGCCTTGTGTGTGTCATGTTGTTTCTGCCCTGCCAGGCCTGTTTGCTGTCCCTGCCTTGGAGTTGGCTGATTATGGACTGAAACCTCTATGAACTGTAAGCCAGATAGACCCCTTCCCCTTTAAGTTTGGGTGTCTTATATTTTGTCTCAGCAATGAGAGAAAAGTAACTAACACACCGTTCATATGTGTATTCAGCAGTTATTTGTATCGTGCAGGCCATGCACTGGATAGTTTTCTATGAGCTGGCGAGAAGAAATTAGCAATTCTGGCAGTCCTTATAGAGTTGCTACCTTGCAGCTATTTATTTAAGATGGCTAAACTTGACTTTGAAGTCTCACTTTCTTGAATGTCTAGTAAACCCTTGGTGTACAGATTCTGGTGGCTGCTTTAATGAACTTCTCATTTAAGGTGCTCACATTGCCCTTTCAGATTCAATGTCAGCGTCAGCCCTCATAGCTAAAAAATTAAAGACAGACACAAATAAACATTTCTAATAGTAAAGGTATGCTTTTTGGAAACAAGAGCACATCAAGGTGTACACATTTATTATCTCATTCAATACCTAAAATATGAGGTTATTAGTAAGAAGAATAGCTATTGATCAATTTTACTCTGTGTAAGTCACTATTTAAAGAACCTTGTTAAAATTAGTATGTTTAATCTTTACTAAAATTCTCTGATATACTTACTATTATCTTCCTGTCTTTTTGTCTTTCTCTAACAAAATACCATAAATTGGTTGGCTTCTGAAAAAATGGAAATTTATTTCTCAGTTCTGGAACCTAACATAAATTTAAGATTGAGGCACTAATAAACAGCAATCTGATGAGAAACCGTTCCTGGATCATGAATAGTGCCTTTGATGTCTGTCCTTCCATAGCAGAAGGGACAAGGAAAGGCTCTGGGGACTCTTTTGTAAGAATTCTATTCCTGGTCTTGAAGACTCCACCATAATGACCTCCCAAATGCATTACCTTTGCATTTTGTTACATTGGTGGTTACATTTCAACTTGCAAATTTGTGGGAGGACAGAGACATTCAGACCATAACGTGCTCTCTATAGGAACAGAAATTAGAAGTAAAACTTTAGTTGTACATGGTGAGCGATAGCAGTAGGTTTTCAGACCAGACACTCTCGCTCCAAAGTCTGCTTTCTTCACCTCTATGCTAGGTGGCTTCTCAGGTGTACATTAATAATCTTCTTCATTTTACCTGTAAAGAAAAATCAGAGATAGATTTAGTAATTTGTTGATGACTGCACTGCTTGTAAATTGTGGAATTCTAAATTTCAGTCTAACTTTAAAATCTGGTCTATGGACCAGATGCTACTTTAGTTTATCTGTCACCAAAAGCCACAAACACTTTGGAAATCCTCTGTTCTGAGAAGCAGAGAGCATTTCCCTCTCCCATTGGTAAAGGTTCAATGCTGTGGGTCAAGTGCATATAAAAGGCAAAAGACAAGCTTTAGTTATCTTCTTTTTTTTTGCATTGATAACCATCTGCCTTTCAGTTCTTAGAAATTCTTTTTAAGACAAATCAGATTATTAAATAATATTTGTGCCTTCCATATTATTGGTGTTGTTTTATTAATTTCAATATTTTGGTGAGAAATTAGAGATGTTGAATCAGGGGTTACTTATTTTCCAACATAGTCTCAACTGCATAATTCTGTATCTTAAAATACATTAAAATAGTGTTCATTTATATTAATTAAAACATTTTTTATAGTAGCCCTCATGAATGCCTTTTCCTAATATCATAAAATATGAGTATTTTCTTTCAGTGTACTGGGATAAGATACCACAAACATTTCCCATAGGCAAACACATTTATGTTTCTAAATGAATGCGAGTTACCATGGAAACAGCCTTAAGGCATATAGGTTACATACATTAATGTGCATCAAGCCTAGCTTTTAATTCCACATTGATAACTACCAGAGCAGTCATATCCCCCACCTAGGAACTTGTTCAAGGTCAGTCCCCCTTAGCAGTGAGAAATGGGATTTGGAACTTTGGTCCCTTGTTCTCCAGCCTGCTGTTCTGCCTGCCAAGTCACACCGTCTTCCAGCTGTTCATCTGTTTGTGTGCTCCCCAAGAATAGTTAGTAGTTCCCAAGGGTTCTTTGCTGCATATACAGAACAATTAAAGAGAAATCTATCCATGCAAGAAAATGAATTCTGATTCCCTGGAGAACACTGTGTTGATGTCAGCTTCTCAGGCCACACATTTACACAGGAGAATAGCAACTACAAAATGCACTCCTTGTCTTGACACTGAATACAGTTGCATACATAGTCACCAGCACTGCCAGATTTAGACCGGAGGTTTTGGCTCAAATTTCAATCTCTCTCTCAATTCTATTTGCCATTAAAGAAAATCTCATGTTCCCAGAGCCCCAATCTTCCATTTCTGTAAAATGTAGTGAGAATACTCTGATAGTGTACATTATGAAGATACAACTGACTCAATGAATTATTTTTGTCAAATGTCTTGACCTTATATTCTAACAAAGGTGAAATTGTTAATTATGATTCTTTGGCATGATTACTTGAAATAATGGCTGTTAGATTTGGAGGCTAGCAAAAATGTTGGCTTTAGTGGCAGCAAAAAAATAACTCAAAATAGCTTTAAAGTTCCCTAAATTTATATCAAAAAGTAAGAGTTCCAGAAGGAAGGAATCTCTAGATAGTTAATTTCATCTCTGAATGAAGTTGTTCACATCCTGACTTTTGTGTATTTTTCCCTGTGGCATCTCTTTGTATCTCCCATCAGTACAAGTTTGTGTCAGCAGTTAATAGGGTCACATCCACACCTGATGATATCCTTTTTATCTGTTCTGGGGTAGAGAAAACCTTCTGGAATGTGTCTTATCAAATTTCTTCTCATGTCATTTTTACTGAATTTCATTACAAACTTGTGCTAAAATAATAATTAATAAAAAAAGAACTACTAAGACTCATATATTGGCTGGCTTCATTTCTACCTCCTATCAGCAACTTTGGTGAAATACCCATACATGAAAAAGAGGGAAAATCTTGACCAAATGAATATTCTCTCTCTCTCTTTTTCTTTTTTTTGGTACCGGGGATCGAACTCGGGTCCTTGCACTTGCAAGGCAGGCCATCGAACTGCTGAGCTAAATCCCCAGCCCTAAATGAATATTCTTTTAGGAAGATAAATTGAGAAATAAAATAAGTGTATATAATTATGAGATTTTGTTATAACTAAAACAAGACACAGATTCTTCAGATGCACATGACTGAAGGACAAAATAAATTTGGGGGTGAAATTTGAATGAAAGAACTTATTTTTTTCAATATAAAATTAAGTCAGAGTAAATTAGATTTTTCCCTTTCCTACTCTCAAACTGAAGATTTAGGACATTACATTAAAAAATAGGAAGACTTAAAGGTAGAAAGAGGAAAATGTTTCTCTAGGACATTAAGACTGGAGAAATAACACAGAATTGGGCTTTTATTTTTGCCTGTGAGTACATCTAAAATCAGAAAAAGGAACATATTCTCTCTATCTAAGGACCAAGAAAATGGGCAGGCTAACAAGACAGAAATGTTTCAGATTATAGCCATGCTACTCCAGGTAAATACACAATGAAGGCCCTGGCTCATCCCCACACACAGTAGTAATAGCTAAGTGGAAAACCTAGACTTCCACTTTCTCAGTCTTTCAGTGAAGCATCCAACAAACTCAGCAGGGTAGTATCAGAGAAAACCACACTGCAGCCAGAACTGTCATACCAGCAAGCTGCTAAGAAGGCGATTCCTGACCCTGGTGTCTTTGGTTGAACAAATAGGATCTAAAATTTCAATTCCTACTGGACAATAGCAAGGTGCTATTTCCCTTTTGAACTGGAATAGCATTAGGTGGAGATTCAAGACTTCTAAAATGTTTCAGAGACAAAAAGGCATATCCCACCATGGTGCCACTGCCGATCACATGGGGAACTAGAAGTGCCAGTCCTACCCATAAATGAGCCCAAACCCTCGGGTCTCAGTGAAGGTCAAATGGAGAAGGTGCATTCTTACCTCTACAAGGGTCTGTTTCTGTGATCAATAGTCCATGAAAGAACTGTTGACGGGTCACTTCTGAGATTAATGAGAGGCTTTAGCCTTCATTTTGGGTTGTTTTGTATTACAGTCTCTACTGTGCCTCTGTCTTTTCTCTCTGTCCCCCTCTGCCTCTCTCTCTCTCTCTCTCTGTCTCTCTCTGTCTCTCTCTCTCTGTCTCCCTCTCTCTCTCTCTCTCTCTCTGTGTTCCTTCTTTCTTCTCTCTGTTTCTCTTTTCTCTGTTATACTCAGATCTCTCATTCTGGGGGAAGTAAGCTGCCACAATCTAAGCAAACCTGTAGAAAGGCTCACACAGTGACTGAACACTGGCCCACAGCCAGAGAGCAGTGCAAGGCTGCCAACAACCATTAGGTTGAGCACAAAAGCCCATTCCAGTTCAAGTTCTTTAGAGAGGCTCACCTGACCTGACAGTCACTTTGTGAGAGGTGCCGCTCCACAACCAGTCAATTAAGCCACTTCCATTTCCTTTATCCTCAAAAAGTATGTAAAGTAAAAAAATGTCTATTTAAGATGTTAAGTTTTGAGATAACTTGTTATGAATCAATAGATACATAACACACTTCCCAGTTTTTTCTATAAATACAGTATACACTGCAAAAAAAAATCTTAAAAAAACCAAACTTTTTAAAGCAATTAAGCTCAACTAATTATGTAAATACAAAAATGTGAATATTATACAATTTCATTTTATATCATATACCATATGACCACATAGAATGAACAAATAACTTTCATGATTTTATTTATTTTATTCATGTTTTTGCCTTAAGAAAAATGATTTCTGATTTTTTATTTATTTTTTTTATTTTTTGAGTCAGGGTCTCACTATGTAGTTGAGACTGACCTGGAACTCACTATAAACCAGGCTGGTCTTGAACTCACAGTGATCCTCTTGCCTCAGACTCCAGAGTGCTGGGATTATAGGCATGAGCTACCATACCCAGCTAGTATGCTAAATTTTTAAAGCAACATCTGCTTGCTTGCTTGCTTGCTTGCTTGCTTTCTCTCTTTCTTGCTCCTTCTTTCTTTCTTTCTTTCTTTCATACCAAGGTTGAATTCAGGACCTTGCCCCTTGTGAGGCAGGTGGCAGAACCACTGAGCTAAATCCCCGGCCCTGCATCTTATCTTATTATTTGACTCAATGGAGGCATTTCCACAAGAGTTGAGAAAAAGAAAACTTTTATCATTATCATTTCTGAAGTATTTCAGACATTTTATTTAATACAATAAAATAAAATTTATTTAAAAATTATTGAATAAACCCTTATATAAAATATTATTAGTTGCTACAGTATCCCCTAAAACAGTATAAATATTAATATTAATTCTCGTTAAAACTCTATGAAATGAAATCAAAACTAGAAACTCCAGTTTTTCAGACACAAAACAATAGAAAACATTGTTCAACATTGTCTGAATAGCAAGAGGTATAGCCTTTGTTCAGTGTATGCCATTAGAACTAATGGAAATGGATTTAAAGTAAATGAGAGCACGGACATGGTTTTGTGTTTGTTTGATTTTTCAGTACTGGGGCTTGAACTTATGGCCTTCACACTGAAGTGTCCTCACCTTTTTAAAGTTTGAATTTAAGTTTTGTTTTTTGAATTTTAGACAGGATCTCCCTAAGTTACTAAATTCCGAGGCTCGATGGGGACTTAGGACCCTCCTGCCTCATGCTGGTAGGGTGCTCAGATTGTAGATATGGACCACTGAGGCAGCAAGGAATCATTTAAAGTGAGAACTGTACATGATTTACAAAGAATGGACATAGTTCACGAGATCAGTGAAGGGGAAAACTCATTTAGTAGCTCTGTAGTTGGCCTAGAGAAGAACCAGTTTCTATTGTGATGAAGCATGAGGTCTAATCCAGAGTGATGATTAAAACCAACTACTTTCACAAAGGAGATGCTGTGAATGAGAGACACGTATAACCCATAATATATACTTTAAAAATTGTATAACTATTTAACTTGAAAAATTTAGAAATGTCAAGAAATGCCAAAATTTGGTTAAGAAGTTAAAGTTCAAATTCAGCCAAAACAATCACAGTTTGAGAAGTGGAAGGGGTAAGAGAAAGGAAAGAAGGGAATGGAATTAACATGAAAAATTGGATAAAAAAGAAACAAAATCTTTTTAAATAGAGGGGTGGAGGGGTTGAAGGGAGGGCAAGGGAATGGGGAAAAATAAGAATCAAGATATATTAGGTAAAGGTACAAATCTCCAGTGATGAATGTCTTTATAATATATACCTAAAATGTACTGATAAAAGTAATTTAAAAAATTCTCTGCTGCTATAGCACCAGAGAGAAGGAAACACCACTTTAGCACAATGCTTAGTTCAGCCATATACACATTATATGTAGGTAAATAAGGAAATACAGAAAACAAAATTTGGTGGTGACAGCACTGTAATTGAAAATGACAAACAACACATGTTTCAGTCCACATTGTTGACATATTTATAAAATAATAGTATACCTGTGCCAAGTTAGGAGATAAAAACAGCAAAAATTGGAGCAAAGCATAAGATTTGTAAGATTTTCATCTTACCTCAAGGAGGATTTATACACTGAATAATGCATACGGAAAAATAAATAGAAGTAGAAAAGTCATTTAAAGGAACAAAAGTCAACAATTAATGAAGAAAAAAACAGTAACTCTAAAAGCAGAGAAAATAGGAAATAAAGAAAATTTTAGACTTCAACTGTCATCTAGAATGATTAAACAGAAATTAGCTATGGTTGATAAAGTAAATAGTTTTTAGCTCACATACAATCAGAGTAATGACAGTCAGAATGAAAATTATAAAAAAGTGGACTTAGGATTCTTCAGAAGATCATTTTTTTCTGCAGAATTGCTTATGCAATTTTACAAATTAATATGATAAAAGGTTTGAATTGTATGAATCAAAAGCATCATAAATAGAAATAACATGCTATGAATAAAGTACTAAATAAATTCCACCATACAAGAAAAAAAGTTATAGTATTTGTAGAATTTGGAAAACTTACTAATTGGTAAGAAAGATATACAATGTGTACTTAGATATTTATGAAAATAAATACAAACTATATATGAACATAAAATCGCAAATGGTCAAATTGGAAAATATAATAAAAATCAACCTCAACTTATTAACAAAAATGAAAAACAAAAATGTAAAGACAATTTTAGGTCTTTGGAATAAATAACACTCATGTTGAAAAGAAAATTTAATTGATAAATGCTTCTTAGAAATCAACGTGGAATATTAAAAACAAACTTCTATAAACACACAGATAATACTATTGAATACATATAGTTTAAGTCTTCTGACTCAACTGTACTTTAGGAACTAGCTTATTCACAAATTATTGAGCTTATTTCTTAGATTTGGCAACTCTTTAAATAAACTACAGTGTGAAATTTAGTAAATAAATTACATTTCATCCACAGAGTGGTTATCAGGCATTAAATAGTTTATGGCAGAAAATATTAACATATATGGAATGTTTTAATATTTTTTGATAGGTGCAAAAGCAGCCTATATAATGAAACATATTCTCACTGTTTTTGACTATTATTTTTTAATATAATATGTGAAAATATTAAATTTATGCAAAATAGTGTATTACTCTACCACAAAGAAAGAAAAATATGAGTCATTTGAAGAGAAATGGACCTTGAGACCTAATATGTGTGTCTTGTAAGACACAAAAGCTTAAATATTGCATAGTTTCTTTTATATGAGAAACCCACATTGTAACGAAAAGATTAGTTGGAAGTAGGGAGGTGTATCTTTTCCAGGTGGAAAGGAGATCAAGAGATGGAGTGGAAAGAAGCAGAGGAAAAGGATGCAAAAGGAATTAAGATGTGTAATTTATTTGGATCAGTTCTACTCAAGGAATGTAATCATTATGGACTGAAAACATACACTAATAAAAATTGAAAGTAGAATACGTGACAAAGTATCTGAAATGATTATATCCAGAAATTGGAAATATATATATCCAAAGCTGAAAAATACCAATTGAAGTTTTCTAAATTTATTTCTGAATTTATTTTTCTATAATGTGAGAGAAAAGCAAATTGGG
>NW_022900948.1:20413975-20421069 GCF_012274545.1 Fukomys damarensis
TGTAAAAACATACACTAATAAAAATTGAAAGTAGAATACGTGACAAAGTATCTGAAATGATTATATCCAGAAATTGGAAATATATATATCCAAAGCTGAAAAATACCAATTGAAGTTTTCTAAATTTATTTCTGAATTTATTTTTCTATAATGTGAGAGAAAAGCAAATTGGGGATACTCATCATTTCCTCGGTAACAAAATAAAAATGATACACTAATAAAAATTGAAAGTAGAATACGTGACAAAGTATCTGAAATGATTATATCCAGAAATTGGAAATATATATATCCAAAGCTGAAAAATACCAATTGAAGTTTTCTAAATTTATTTCTGAATTTATTTTTCTATAATGTGAGAGAAAAGCAAATTGGGGATACTCATCATTTCCTCGGTAACAAAATAAAAATGTATTTGCCTTTCGCAGAAAATGGAGAAAATAATGCGCTCATACTCAGAAGGATATGTATATCAATAATGAACCAGACCGTAGTCTTTTCTTTAAATAAATTACTTGGAAAAATAACATTTATTGGCATGCATTTTCATTCTGCCTTTTCTATGAAAATATAACCACTGCTTAGATTGAAATGTATGAAAATTGATACAAATAGGACAAAACAGTGGGTGATGGAAAATAGAACATAAAATTATCTAGTTTAGGGAGAAAATACATATTAGTGTAAGAAATAAAAGGAGAAAGAAAAGCTTGGAGCAAGAAGAGGCTTTATTTAAGACAGACACC
Organism: Fukomys damarensis; assembly: GCF_012274545.1. Lineage (NCBI taxonomy): Eukaryota > Metazoa > Chordata > Mammalia > Rodentia > Bathyergidae > Fukomys > Fukomys damarensis. The sequence goes on from NW_022900948.1 coordinate 20,414,719, forward strand.
TGAGAAGGGCCCCTGGCTCCCAAGTACCAAAAGCAGCTCTCTCTCTCCCTTACAGAGTGGAGTTTATAGGATGTTAAAGGGAAAGAGGAAACAAGGGGCCTGCATTTCTTGGGATCAGGATTTTTGAGTCTCTGGCTCCTGGTCTGACTTGTGTTTGCTTGAGGTTTCCTATTCAAGAGGTTGAATGCCCCTTGATCTGAAATGTTATGTAGAGTAAACAGATTTAATGGGCTTCATAATTATGGGACACAGAATTATGTGGGAAAGTGTCACAACTTATGGAAAAATGTCCACTGGCTTCCTTTTTCATTTATTCCCTTTTATTTTCAATATCCTGTGTTACCTACACATTTGAAATGTTATCTCCCACTTGCAAAGCCATCATTTAACACTGCAGTGGTGGTCCATAGGCCCTTTCTAAGAAGGGACAGAAACTTCATTTCTTCTTATTTAATGGAAAACTGTAACTTTTAAACAGAAACTTTCTATTTCGAAAGGTGAGGAAAATCTATGGAAATTTGTAGCAAAAGTATAATTGTCAGCTGCACAAAAACCTTAGTAATTTCTGGAGCAAGAGCTGGATTAAAGTAATGTATTGTACTTAGTCAAGATAAACTTGATAAAATGGAACAACAAATAATTATAAGTATCAACAGATTAATTTTTGTTTACAAAATATCTATGTCTGGAGATGAGGATGATATTGAGAATACAGTTATCAGAACAAGACCAGGCTTATAGCTAAGTTTCAGTTTTAGATAAACGATAAATATATTTCTAGTGTGATTTGTCCCAAGCACTGCATGGGACATCTTTAAAACACAGTTGGTTCATCTTAAATTTAAATATAACTAGATATCTTGTATTTTTGCTAAATCTGGAAACTTTAAGTGTGTGTGTCCTTGCTAATCACAGCTACAGAGGAGCAAAGGCATGCAGAAACTTTCTTCAGTTACAGTTGTCAAGGCCAAAACGCAAAGAACAAAGAACCATATATTTGTTCACCTTGCAATTTTTATAAAGTACATGTAAATTTCCTTGGCGAAAACAGATCACGTGGTCACATTTAGTTGAAGACAGCACTATGTGATCCTGCTATCTGTCCACAAGCAGGACAACTGAAGAGTACTTACTATTGACTACCTAATGAACTCTACTTGCAGTCCTAGCATGGAGCTCCTTTTCCTAGGAGTTGTTATTGAACTAGACATTCTGAATATAATCTGTGGCTGTGGATCTTAAAATATGTTGGTTTAAACCTGAAATCTCATTGAATTTCAGCATGAACGCTTTGCTTTTTTGTTTGTTTTTGCACCCTTGCTAGAAGTTATAGAAAAGAGAATTATCATCTCAAAATCAGAGACTCTGTTTTGCGTGAAGAAGAATTCTCTTTTTGGTGCAGAATATTTTTATTTTCACTTTCCTACATATTAAATATAAAAAGGAAATTACAATTAAAATTTTTAAAATTCACTTGGAATAAATGAAAGCTCTATTGAACACTTAAAAGTTTGTCTACCAAAGAGGTTGACTATAAAATTTGTCATTTATATTAAAAGTTTCAGTAATTATTAGTTTAGATGATAATTTTTGATTGGTTGGTATTTTATCTTGAAACTGATGAATTCATTGACTTTTCTCATTTGCTAGCTCTTTTCTTTCTTTTCGTCTCGTTTTATTTCCCTTTCAGAGGGAAATTTCTAGTTTCCTAAAAACAACTATAGGTATTGCTTTAGTAGTAGGCAGGCAACATCATTATATATTGAGTTCTTGTTTGTTAAATGGAAGGATGCTAATTTGGCAGCACGGTGCCAATTATGTTAGAACAAAGGCCCAAAGAAGAGTATGTATAACCAGTGGAGAGGCTCAAAGGCCTATTTTATTAATTAATTAACTGCCTATATTCATAAATCAAGAATGATCAGCCATTTGTAGTCTGGGCAAGTTTAACGTGTACAGTTAATTCACCAATCCTTTGGTAATTTAAACTATTTATGGCATTAACTTTATACTCTAATTTAACACCAGGCATTGCTTTACGATTCAGTCACATGTGCAGTGACTTTCAAACACTGTTACTAATTTACCTCATTACAACAAATTATATCATCTTGGTTGTGAACTCCAGTCTATGTGCTGTCACTAATTTAGGGACTGGCCTAGTGACAGATGCATGGGTAGGTGGACTAAATCAAAGGGAGTATTTTCTTGACAAGTTCAGCAGTCAGGATTGAGATTTTCCTGGAAAAACTTGCCATATTCTCTTCCTTTCAAGTACATTTTCATGGAGAGCTAGACTTGCATTCATTGCAAGACCTTCTTACTTATTTTGAAGCTTTATTCCTTTCATTTTCTATTTTTTTCTTTATATTTCCAAAGATATATATATATAATATATATAATATAATATATATATTAAGATATAGTTTTTATATATTTTATATATATAATGATTTTTTTCCTTTTAAAAATAACAGAAGATATAATAGACAAAATTAAAAACAAACAAAAAATGTGTTCTTACTGGTTTGCTTTTAGAATACATTCAATGTTTCAAGTCATAGGGCACACATGTCTTCTTCCCCTGTAGTAGTTATACCTTATCCGTCTTACTCCCTGAGTTACTCAGTCACAATATACAAATTAGCACTCCTGCGTGAGATGTGTATCAGTCTGGATTCTCCAGAGAAACAAACCAAGAAAATATGGAACATTATAAGAAATTGGCTTCCATCACTTTGGAGCCTGAGAAGATTCAAGACTTGCAGTCATCACATTGAAGACTCAGTAGAGCCCATGATATAATTTCAACCCAGGTTCAAAGGTCTGAAACCTAGGTGAGCTGGTGATACAAGTTCCAATCTGTATTAGATTCTGGAGGCACGAGAAGATTGATGTTTCCACTGGAAGACAGCCAGGCAGAGAGAACAAATTCTTGCTTTTTCATTTTGTTTTTATTGTCCTTAGGCCTTCAGTGGGTTGGATGGAGCCCCTTTATTTCAGGAAGCATAATCTAATTTTCCCAGTCTATCAGGGAAATAATCTGAACTATAGGCAGCCCAGACAAACCCAGTATAATATTAAATCAAATATCTGGGTACTCTAGCACGATCAAGCTGATACAAACAATTTATCATCATGAGAAGTAAGTGTCAGTAGCTCAAACTGTTGGAGAAACATTCTGGTGCTTCAGACCTAGGATTCTGAGTCATAAACCATATATCCCCCCCTTTTAGGATTATTGGAAAGACTGTCCTCTTCCTTATTGACTCCAAGTGTACGTGGAAGAATCATCATCTTCAGTAAGATCATACAAAGATAAACTTGATTTCTTTAGTGTTACATTTTTTAGCTACTATGACAGAATATTTTCTCTAAGTAATATTGTATTGTATTACAGATCTTGAATGTACACTCTAAAAAGGACAAGAAGGTGAGAGGGTTACAAAGATTGTTCAACCAAACACCTGAGACGTATCTGTTCATTGAAGTAATTAATAAATGCTAAATGATTAGACTGTTTAGTCTGAGTTAAGAATCAGTGTTATAGTTTTCTACTGATATTAATATATCCATTCATGCAAAATAACATTTTTGTATATTTTAAAAATCTGCTGTAATTCTCCTAAAACAAATTCCCACTGGTAGTTATACTAAAGATAAGTACCTTTCAAATATTAAGAAATGTTTTCTATAATAAAGTTTTTCACACAGTTTAATCACTCAGCGTCTAGTTTGACTAAAACTAAGTCATGAATGGTCTTGGAATATGTAATGTGAATGCTTTCCTCCATGAATTCAATTACACATACAATTCCTGGATCTTTCATCTGAGGAAGTTAGAAAATGCTTAGGGATAGCTTGTCCAAACCATTGTTTTTCAGTGAAAGATATTTCTCCAATTTCTTGCACTTTCTGTAAAAGTTTTGAGTATATGGAAAATAGTGAGAAAAATCTCATTCTCCTCTCCCTTCCATTTTTAACTCCTGAGAAATAGAATAAAAAATGTAGGACAAATTTACATAAATTATAATATGCTAGTTATTCTCAAGGAAATAAAGATATAAAATTGCAATGTTCCAATAAAATATGCAAAACCTCTCTTGCTTCAGTGTGAGGAGGCTAAGGACAGACAGCCTACTGCTGTGCCCATTCCATCCTCTATCCAGTTCATTAATATAAAAGAAACACCTGACATTTTCAAACTTGAAATACAACCGTAGACATTTTAGTCTGTTTGGATAGTCCTAAGGGGCAACTTTCCTATCCACTAAACGCAGTGAAATGTTTCTTGATTTCTAAATTCCCATTCAAAATAAGGTTTTCATATAAACAGGAGAATGGGCATAAATTTAATGGTCAATGCACTTCTACATACATATGTATATATGTGTGTGTGTATTTTGCATATATACATATATGTATGTATATGTATATATGTTAATCACAGGACTCAGAAATTTAAGGGGGATGGTGTTCAGTAAAACGGAAATAACCTCAGCCCAGCAGTTTAATATTAGTATCTGGTGTAATGCTATGTTACTTTCCCTGAGCTTTCAATTATATTTTGTCAAATGTTTTGGTATGTTAAGATCCACGGGAATTAACTAAAGAAAAGTTTTATGTTTGTAACAAGTAAGTGGTGTCAGAAAAGCATGATAGTTTGGGATAGATAATGGTAATTTTAAGTTTCTGAGAGTAACTGACTTTGGGTAATGGTCTATGAACAAAGAAGGTTGGCATCCAAACACATGATTCTGGGTGGAAGTCGTTACACAGACTCATGGTAATTTAAATAAAATAAATTCTCCCCTCTGTCTGTAATTCCACTGAAAGACAGTACAGAATGATGGTTTTAAAATAGGAGACAAGCCCTGCTTTTATATAGGAAAGATTAATATCATAGACTTCAATATTAAATGATAATGATTTTTCACTAGAGCTGTGTTAGTGTGAGTTAGGTTACTGACATAATTGATATTATTTGATTCATTATCATCTTCCTGCTACATTACAAAAAATATTCATTTCGATCAATCAAATTCATTTGTTAGCTTTGCCTTTGCAAAAATTTATATGTCCTCTGTCTTTTCTGGACTTTGTTGTTAAGATTTAACAAATTTGATTGTACTCAAATCCTGTACTTCAGGGAAAGGATAGCTAGAACACCCTGTAAGCTTTTTGTACCCTAAAACAGGTTAACAATGAAAGCCTCCGTTCCCCCATGTGGCTCGGGAAAGACTCACAGTCACACTTGCACTTATTGGCACTCTTCCTCTTGTGACTCAGAAAATAAAAATCGCCTGCTCTCTTCCTCAGCTTTCCTTAGGAGACGTCTCGACCACTTCTGTTTCCCTGAGGTAGTTAGTCCCTGGTTAAACATTCTCCCCATTGGAATGAACTGAATAAAACATCAGCTGAATTGTACCATGTATCTTGTCTCCAAGTCTTTTACACAAAAAAATACATACAGATTACTATTTTAAGATAATGAATCTTCCCCAACTTATATGGATTCCCAACTATATCTAAAATTAATTCTTGTAGGTAAGAAAATGGGAATTTCCTCACCTGAGGTCAGATTTAAAAAAAAACCACATTTAATTATTTTTTCTCCTTGAGTTGATTGGTACTGTTTAAGTACACAGTACAGTTACATTTATCATTGGGATCTTGTACCTTTACATGACAGGTCTTGGTTCTCATTTTTTCCTCTTACCCCTGCCCTCCTTTCACACCCTCCTCCCTTCCCTATTTACAAACACTTTATTTCCACTTTCTCATATTTTTTTCTTTTCCCTTATTTCCTTTCCCCTGCCCTTCCCACTTCTCCTACACCTTTAGCCTTTTACTTCCTATTTCTCATTGTCAATTATACTATTAGGATCTTATGTACAATTATAGTTCTTCACAGCAGAGAAATTATTCTGTATTTACACGTGTGTGACTTATTTAGTTCACTTGAGTATATCCTCAATATGCATCCATTATCCTATGAATGACTCAAATTTCTCATTCTTTTTTTTTTTTTATTGAGTTTATTGGTACATTTAGGGATACAGTACAGTTACATTCATTGTTGGGATCATGTACCTTTACATGGCAAGTCTTGATTCTCATTTTTTTCCCCTTACCTCTGCCCTCCCTTCACCCCCTCCTCCCCTCCCCATCTACAAACACTTTATTTTCATCTTTTCATTCTCTCACATTTTTTTCTTTTCCCTTTTTGTTCTTCCCCTACGTATCACACCTTCCCTACACCTTTAGCTCCTTTCCTCCCATTTCTAAATGTCAGTAATCTTATTAGAATCTTATGCATTGTTGCAGAATATTCACACCAGGGAAACTATT